>NC_069503.1:275724659-276044659 GCF_027579735.1 Bombina bombina | reverse complement strand
ATTCCAGAGAAATTATGTAAGATGGACAAGTTCCTAGAGGTTCCGGTGCCCCCCGACGCTTTTCCTATACCCAAGCGGGTGGCGGACATAGTAAATAAAGAGTGGGAAAGGCCCGGCATACCTTTTGTTCCCCCCCTATATTTAAGAAATTATTTCCTATAGTCGACCCCAGAAAGGACTTATGGCAGACAGTCCCCAAGGTCGAGGGGGCGGTTTCTACTCTAAACAAACGCACTACTATTCCTATCGAAGATAGTTGTGCTTTCAAAGATCCTATGGATAAGAAATTAGAGGGTTTGCTTAAAAAGATTTTTGTACAGCAAGGTTACCTTCTACAACCAATTTCATGCATTGTTCCTGTCACTACGGCAGCGAGTTTCTGGTTCGAGGAACTAGAAAAATCGCTCAGTAAAGAATCTTCGTATGAGGAGGTTATGGACAGAGTTCAAGCACTTAAATTGGCTAACTCTTTTGTTTTAGATGCCGCTTTGCAATTAGCTAGATTAGCGGCCAAAAATTCAGGGTTTGCTGTCGTGGCGCGCAGAGTGCTTTGGCTAAAGTCTTGGTCAGCGGATGTGTCTTCCAAGACAAAATTGCTTAACATTCCTTTCAAAGGTAAAACATTATTTGGACCTGATTTGAAAGAGATTATTTCAGACATCACTGGGGGAAAGGGCCACGCCCTCCCACAGGATAGGTCTTTTAAGGCTAATAATAAGCCTAATTTTCGTCCCTTTCGCAGAAACGGACCAGTCTCTAATTCTGTATCCTCTAAGCAAGAGGGTAATACTTCACAACCCAAACCAGCCTGGAAACCAATGAAAGGCTGGAACAAGGGTAAGCAGGCCAAGAAGCCTACCACTGCTACCAAAACAGCATGAAGGGATAGCCCCCGATCCGGGACCGGATCTAGTGGGGGGCAGACTTTCTCTCTTTGCTCAGGCTTGGGCAAGAGATGTTCAGGATCCTTGGGCGCTAGAAATAGTTTCTCAAGGTTATCTCCTGGAATTCAAGGAACTACCCCCAAGGGGAAGGTTCCACAGGTCTCAATTATCTTCAAACCAAATAAAGAGACAGGCATTCTTACATTGTGTAGAAGACCTGTTAAAGATGGGAGTGATACATCCAGTTCCAATAAGAGAACAAGGAATGGGATTTTATTCCAATCTGTTCATAGTTCCCAAAAAAGAGGGAACATTCAGACCAATTTTGGATCTAAAGATCCTAAACAAATTTCTCAGGGTACCATCGTTCAAAATGGAAACTATTCGAACGATCCTACCTACTATCCAGGAAAATCAATTTATGACTACCGTGGATTTAAAGGATGCGTACCTACATATTCCTATCCACAAGGAACATCATCAGTTCCTAAGGTTCGCTTTTCTGGACAAGCATTACCAGTTTGTGGCACTTCCATTTGGATTAGCCACTGCTCCAAGGATTTTCACAAAGGTACTAGGGTCCCTTCTAGCGGTTCTAAGACCAAGGGGCATTGCAGTAGTACCTTACTTGGACGACATCCTGATTCAAGCGTCGTCCCTGTCAAAAGCAAAGGCTCATACGGACATCATCCTAGCCTTTCTCAGATCTCACGGATGGAAGGTGAACAAAGAAAAAAGTTCTCTGTCCCCGTCAACAAGAGTTCCCTTCTTGGGAACAATAATAGATTCCTTAGAAATGAGGATTTTTCTGACAGAGGTCAGAAAATCAAAACTTCTAAGCTCTTGTCAAGTACTTCATTCTGTTCCTCGTCCTTCCATAGCGCAGTGCATGGAAGTAATAGGATTGATGGTTGCAACAATGGACATAGTTCCTTTTGCACAAATTCATCTAAGACCATTACAACTGTGCATGCTCAGACAGTGGAATGGGGATTATACAGACTTGTCTCCGACGATTCAAGTAGATCAAAAGACCAGAGATTCACTCCATTGGTGGCTGACCCTGGACAATCTGTCACAGGGAATGAGCTTCCGCAGACCAGAGTGGGTCATTGTCACGACCGACGCCAGCCTAGTGGGCTGGGGCGCGGTCTGGGAATCCCTGAAAGCTCAGGGTCTATGGTCTCGGGAAGAGTCTCTTCTCCCGATAAACATTCTGGAACTGAGAGCGATATTCAATGCTCTCAGAGCTTGGCCTCAACTAGCAAAGGCCAAATTCATAAGGTTTCAGTCAGACAACATGACGACCGTTGCATATATCAATCATCAGGGGGGAACAAGGACTTCCCTGGCGATGAAAGAAGTGACCAAGATAATTCAATGGGCGGAGGATCACTCCTGCCACTTGTCTGCGATCCACATCCCAGGAGTGGAAAACATCCAAATCTGGTCTCCCTCCCACTGACGGCTTGGAGATTGAACGCTTGATTCTATCAAAGCGTGGGTTTTCAGATTCTGTGATAGATACTCTGGTTCAGGCCAGAAAACCTGTAACTAGAAAGATTTACCATAAAATATGGAAAAAATATATCTGTTGGTGTGAATCCAAAGGATTCCCATGGAATAAGATAAAAATTCCTAAGATTCTCTCCTTTCTACAAGAAGGTTTGGAGAAAGGATTATCTGCAAGTTCTCTAAAGGGACAGATCTCTGCTTTATCTGTCTTACTACACAAAAGACTGGCAGCTGTGCCAGATGTTCAAGCATTTGTTCAGGCTCTGGTTAGGATCAAGCCTGTTTACAGACCTTTGACTCCTCCCTGGTGTCTAAATCTAGTTCTTTCAGTTCTTCAAGGGGTTCCGTTTGAACCCTTACATTCTGTAGATATTAAGTTATTATCTTGGAAAGTTTTGTTTTTGGTTGCAATTTCTTCTGCTAGAAGAGTTTCAGAGTTATCTGCTCTGCAGTGTTCTCCGCCCTATCTGGTGTTCCATGCAGATAAGGTGGTTTTGCGTACTAAGCCTGGTTTTCTTCCGAAAGTTGTTTCCAACAAAAATATTAACCAGGAGATAGTTGTACCTTCTTTGTGTCCGAATCCAGTTTCAAAGAAGGAACGTTTGTTACACAATTTGGACGTAGTCCGTGCTCTAAAATTCTATTTAGAGGCTACTAAAGATTTCAGACAAACATCTTCCTTGTTTGTTGTTTATTCTGGTAAAAGGAGAGGTCAAAAAGCGACTTCTACCTCTCTTTCCTTTTGGCTTAAAAGCATTATCCGATTGGCTTATGAGACTGCCGGACGGCAGCCTCCTGAAAGAATCACAGCTCACTCCACTAGGGCTGTGGCTTCCACATGGGCCTTCAAGAACGAGGCTTCTGTTGACCAGATATGTAAAGCAGCGACTTGGTCTTCACTGCACACTTTTGCCAAATTTTACAAATTTGATACTTTTGCTTCTTCGGAGGCTATTTTTGGGAGAAAGGTTTTGCAAGCCGTGGTGCCTTCCATTTAGGTGACCTGATTTGCTCCCTCCCTTCATCCGTGTCCTAAAGCTTTGGTATTGGTTCCCACAAGTAAGGATGACGCCGTGGACCGGACACACCAATGTTGGAGAAAACAGAATTTATGCTTACCTGATAAATTACTTTCTCCAACGGTGTGTCCGGTCCACGGCCCGCCCTGGTTTTTTAATCAGGTCTGATGAATTATTTTCTCTAACTACAGTCACCACGGTATCATATGGTTTCTCCTATATATATTTCCTCCTGTCCGTCGGTCGAATGACTGGGGTGGGCGGAGCCTAGGAGGGATCATGTGACCAGCTTTGCTGGGACTCTTTGCCATTTCCTGTTGGGGAAGAGAATATCCCACAAGTAAGGATGACGCCGTGGACCGGACACACCGTTGGAGAAAGTAATTTATCAGGTAAGCATAAATTCTGTTTTTTTGCAGAGAGAGATTTAATTCTTTTATTTGTTAAAAAAATATAGAACCAAAGGCTCTTTTCAGAGCCATTAACCCCTAGCTTGCCAGTGATCACTATAAATCACTGGCATTAGCATAGCTGCACTTTTTTTTGCTGTCTGTGCATTTTTTTAGGGGTTAATTTTTGTTGTTGTAATTTTTTAAAAATCCAGAGGCTCTTTTCAGAACCATTTAGTTAATTTAATTTAATTTTCAGAGCCATTAACCCCTAGCTTTCCAGTGATCGCTATAAATCACTGGCAGTAGCATAGCTGTACTTTTTTGCTGTCTGTGCATTTTTTTAGGGGTTAATTTTGTTGTTGTAATTTTTTAAAAATCCAGAGGCTCTTTTCAGAACCATTTAGTTAATTTAAATAAATTTTCAGAGCCATTAACCCCTAGCTTGCCAGTGATCGCTATAAATCACTGGCAGTAGCATAGTTGTACTTTTTTGCTGTCTGTGCATTTTTTTAGGGGTTAATTTTGTTGTTATATTTTTTTAAAAATCCAGAGGCTCTTTTCAGAACCATTTAGTTAATTTAATTTAATTTTCAGAGCCATTAACCCCTAGCTTGCCAGTGATCGCTATAAATCACTGGCAGTAGCATAGCAGTACTTTTTTGCTAGTTTATTTAGTTAATTAATTTAGTTAATTAATTTAATTTAAAAAAATTTAGTACATTTTTTCTGTGACAGATACAAAAATGTCACAGAAAATATATAGTGCTGAGGAGGCGTATGCCATCCTTGCGTCAGAGTCAGATGCCTCTATGTCTGACTCAGACCCCAATTTTGACCCTGCCATATGCTCAGATACATCACTAGATGCAGTCTCAACTGATAGTGATGTATCTGTGGCTGCTAGCCCCCCTGCCAGAAGGAGGCGTGTTGCTGCCATTGCTGCTGAAGAGTGGGTAACACCTCATCTCCAGAGGCCAGATATCCCACCCTTCACAGCAAATGCTGGCATAAATATAGATGTGGCAGGTTTTAGCCCCCAGCAGTTTCTGGAAGTGTTTCTGGGCGATGATGTATTGGGGAACATTGTCGCCCAAACTAATTTATATGCCCATCAGTTCCGTGCTGCAAAACCTGGAACATATTTGGCAAAGCAGCAATGGGCCCCCATCAATGTGCCAGAATTCAAAACATTCTGGGCATTGACCATGCTGATGGGCATCATAAAGAAACCCTCCATTCGCTCCTACTGGAGTACTAGCCCCATCTGCTCTACCCCCATTTTCTCCCAGATTATGTCGAGGCAGAGGTATGAAATGATTCTGCATTTCATGCACTTCAGCGACAACAGCCTGTGCCCCCCTAGGGAGCATCCCCAATTTGACAGGCTGTATAAAATCCGCCCCCTGATAACCCACTTTTCTGCCAGGTTTGCAGAGGCTTATACACCTGGAAGGAATATATGCGTTGATGAATCCCTAATGAAGTATAAGGGAAGGCTGGGATTCAAGCAGTTTATTCCTTCCAAGCGCTCCAGATATGGGGTAAAGGTGTATAAGCTCTGTGACAGCGAGAATGGGTATACTCAGGCCTTCCGGGTGTATGAGGGAAAGGATAGCCAACTTGACCCTCCAGGTTGCCCAGAACATATGGGAACCACTGGCAAGATTGTCTGGGACCTGATATTACTCCTAATGAACAAAGGGTATCACTTGTACTTAGACAATTTTTATACAAGTGTCCTTTTGTTCAAGCTACTGTATTGCTTTGATACAGTAGCTTGCGGTACAATTAAAAAGAACCGCGCAGGTTTCCCAGGACAGCTTGTACTCACCCGGCTACGAAGGGGGAGACCTCAGCTCTGCGCCAAGAGGAGCTGTTGGCACTGAAGTACAGAGACAAGAAGGATGTATACCTTCTTACCACCATCCACACAGAGAGGACGGTGGCGGTTTCTGTACGTGGCAGAGCTGAGATCATAAGGAAGACAGTGTGCATCAAGTCTTATAACCGGCATATGGGTGGGGTTGATCTGGCTGATCAGCTGCTGCAGCCCTACATAATTATGCGGAAGACAAGGGCCTGGTACAAAAAGGTTGCAATTTACCTAATGCAGATTGCAACCCACAACGCTTTTTTGTTGTTCAAAAAAGCAAACCCCAGAGTTAAAAAGACTTTTTTACAGTTTCAGCTCCAGATTATTACAGGGATTTTGTACCATGATGCACCTGCTCCCCGGGCGGTGATGGGAGAGAGCAGAGTTGGGGCTACCCATTTTATTTTTAAAATCCCCCCTACTGCCGCAAAGCAGAAACCACAAAAAAAATGCAGAGTCTGTACCAAGAGGGGGAAGAGAAGGGACACCATATATCACTGTCCTGATTGCCCTGGACAGCCTGCACTCTGCATTGGGGACTGCTTCAAGCGGTACCATACAATGGTCAATTTTTAAAAAAATAAATACATTTGCTGTTATATATATATATATATATATATTTTTTTTTTTTGGTTATGTTTACAGTTAGATGTTTTTTTGTTTTTTTTACTTTTACTGTCCCAGATTTTTACATTTCACTACTCTATTTTTTTCTAAAATTGGGCCTGTTTTTTTTTTAACCAAAACCCCTGTCAAACCTATGCATGGGGGACATAGGTGTTCTCAGGGTGCCTTGCAGAAAACAACCTGAAGTATGTTTTTGTAATAACTTACAACAGTCTCTCCTAAGTCATAGTCAAAAAGCAATGTGTCTGTAAAAATGAAAATTGAAAAATTACCACCATACACTTTCTCCAATTTTTTGGGCTAAAACAGTTGCTTCAAAGGCATCAAAGCACACCATATACAATACCTTGGGGTGTCAACATTTAAAAAATATACACTTTGAATGCAATAAATAAAAGTGGGGTATGCGATAGGCCCCAAACTAAAGATAGGCCTATCAGAAGAAATACTCTCATTTTAATAACTAAAATCATGTAACATAACCTTCCCAAAATCCTGGCAAACCTATGCATGGGGGGCATAGGTGTACTCAGGGTGCCTTGCAGAAAACAACCTGAAGTATTCTTTTGCAATAACTTACAACAGTCTCTCCTAAAT
Organism: Bombina bombina; assembly: GCF_027579735.1. NCBI lineage: Eukaryota > Metazoa > Chordata > Amphibia > Anura > Bombinatoridae > Bombina > Bombina bombina. The sequence continues at coordinate 276,037,752 of NC_069503.1, read as the reverse complement.
CATAGTAAAAAAGCAATGTGTCTGTAACAATGAAAATTGAAAAATTACCACCATATACTTTCTCCAATTTTTTGGGCTAAAACGGTTGCATCAAAATCATCAAACCACTCCATGTATAATACCTTGGGGTGTCAACTTTTTAAATATAATCACATTTATGGAAAACAAATAAATTGGGGTATGTTAAAAGACCCCCAAAAAAGACGATAGGCAAAGAAAATATGTTAAATGTGAAAAAAAATCACAAACACATGTCAGACATTTGGCATTGCACCGCCCAAACAAGCCACCAAACCTATGCATAGGTGGTATCACTGAACTCAGGAGATGTTGGTGACCACATATTGGTGTCTTCTTTGGAAGTAACACATAACAGGAGCTGTGAATCCATGTCTAAAGTACAATGTATGTGAAAAATAACACAAATAAATGAATGCCCAATAGTTTGACAAAGACTAGTGGTTGAATTAGTGTATGGAAAGTGTTAAAACACCTGCATTTGAAATACCCTAGGATGTCTACTTTTCAAAAATAAATGGTTTTATGGGGGTAAATTACATTGGCCGGCTTCAGAAATGTCTTAAATAGAACATGGGTGCATGGGATGTGAAAATGGGAAGTGTAAAAAATGGAATGCGCTTCCTAAAAATAAGGCCTTCTAGCCCCCAGAGAACCCAACACACCTATACATGGGTGGTATCACTGTACTCAGGAGATGTTGTTGAACACATATTGAGGTGTTTTTTGGCAGTAACACATAACAGGAACTGAGAATCCATGCCTAAAGTACAATGTGTGTGAAAAATAACACAAAAAAATGACTACCCAAAAGTTTGACAAAGACTGGTGGTTAAATAAATTCATGGAAAGTGTGAAAATAAGTTTAACATAAAAGTGTGGTATATTGCTACAGTTGAATTTTATGCTCATTGATTTTGTATATTAACCCCTTAGTGACCAGACCACTTTTCAATTTGTTGAACTATGTTAAACTCTCCCAGGAACACCCACACATACACACGCACGGTTGTCTGGAATGGGGCAAATACCATCCTTGGAATTCTGCTACTTATATCTAAAGATAAGCATCCACTGGAGTCACCTTTCTGATGCAGATTTTTTTTAAATGACATACACCTCATTAGTACAACAAACAACTCTCCTTCTACACATTATGCCACTGATATTATTATTTTTTTTCACTCTTCCCAGAAATATAGCTGTGGATACACACACACACAATATGTTAAACACTACAAAGGATTTTGACATTTAAAGGGACATGAATCCCCCAAAATTATTTCATGATTTAGGTAGAACATACAATTTTAAACACATTTGCTTCATTATCTTGGTATCATTTGTTGAAGGAGCAGCAGTGCACTACTGCTTTCTAACTGAACACATGGGTGAGCCAATGGCAATTATTATATATATGCAACCACCAATCAGCAGCTAGAAGCTAGGTTCTTTGCTGCTCTGGAGGTTACCTAGATAAATCTTTCAGCAAAAAATAACAAGAGAAGGAAGCCAATTAAATAATAGAAGTAAATTGGAAAGTTGTTTAAAATTGTATGCTCTGTCTGAATCATGAATGTCTAATTATGACTTTACTGTCCCTTTAATGGATATTTTTAAAGATTCTAAACATAGTATTCAATGCTGAAATGAGGATATGTACTTGCAGAAGTTGTTCTACTATAAATATGCTGCACTAAAAACAAGTACAGTATTTGCATTTAAAATTAGTTTTTTTAGAGATGCAACTTTTGTAGATTGTACAGTTTCATAAAAATAGCCCACATTTGAATTGTAATTTGCAAACTGCAACTATAGGAAAGTTAGTCTGACACAAGTAGCTTAAATGATATAGGGAACCAGTAATGAATGAAATAACTGTCTAATATTTAATGACAAAGTTCAACAACTATTAATCCAGGTTTGCTTTTAATGTAACAAACATTAGTACGTGTATCAGATCTACATTTATAACTTAGATACATGGGGCTAAGTACAGTTAGTTCACAGTTTTTAATTTCAGTCTTCTGAACCCACTTACAGGCGAGATTTTCATGATTAACTTTTGTGAAAGTAGGTTAGTAGCCATGGTTACCGAGCAATGATCAAGTTAAAATATTTTTAAAACTTGCCCTGTTAGAGGGTCATGATCATTATTATTTATTTGTATAAATAATATAGTGCTTAAAGGGATGTTAAACATCTCTTGCTATTGAGAGGCCAAAAAACAAAGCATGTAAGTTACAGGACATGGTTTTTGTCCCTCTAGGGCAGTGCTTTCCAAACTGTGTGTCGTGACATGTTAGTGTGTCGGCGGCAGTGTGTAGGTGTATCTCTGCTTCAGCACAAATTTCTTTAAAGGGACATGAAACCCACATTTTTTTCTTTCATGATTTAGAAAGAGCATGCAATTTTAAACAACTTTCTAATATACTTCTATTATCCAATTTGTTTTATTCTCCTGATATTTTTTGCTGAAAAGCATATCTGGATAGGCTCAGTAGCTGCTGATTGGTTGCTGCACATAGATGTCTCGTGACATTGGCTCACCCATGTGTATTGCTATTTCTTCAACAAAGGATATCTAAAAAATGAAGCAAAATAGGTAATAGAAGTACATTGGAACGGTGTTTAACATTCTATTTTCTATCTAAATCATGAAAGAAAAATGTTAAGTTTAGTGTTCCTTTAAATTTTTTCAAAAAAAATTTTGGTTTCCGGCTTTCCACCTGCCTGCCGAGCACATCACGTGGTTGACAGAGTCAAAGTTCATCTTAACCTATTGGCACAGCTCAGTGGGAACTGAAATTATTCCCATTGGCGGCTTTGGCGGCACATTAGCTCTTGACTGCACTTGTAGTCTCCTCAATCGGCTTTTTTTTTAACCCCTTAATGACCACAGCACTTTTCCATTTTCTGTGCGTTTGGGACCAAGGCTATTTTTACATTTTTGCAGTGTTTGTGTTTAGCTGTAATTTTCTTCTTACTCATTTACTGTACCCGCACATATTATATACCGTTTTTCTCGCCATTAAATGGACTTTCTAAAGATACCATTATTTTCATCATATCTTATAATTTACTATAAAAAAAATGATAAAATATGAGGAAAAATGGAAAAAAACACACTTTTTCTAACTTTGACCCCCAAAATCTGTTACACATCTACAACCACCAAAAAACACCCATGCTAAATAGTTTCTAAATTTTGTCCTGAGTTCAGAAATACCCAATGTTTACATGTTCTTTGCTTTTTTTGCAAGTTATAGGGCCATAAATACAAGTAGCACTTTGCTATTTCCAAACCATTTTTTTCCAAAATTAGCGCTAGTTACATTAGAACACTGATATCTTTCAGGAATCCCTGAATATCCCTTGACATGTATGTATTTTTTTTTAGTAGACATCCCAAAGTATTGATCTAGGCCCATTTTGGTATATTTCATACCACCATTTCACCGCCAAATGCGATCAAATCCAAAAAATCGTTCACTTTTTCACAAATTTTTTCACAAACTTTCGGTTTCTCACTGAAATTATTTACAAACAACTTGTGCAATTATGGCATAAATGGTTGTAAATTCTTCTCTGGCATCCCCTTTGTTCAGAAATAGCAGACATATATGGCTTTGGCGTTGCTTTTTGGTAATTAGAAGGCCGCTAAATGCCACTGCGCACCACACGTGTTTTATGCCCAGCAGTTAAGGGGTTAATTAGGGAGCTTTTAGGGAGCTTGTAGGGTTAATTTTAGCTTTAGTGTAGTGTAGTAGACAACCCCAAGTATTGATCTAGGCACATTTTGGTATATTTCATGCCACCATTTCACCGCCAAATGCAATCAAATTAAAAAAAACTTAAAATTTTTCACAATTTTAGGTTTCTCACTGAAATCATTTACAAACAGCTTGTGCAATTATGGCACAAATGGTTGTAAATGCTTGTCTGGGATCCCCTTTGTTCAGAAATAGCAGACATATATGACTTTGGCGTTGCTTTCTGGTAATTAGAAGGCCGCTAAATCTTGCTGCGCCTCACACATGTATTATGGCTAGCAGTGAAGGGGTTAATTAGGGAGTTTGTAGGGAGCTTGCAGGGTTAATTTTAGCTTTAGTGTAGAGATCAGCCTCCCATCTGACACATCCCACCCCCTGATCTCTCCCAAACAGCTCCCTTCCCTTCCCTCCCCCACAATTGTCCCCGCCATCTTAAGTACTGGCAGAAAGTCTGCCAGTACTAAAATAAAAGGGGTTTTAAAAAAAAAAAAAATTTTTTTTTTAGCATATGTACATATGCTACTGTGTAGGATCCCCCCCTTAGCCCCCAACCTCCCTGATCCCCCCCAAAACCGCTCTCTAACCCTCCCCTCTGCCTTATTGGGGGCCATCTTGGGTACTGGCAGCTGTCTGCCAGTACCCAGTTTGCAATAAAAAGTGCAATAAAAAGTGCTTTTTTTGTTTTGTTTTTCTTTTCTGTAGTGTAGCTTCCCCCACCCCCACACAGACAAACCCCCACCACCTTGCTGATCGTTTGTTTTTTGTTTTTTTTTTTACTTTCAGCATTTTTAATTTTCAAAAGTTTCTGTAGTGTAGCGGTTCCCACCCGCTCCCTCCCCGTGCACGCGCCCGCCCCCACCCTCCCGTGCACGCGCGCGCGCCCGTGCGCGCCCCCAGCCACCCCCGCCCACGATCCCGCCCCCCATTCACATAACCAGGGCCATTGATGGCCGCCACCCGCCTCCCGGTTCGGCTCCCACCCACCAACGCAGTAAGCCACCGATCTCCGGTGCAGAGAGGGCCACAGAGTGGCTCTCTCTGCACCGGATGGCTTACAAAGGTTATTGCAGGATGCCTCCATATCGAGGCATCACTGCAATAACCGGAAAGCAGCTGGAAGCGAGCAGGATCGCTTCCAGCTGCTTTCCACACTGAGGACGTGCAGGGTACGTTCTCAGGCATTAACTGCCTTTTTTCTGAGGACGTACCCTGCACGTCCTCAGTCGTTAAGGGGTTAAATCTTGCACATACATACTGTTACTTGTAAATATATTATATAATTTATGTATGTGTCTTTATCTCTTAAAACAAGTTAGTTTAACCTCCTGTTTGCTAGTACAACTGAATTACTGTGTCGCAAAATTATGTAGGTCTAAAAAGTGTGTCGCCAACATGAAAAGTTTGGAAAGCTCTGCTCTAGGGAGTGTGGGACAAGCAAATTTTTTAACCAAAAGAAGGGAGCGTGGGACAAGCACAGTTTTTTCCTCAAAAAGCAAGAAGTGTTTGACTCATCATTAAGAGGCAACTAAAACAGGGAGTTTCTCTACGTTTTTGTGTTTGAATGATTATAGATTTGTCAGCAGGGGCACTACTATACATATACATAGGGTGACCATATTGTTGCTTTTAAAAGTGACACATATGAAAAATACATATGACTGGGCTGTTTAAAGAAATGTTTTGTATAAGAACCCTGGCATATGTATTTTTCATATGTGTCCCTTTTTAAAGCGGCAATATGGTCATCCTAACTATACAAAATAAATACTAATTTAGCTATATATGATGAATGAACAATTAAATAGAAAATATGTGGGGGGTTATGTTTTAATGTCAAGAAAAGTAAAAAAAAAAATAATATATATATATATATATATACCTTTGGGCCACAAGTGTCTATTCTATAATTAAGATTAATGCTACTTCAATTCCAACTATTTAAATGGTATTGTATGGTCAGTCTTTTTGTAAGGCAGAGATGGAATGCATATTTCCAGGTGTTATTTTTTTTCCAAGTACAGTTTATGTAATGTATATTTATTACCTAACATTTCATTAATTGGTCAGATTTTAAATGGATATTATACAAGCTTTTTAAATGCTCAGTGCAATACACAGATACATTTGCAAAATAAATGTTTAAAAGATTATGATCTCATCCACCCCCTGTGAAAAAAATGTATTTATGTATGCACCGTGCACCAGCATTTTAAACATAGCACTTCCTCAGAATGCCTAAGCTGTTAGTACCATGTGGTAATAACTAAATGTGTTATGATACAAGCCCCACTGGTGTTCTGAGCAGCTGCAGTATTTCAAATGCTGGTGCACTGAGAATATCTAGCTATGCTTCACATCCACGTGTAGAATTTTTTTTTACAACTAAAACAGTGATACTGTTACTAGAAGCATGTTTGCTAATTCATGTGTATTGTAAAATGTTTTTTTTCAAAGATGTAATTCATCTATGTGCATTTAAATTTTAACCAGAATGTCGCTTTAATACACCAAGGGGCATAAAAGTGCAAAACATGCTATAATATGTTAGAGCATTTTACATTTGCTCTGTTGCTTGCATAAAACTATTGTTTAACTTCTGCAAAAGTATTAAAAACAGCTAAAGTCAGTCCCAGAGCAACAGTTCTCTACTGGGAGCTAGCTGAATGCATTTGGCAAGAGACAATTGTTTGTAGTTGCCAATCACCAGCTAGCTCCCAGTAGTGCATGTCTGCTGCTGAGGATATGCATGTATGCTTATCAACTAAAGATACCGATAAATTACATTTGATACAATAAGTGAATTTAAAAGGGCCTAAAATTATAAGATTAATATATTTTATTGTCAAACATGAATGTGTAAATAAGCTTAAAACGACACTAAATAAATGAATGGTAGAATCATATATTCAAAGCAAAGATTAGCCTGAGAATTGCATACAGAGAATTACATACAGATGATTTAAAATAAATAAATAAAAATGATATATATATATATAATGCCTGTCACTGTTTTGTTACCTAGATTTCCTTCTCTGCTAAGGCCAGTTAGAGTCAGTTATAAATGAGTCACTGGAGTGTGCAACTAATAGCAGTGTAGAATATAGCAGTGTTAGAGACATGAAAATCCAAAAACTTTCTTTCAGAATTCAGACAGAGCATAAAAATTTAATTAACTTTCCAATTTACTTCTATGATCTAATTTGCTTTGTTCTCTTTGTATCCTTTGTTGAAAAGCATGCCTAGGTAGATTAGGGAACTGGAAACTAGCTGTTGAATGGTGGCTGTACATATATGCCTCTTGTGATTGGCTTACAGATGTGTTCAGCTAGCTCCCATTAGTACATTGCTGCTACTTCAATAAAGGATAGCAAGAGAATGAAGCAACATTGATAGTAGAAGTACATTGGAAAGTTCTTTAAAATTGCATGCTCTCTCTGAATCATGAAAGAAAAATGTTGAGTCTGATGTTCCATTACTAACACAAACTAGAAAGCGCACAGTTTTTAGAATAAAATTACGGAAATAAGAGGCAAATTAAATAATGAAAGTATATTGCAAAGTTGTTTTACTACACATAATTACACATTATTATTACTATGATCTCCATGATGTCCCTTTAATGTCTCATACACAGTAAATTTTATCTAGATATGATGGAATACCACATTGATGGACTGAACAAAAAGCAGGTGAAGATTAATTAAAGGGACATAATACTCATATGCTAAATCACTTTAAAGTGATGCAGCATAACTGTAAAAAGCTGACAGGAAAATATCACCTGAGTATCTCTATTTAAAAAATGAAGATATTTTACCTCAAATGTCCTAAGCTCACCAGAGTAAGTACTGTGTAAAAAAGTTATATTTCATTTACTGCCCAGCTGTAGGTAAAAAAAAGTTAAATTAAAAAAGGAAGAAATGAACAGCAGCCAATCAGCATCAGCAGTGCTGAGGTCATGAACTCTTTTACTGTGATCTCATGAGATTTCCCTTAACTCTCATGAGATTTTATAGTAAACTTCCTTAAACTGAATAGGGAAATAACAGGAGGCACGCTCCCTTGATGGTCTCCGAACAGGCATACTGATTTGCTGCTTAAAGGGATAGTAAACACCAAAAATGTTATTGTTTCAAAAAGATAGATAATCCCTTTATTTGCCATTCCCCAGTTTTGCATAACCAACACTGTTATAGAAATATACTTTTTACCTCTGGAATTACCTTGTATCTAAGCTTCTGCTGACTGCCTCCTTTATCTCAGATCTATTGACAGACTTGCATTTCAGGCAATTGGTGCTGACTCTTAAATAACTTCACGTGCATGAGCATAGTGTCATCTATATGAAACACATGAACTAACGCCCTCTAGCTGTGAAAGACTGTCAAATGCATTCAGATGAAGGGTGGCCTTCAAGGGCTTAGAAATTAGCATATGAGCCTACCTAGCTTTATCTTTCAAACTAAGAATAACAAGAGAACAAAGCAAATTTGAGTATAAAAATAAATTAGAAATTTGTTTAAAATGACATGCCCTAACTGAATCATTTTTTTATTTGGACTTTACTATCCCTTTAAAGTCCTTTACAATAGGGTGTGAATACTTAGGACATTTTGAGGTAGAATATCTTCCTTTTTTACATAGCAATGTTCAGGTGATATTTTCTAGTTAGCTTTTTACAGCTATGTTGCATCATTTTTAAGTGTTTTAACATTTTGGTATTATGGCCCTTTAAGATAAATTAGTACCAGATCTGGAAGATAAACAATGAAATGTCAAAAAGAATCACTGTGTTCAAATATAGTCATAGAAACTTCAATGTTGATTATGTTATTTAATGCTATTTAAAACTTCCAGATTTGTGATAATCATATTTGTGAATAAGAGGTGTGTTATTCGGTTGCTCAGTCATGTGATTAATGAAGGTTAAAGACACTGTCATCCTAAAATTCCAATAGATTAAAGGGACTTGAAACACAATTTTTTTCTTTCATGGTTTAGATAGAGCATGCGATTTTAAACAACTTTCTAATTTACTTCTATTATCTAATTTGCTTCATTTTCTTGATATAATTTGTTGAAAAGCATATCTAGATAGGCTCAGTAGCTGCTGATTGGTTGCTGCACATAGATGCCTCGTGTGATTGGCTCACCCATGTGCATTGCTATTTCTTCAACAGAGGATATCTAAAGAATTAAGCAAAGTAGATAATAGAAGTAAATTGGAATGTTGTTTAAAATGTTATTCTCTATCTGAATCATGAAAGAAAAAAAATGGGTTTAGTGGCCCTTTAATAACAATACACATAACTGTAAAGTCTTATCACCCATGGGAAATTAGCCAAAAAAACATGGTTCATCAATAAAACAAGACTAAGCTACCGTAATTACTCTATACATTCTTGGCAACATCATATGTTAAATGGTACATAGGAAATGTGTCCTTAAAATATGGGCATGCCAGATGTATTCACTCCATTTATTGTTCAATTTAATTAGATTACAAAAAGGAAGCTGATCTTTAGTTTCAGTAAATTATGATTTGAGGTTTGTTAAAGTGTTTTAGTGTCTCAAAAGATAGATTAATTAGGTTAACAGAAAAAATGCAATTACATATCTCTAAGTGTAAATGACTTGGCTGTCTGTGATAATTCTCTTCCTTATGATATCAAGGGATTTCCTCTACTCATTGTTTAACAAGCATCTGTTCAGTAGTTGGTCTCTATGAAGACTTCTGATTTAACTCTGCTGTTCATGGCCACTACTCATGTAGGACTATAGTGCAAATTCATGTTTAACCCCTTAAGGATCTGGAATTTTAGAGAAAAACTTGTCCAAGGTACCAGGTAATTTTTAACATTTTTACTATCACTCCATTTAAACAGAAATAGAGCCTTGTTTTGTTTTTATATACCACCAAAACTAATAGATAACCCAAGGTATTAATCTAGGCCCATTTTGGTATATTTCATGCAACCGTTTTAATGCCAAATGTGATTATATTAAAAAAATAGCTTTTTTATAAACCTTGGGTTTCTCACTGAAATTATTTACATAACGCTTGTGCAGTCATAACACAAATGATTTTAAAAATATTTCTGGAATCCCCTTCATTCAGAAATAGCAGATATGCATGGCTTTGCCATTGTTTTTTTGTAATAGAAGGCCGCTAATTGCAGCTGCGCACCACACTTGTAATATTCCTAGCAGTGTAGGGGTTTATCGGGTAGCTTGATTATAGCTGTAGTGTAGAGATTACCCTCCCACCTGACACCTCTCACCCCCAGATCCCTACCTGATCCCTCCCAAACAGCTCATTTCCTTCCCTCACCCCCTACTGGTCAGCACTATCTTAGGTACTGACAAACTGTCAGTATGCAGTTTAGGGATATTATAATATATATTTTTTTCAATTTCTGCCATCTTAGGTACCAAATCTTTTTTACGTAGCATATGCTACATGGATAGATAAATAATGGCTTGACCTTACATGCCTCAATATGTTGTATGTTAGGATACTAAACTAAGTTAAAAATTAAAATTAACGATATTAGAGCAAGAGTTTGGTATAGCTTCCCCTTGTCCACTTAACATTTTGAAATTATTGAAATAAACTGTATGAATGTTTGATGAGTATGAGACCAGCAACTTAACTAATACAAATAAAGTGTATTTATAGAAAAGGAGGGTTACCAGTAAATGACATGTATGGCTTGTACTAGTGATATAAGAGTAGATTATGTTAATAAATGAGGCAGATACTCCAAGGTCATAGACAGATTTATTAAGTCTTATTGAAGGGAATGAAGTGTAGAACTATCATTTCAATTAATAATAAACTCAAACATTGATATGATGCAAGCAGCACTATTTAACTTTAAAGGATTTCTAAACCTAGTAGAATTGCATTGTTAATAAATACATGATAAAAAAAAGTCAGTGCAAAAGCACTTAGTTTGAATTTCAAATGTGTAGTAGATTTTGTTTCTGACAAATGCAAAGTTAGTTCAATTTTCTTTCCTAATGCATCATGTGACAGTCATCAGCCAATCACAGAATGCACATGCATATATCTGTGAATCTTACACATGCTCAGTAGGAGCTGGTGCCTCAGAAAGTAACAATATAAAATGAAGATTATGCACATTTAGATAACGGAAGTGAATTTGAAAGTTGTTTAAAATTGTGTGCTTTATCTGAATAATGAAAGTTTAATTTTGTCTTGACCGGCCCTTTAATCGTCATATCCTTATTATATATCAAAATTAACAAGAAAAGCAAAAAGTAATGTAACGTCCATGTAATATGTTACATATATGTGTCTTAAAATATACTTTCACCACAATAATAAGTATTAGAATATTAGTTTCAAAAAGAGAAAGTCAACTATTATTGAGAAAACAAACATTTGTTGTTATTTTAGTAATGTGTTTATTAAAGGAATAGGAAAGCTAAAATTACATTTTCATGATTCAGGGAGAGCATGCATACTTAACTTTACAATGTACTTCTATCAAATTTGCTTTGTTCTCTTTGTGTCCTTTGTGGAAGAGAATACATAGATAGGCTCAGGACTAGCAATATACTGCTGGGAGCTAGCTATGATTGATGGCTGCACATGTATGCCCTTTGTCTTTGGATCACCAGATGTGTTCAGCTAGCTCACAGTAGTGCATAGCTTCTTCTGGGCGTACCCTTCAACAAAATATACCAAAAGAACAAAGAAAATGTTTCAATAAAAGTTGTTTAAAAATGCATGCTCTATGTGTATCAAGCATGTGTATTTTGACTTACTTACCCTTTAAAGAGTAACAGAGCAGGTTAAATGCATTTATGAAGAAAGGTCAGATAATTCATGAAGCAGTTTGTATATAGGAGAGGTAGAGGCTGAAATGTGTGAGACATAAGGCTTTTCAATTACCTCATGGGTCGCTTCTGTGCTGGATCTTTGACCCTTGAATTAATAAGGGCAGGTCAGCTTGTCATATGGTTAGTGTTTGAAGTTAGTTTTAGTGACCACAACACAATGATTTCCCTCTCTTTATCACAACACATATTTACTTGTGACATAAACTGAATATCATCTTTTTATAACATTTGTGCAGTTACTATAAGTACTTTACAGTAACTTTACTAGTATGTTATGCTTAGACTCAATGCCCTTTAGCACTAAGGGATGCTGCTATTGTGGGATTGTATTTTGTACCTATAGCGTATTCTTTAGAAGAAAAGTTTATCATCCATAAATGTATCAGCTTTATATTTTGTAACAGCTTTAAAGCAAACATTTTGTCCTTTTATTTTGTAAACTCTATTTATTGTGTTGTTTTTGTTTCCATAGTTTCACAGTAAGGGTCTGTGCAACAGTATCAGGTCAAAGCATTCCATCCAAAATAGGTAAGTTCTCTATTTACACTGACTGGTCTATGGCAAAGCTGCAACAAAGTAAAACATCTATTGACCTAAAGACTGTTGTTACTTGTTTATTTGTGTATTTGTAAATGAGAAATGGCTGGAGTGTAGAATATAGAAATCACATTTTTTAAAAGAAAGAGAGAGTTTTATTTCATCACTACTAGTATATAAAACTATGGTGGTACCATAGGGAAGTTAAGATTTTATATAATGAAATTGGCAACAAAGTATCAATCTTGTTATATTCAGTAATTTTGTGGTCCACTATCTGCCAAGTTTGTGTTAAAATGAATTGAATTATTTGACAACTTATAGTTCAATAGCAAAATCACAAGTGTCAAATATATTCATATTTTATTATTTTTCTGCTGTGACCTAAATTTAATTTTTCTTACTCACATGCAAGTATGTCATTCATTATTTTGTATTGCTATAAATAAGCTGTCTGCTTGCCATATTAAGGCTTGTCTGCAATATTACCATATTAAGACCAAAATCAGAGCACATTGTAGATGGAAAATACTCAGAGAATTTCTTGAATCCAAGGATCGCCAGAAATGCACCTAACTTATTCAGTTCCAGAGTCCAACATCAAACATAACAGTTTTTGAAGGCAGTTATCCAACAACACTATTTTAGTTTATAGGCAGACCCACATATTTTAAAAAAAATTGAATGTCCTATAAAGTCTTTCCGATGTCTTAATTTCCTTTGTTGCTACACAGAGCTTACTCTCGAATGCTCACCTACCTGTCTCATACTTAATAAATAAGCTTCAAAGTACAACACAGAGGTTTGTGAGACTAGAGGGATCAGTCCTGAATAAAAGTAGCAGTTTTTAATAATAGAAAACAATTTATATAAATTTTATCTATATCATTTTTGTGTGTTATCACATAAGTATATTAAAGGGACATTAAACACTTTGAGATTGTAATATATAATGATAAACTGTATAAATAAAAAAAAGCTCTGCAATATACTTTCATTATTAATTTTGTCCCCTTTTCCTGTAATTCCATTCTGAAATGTTGAGCTTTTCAGTTGCTGTTAGAAATGGAAGTGCAGAACACTGATATATTCCACACAGCCATTGGCTGCAGACTGTAGTGACCTATTTTATTGATAACATTCCCCAATTGGCCACAGCAGAGAAGGTAACCTAAGTTACAACATGGCATCTCCTATTGATTTATAGACACTAAAACTTTACACTTATTTTTTCAATATTTAAACAGTTATTTAGTGTTTAATGTCCCTTTAAAATGGTAAAAATGCTTAAATTTGTAAACATTAAAGGGATATGAAACCCAATTTTTTTTATTTTATGATTTAGAAAGAGCATGCAATTTTAAACATCTTACTAATTTACTTCTATTATTTCATTTTCTTCATTCTCTTGATATCCTTTGTTGAAAATCATATCTAGATAGGCTTGGTGGCTGCACAGGATGCCTTGTGTGATTGGCTTACCCATGTGCATTGCAATTTTTCAACAAAGGATATCTGAAAAAATGAAGCAATATATATATATATATATATATATATATATATATATATAACAGTTTCATTCATACAAATGGTTTGGTATTTCAGGTGATGTGATGTTTTTGAATTGAATTTAACCTATACGTTTTATAAAACTCCATATGAGTACTAATTAGAAGGAATTGTACTAATAAATTAAAAGGTATGTTTAGGTTAATGGTAATTCCTTTGAAATCAGCGACGTTCTTACAATATGTTTCAATGTTGTTATTCCAAGAAAAGCAATGCTTTTGTGGTTTATAACTTTATTATTGACTTCATACAGCCTGTATTGTGTACATTATAAAGTACTCATCAACTTGGCATCCAATCAATTTTTAAGAATCTCTAATATATTTTTAAACTGTTATTGCTGTTTTTAGGGACACCAGCGAAATTATAGGGGATCTGTAAATAATTTAATTTTTTATTGAGATTTTTCCTCTTGAAAATATAAGTTTTATCAACCTTTTTATTGTTTCAAATTAATATTTTTCACAATAGAGCATTGCAAATGTTTAAGATACATGTAGAAGTTAAATAATCCTTATTTTTAAAATGACTTTATTAGTAACTGTTAAAGGGACAGACTACTTGATGTTTTTTATTGTTTAAAAAATAACGCCTTTATTAACCAGTCCCCAGCTTTTCATAACAAATATTGTTATATTAATATACTTTATAACCTCTGTTTGCCTGTTTCTATGCCCAAGCAGGCCGCACCTTATCTCAGTGCTTTTTAAATCTTGCACATCTTCTAGACAGTGCTAGTTCACATGTACCATATAGATAACATTTACTCACTCCTGTGAATGATAATGGTTATGCAAGAACCAGCACTTATTGGCTAAAATGCAAGACTGTAAAAAGCACTGAGATAAGGGGCGGTCTGCAGTGGTTTATATAAAGGTAATCATACAGATAAAATGTATAGTAATATAACAGTGTTTGTTATGCAGAACTGGGGAATTGTTAATAAAGGAATTATCTATCTTTTAAGACAATAACAATTTTCAAGTTGACTGTCCCTTTAATATTTACAAGACCAACTGTTTATCTAAACTAGCAATTTTAAAATGTTTAATTGTAAATAAAATGGTGCACAATTATTAATTATCAACAGTTGTTACTAGTGAATCAAATTTATTAAAGAGATATGAAATACAACATTTTCGTTCTGGATTCAGATAGACCATACAATTTAACATAACTTTCCAATTTACTTCTAGTATCAAATTTGCTTCATTCTTTTGGTATCCTTTGTTCATGGAGCATTAATAGACTACTAAGAGCTAGCAGAACACATCAGGTGAGCCAATGACAAGAGGCATGTAAGTGCAGCCACCAATCTGCAACTAGCTCCCAGAAGTGCATTGCTTCTCTTGAACCTACCTAGGTATCCTTTTCAACAAAGAATGGGGAGAAAATAAACCTAAAGCAAATTAGAAAATTAAAGTAACTTGGAAAGTTATTTAAAATTGCATGGTCAATCTGAATACATTTTTATTTTACTGCCCCTTTAAGAATAAAAATAGAAAAAGGTAATAGTGACAAACATGACTTTAGTTAATATTTTTAAGTTTTTTTAATGGATTTATTGTTGGGTATTAGAGGATGGAGCTAATATAGATGATGGAAGAGAGGCTAAGACAGAGGGAAACATTTCGTGACTACAAAGCTCAGAGGGAGATGGTTATATGATAAGGGGAGGGAGGTAAAGAGCATGAGAAAACTGGGAAGGACATGGTGGGGAATATTAGAGGAAGTCTATGATTGAATCTAAGGGGGGGGGTGGAAATTGGAGAGGGTCTGTGAAAGGTGAGAGAGTAAAGTAGGCAGAGGGACTCTGACAGAGAGGTTGCTGAATTTAAAATGCGGTTTATTAGACAGGCAGGAGATATAAAAGAAGAGGGATGGGTTTAAGGAGGACAGAGGGGAGATACAAGGTGTTACTTCTATTCATCACACAGACAATAAGAAAAAGTACGTTTATTATTGATGCACCTTTTTAACCCCATATTTCCCAGTGTACCCTGCATTTTATTTTGTTATTTGAACAATGCTTTTATTATATCAGTGTTACTTAACTCCAGTCCTCAATACCCCTAACAGGCCAGATCTTCATAATATCTTAAATAGTGCACAGGTGAAATAATCAGCTGATCAGTAACCATGGTTACTAACCTTCTGTCACCCATCAGCTGATTATTTCAACTGTACTCTAGTTAAAGGGACATGAAACCCAACATTTTTCTTTCATGATTCAGATGGATTATACATTTTTGAACAGCTTTCCAATTGACTTATTCTTCATCTTGTTTTGAAGAAATAGCAATGCACTCCTGGGTGTTAGCTAAACACATTTGTAAGACAATGACAATGGGCATACAAGTTCAGCCACCAATCAGCTAGCTTGAAGCTCCTGAGCCTATCTAGATTTTTTTAGCTTTTCAGGAAAGGATACAAAGAGAATGAAGCAAATTAGATAGTAGAAGTAAATTAGAAAGGTGTTTAAAATGGTATGCTCTATCTGAATCATGAAATAAACATTTTGTGTTTCATGTCCCCTTAAGTGAAAATCTGGCTTGTTAGAGGTACTTTAGGACTGGAGTTGAGAAACACTCGGCTAGATTATGAGTTTTTGTCGGTAAGGCTGTGCGGTACTAACAAGCCTTTTTTTCTTACCGCTCACTTAAGCCAACGCTGGTATTACAACGCTGGTTTTCTTCAAGCCGGCGTTAGCCTCAGAAAAGTGAGCGTTGAGCAAAATTTATCTCCACATCTCACTTCAATACCAGCGTTGCTTAAGTCAGCGGTAAGCTGGCAAAATGTGCTCGTGCACGATTTCCCCATAGGAAACAATGGGGCTGAGCTGGCTGAAAAAAACCTAATACCTGCAAAAAAGCAGCGTCCAGCTTCTAACGCAGTCCCATGGTTTCCTATGGGGAAATTAATTTTATGTCTGCACCTAACACCCTAATATGAACCCCGAGTCTAAACACCCCTAATCTTACATTTATTAACCCCTAATCTGCCGCCCCCGACACTTCGCCACCTACATTATATTATTAACCCCTAATCTGCCGCTCCGGACACCGCCGCCACCTACATTATACTTATGAACCCCCTAATCTGATGCCCCGAACATCGCCAAACCCTACATTATATTTATTAACTCCTAATCTGCCCCCCCCCATGTTGCTGCAACTATATTAAATTTATTAACCCCTAATCTGCCGCCGCCGCCAACGTCGCCACCAATATAATAAATGTATTAACCCCTAAACCTAAGTCTAACCCTAACACCCCCCTAACTTAAATATAATTTAAATACATCTAAATAAATTTACTACAATTAAATAAATTAATCCTATTTAAAACTAAATACCTATAAAATAAACACTAAGCTAGCTACAATATAACTAATAGCTACATTGTAGCTAGCTTAGGATTTATTTTTATTTTACAGGCAAGTTTGTATTTATTTTAACTAGGTACAATAGTTATTAAATAGTTATTAACTAGGGGGGGCGGAGCCTATGCTTGGAGCGGCAGGACGTGTTTTGGAGAAGCTCCTGCTTGTACTCTATAAACTGAAGAGCTATTCTACTAAAGATTGTTTTTTTTTTTTGGGAAGCTAAGACTGTCTACCCAATATATTTGAAGTACAGGAGCGATCGACTGACACCCTGACCTATGTTATCCAAGTGAGCTGCGCACACGGCTTGTGAATAGCGTGGCTAGGGCTGCCGCATATATTTCCCCTTCAGGCCCCTGGGTCTAAAAGTACCCAGATACGATTACTCCTACAATCCTTGGTTCCGAGCCTAAGGACTATTAGGACTACCTTACAAAGTTTGGTATTTTGTATAATATGGAAGATACTCTGCAGGAGCTGCAAAATATTTTTTCAGATTTCAGAGAGGAATTGTTGGGACTAACGGAACAGTTGAGACAGAATGTCAAACCGGATGAGGCTCAAAATTGCTATAGCTGGAATCTGCCAGTAGCCAGTTCTATACCCCCGGAACAACGGGAGCAACCTCCTGAATATGCGGAGAGGAAGTGTGTTGGCCCGACCTCATGGCAACCAGCCATTTCAAAAGAATGGGCTTTAGTTCAGTCGGCTCATTTGTCATACAGGCCTATGCCCACACGGGACGATCCTCACGCTCATTTAGTGCTCGTGCCTTATGCTAAATGGATAGAGATGCGGAGCCCCTGTTCGTGGACCGCGGAGTCTTACATGCATGATTGGCTGTTTGTCTCTGGGGAGCATGATGGAAGTATATGCATGCATCTGAACCTGAAGTTGATAGCCTCAGCAATACAACACTGTTCCGGAGGAACTGGAATCACGGCTATGAAATTCCTATCTGGCTGCTTTGACACCCCACTGGGACATACGTTCTGGCATTTTGATGTGGGGTAGGATAGACATTGTTTGACTGACAGAAACTGTCTTGCTCCGATAGTGGGACACTATTTTGATTCAGTTTGGGAGACTTTCTAGATAGTTCTAAGAAGCATGGTTACGACTATAGTTAGACACAGTCTACTGCTCTGTTTGTTTATCCATATATGTACTATATGGTCTTTTTTTTTTTAGAAAAGCCTAATTATACCTTGTATATGATGCCTATATCAGTCGTATTTGATATGTGTTTTTTATAATAATAGAAAGCCTATGCAATTATGTGTATGTTCTACTACCCAGATTTTATCCGTTTGTCTGGGTCTTTAATTACTTATGGAATCTGTTCCCCATGTACGAGTCTTAACATGCCTAGTGGGTGGCAGACTTTGGGATGGGGAACCCTATTGAGTTATACTTTAGGCGATACAGAGCTATATTCATACCTAGAAGTAAATCATTTAGATAACTTTAGCTATAACTGTTTCTCCCTGCTTGCTGTTTAAGTAATATAAGTTGTGCTATATTTGTACCTAGGCATTCATTTTTCCTATGTTAGTTAACATATGCTAGGTAACCAGAATGTGTCTTAGATAAACAATTTCTCTATGCTTTTTTAATTCTATATACCATTACCCTCTATTTATCTCCTGGATACACCCTGGCTATGTAGTTCCAGAATGTAAGGTTATCGTCTGGGACCGCGATTCAAATAGTTCTCCCTTCCATGTAGTATTACTGGTTATCTTTTTTTCTCTTTTTTTTTTAAGTCCACTCCTCCGTAAAGAAGCAATACCCCTTTTCTTTCATTATTGATCATATGGGTGCAACGATCTTTATAAATCTTATGGATGGTTCATACTTAACATTAGGCTGATGGACTATTAGTTTCAATTACTATATGCCAGACCAGTGATAGTAGACACCTTACATAAAGAAAAGAGATCTGGGTTAATGAACAAGCCTGAGTTTAATTCAATGATCCTATATAGTGCATGATTAGTTATTTTTCTCTATGCTCCATAGTAGCGCTTTATTCCTGTGTTTATGCTCAGAATTGTATATTATGTCTAGGTAATTGCAGATACAAGGGTTTAAAAATAGCCCTATATGCCACTTAGAAAATCTGAGGTAAATTTTGGCTTGAACACGCCACATAGGTAGTTTTTTTCTTTTTATGCTATATAATAATGTGGTATAACTTGATTTATGTACAGTGCTGTATGTTATTGTTATTTGCCCTTACTGGTTGAGGGTGTCTGCACATGAATATACTGTACTGTTATTTATTTTTTTTCTTCCTCAATAAAAAATATTTAAAAAAAAAAATAGTTATTAACTATTTAATTACTTCCTAGTTAAAATAAAATTTACCTGTAAAATAATTCCTGACCTAAATTACAATTACACCTAACACTACACTATCATTAAATTAATTAAATAAATTACCTACAATTACCTACAATTAACTACAATTAAATAAAATAAACTAAAGTACAAAAAAAACTAAATTACAGAAAATAAAAAAAGAATTACATTTTTTTAAAACTAATTACACCTAATCTAATCCCCCTAATAAAATAAAAAAGCCCCCCAAAATAATAAAATTCCCTACCCTATACTAAATTACAAATAGCCCTTAAAAGGGCCTTTTGCGGGGCATTACCCCAAAGTAATCAGCTCCTTTTACCTGTAAAAAAAAAGACAATACCCCCCCAACATTACAACCCACCACCCACACACCCAACCCTACTCTGAAACCCACCCAATCCCCCCTTAAAAAAACCTAACACTACCCCCTTGAAGATCACCCTACCTTGAGCCGTCTTCACCCAGCCGGGCAGTGGAAGTGGAAGTGGACGTCCAGAGGGGAAGAAGTCTTCATCCGATCCGGCCAGAAGAGGACCTCCAGACCGGCAGAAGTCTTCATCCAGGTGGCATCTTCTATCTTCTTCCATCCGGAGCGGAGCGGGTCCATCTTGAAGACATCCGACGCGGAGCATCCTCTTCCGTCCGACGGCGACTGAAGAATGAAGGTTCCTTTAAGTGACGTCATCCAAGATGGCGTCTCTTCAATTCCGATTGGCTGATAGCCAATCGGAATTAAGGTAGGAAAAATCCTATTGGCTGGAGCAGTCAGCCAATAGGATTGAAGTTCAATCCTATTGGCTGATCCAATCAGCCAATAGGATTGAGCTTGCATTCTATTGGCTGATTGGAACAGCCAATAGAATGCGAGATCAATCCTATTGGCTGATTGCATCAGCCAATAGCATTTTTCCTACCTTAATTCCGATTGGCTATTAGCCAATCGGAATTGAAGGGACGCCATCTTGGATGACGTCACTTAAAGGAACCTTCATTCTTCAGTCGCCGTCGGACGGAAGAGGATGCTCCGCGTCGGATGTCTTCAAGATGGATCCGCTCCGCTCCGGATGGAAGAAGATAGAAGATGCCGTCTGGATGAAGACTTCTGCCGGTCTGGAGGTCCTCTTCTGGCCGGATCGGATGAAGACTTCTGCCCCTCTGGACGTCCACTTCCACTTCCACTGCCCGGCTGGGTGAAGACGGCTCAAGGTAGGGTGATCTTCAAGGGGGTAGTGTTAGGTTTTTTTAAGGGGGGATTGGGTGGGTTTTAGAGTAGGGTTGGGTGTGTGGGTGGTGGGTTGTAGTGTTGGGGGGGTATTGTATTTTTTTTTCCAGGTAAAAGAGCTGATTACTTTGGGGCAATGCCTGGCAAAAGGCCCTTTTAAGGGCTATTAGTAATTTAGTATAGGGTAGGGAATTTTATTATTTTGGGGGGCTTTTTATTTTATTAGGGGGATTAGATTAGGTGTAATTAGTTTAAAAAATGTAATTCTTTTTTTATTTTCTGTAATTTAGTGTTTGTTTGTTATTTTGTACTTTAGTTTATTTAATTTAATTGTAGTTAATTGTAGGTAATTTATTTAATTAATTTAATGATAGTGTAGTGTTAGGTGTAATTGTAATTTAGGTTAGGAATTATTTTACAGATAAATTTGTACTTATTTTAACTAGGAAGTTATTAAATAGTTAATAACTATTTAATAACTATTGTACCTAGTTAAAATAAATACAAAGTTGCCTGTAAAATAAAAATAAATCCTAAGCTAGCTACAATGTAACTATTAGTTATATTGTAGCTAGCTTAGGGTTTATTTTATAGGTAAGTATTTAGTTTTAAATAGGATTAATTTATTTAATAGTAGTAAATTTATTTCGTTTTATTTAAATTATATTTAAGTTAGGGGGTGTTAGGGTTAAGGTTAGACTTAGGTTTAGGGGTTAATAAATTTAATATAGTAGCTGCGACATTGGGGGCGGCAGATTAGGGGTTAATAAATGTAGTTAAGTGTCGGCGATGTTAGGGACGGCAGATTGGGGGTTAATAAAATTTAACTAGTGTTTGCGACGCGGGAGTGCAGCGGTTTATGGGTTAATAAATTTATTAAAGTGGCGGAGATGTCCGGTCAGCAGATTAGGGGTTAAACATTTTAGTTAAGTGTTTCCGATGTGGAGGGGGCCTTGGTTTAGGGGTTAATAGGTAGTTAATGGGTGTTAGTGTACTTTTTAGCACTTTAGTTAAGAGCTTTATGTTCCGGCATTAGCCCATAAAACTCTTAACTACTGACTTTTAAATGCGGTAGGAGTGTTGCCAAGAGAGGGTGTACCGCTCACTTTTTCAGGCAATCGTAATACCGGCGTTAGGCAAATCCCATTAAAAAGATAGGATACGCAATTGACGTAAGGGGATTTGCGGTATGCTAAAATCACGGAAAAAAAGTGAGCGGTACACCTGTACCTGCCAGACTCGTAATACCAGCGGGCGTTAAAAAGCAGCGTTGGGACCCCTCAACGCTGCTTTTTAAGGCCAACGCAAGACTCGTAATCTAGGCGACTGTATTTAAAGTGTAAAATATTTTTTTTCAAAACTCCATGTTGGTGCAGCTGAATGTTTTTCTATGTCAGAAAACCGACATGTCTCCAGAGCTAATCCATGTTTCATCCTAATAACTGTAGAATTCTTTGTTGAAAAGCATACCTAGGTGAGCTCAGGAGAAGCAATACACTACTGAGAGCTAGGATGCTGATTGGTGGCTGCACATATGATTAGCTGCCCGATGTGTTCAGCTAGTAGTGTGTTGCTGCTCCTTTAGCAAAGGATACTAAGATAATTAAACAAATTTGACAATAGAATTAAATTGGAAAATTGTTGAAAATTGTATACTCTGAGTCATGAAAGAAACATTTTTGGGTTTTATATTCCTTTAAAATGAACATTAGATCATATGAATCATGAATATTAATCTACATAACTAGGACTGCCATGATTTAATCAGTCCTTAGTATAATACGACATGACAACGCTTTACTTTATAGTTATATTAAAGTATACACATTCTGTTTTGTGTGCCTTAAAAATAAGCAGATTAAATTACTTCCCCTTGTGTTTATTTATACCTTGCATATATGGAAACTGTGTTTTTTCTAAGGTTAATATATCTACTCTTCCTCTTTACTCAAGACACACAATATCTGTTCTATAAACAGTTCCATGTTCTTCACAGTGGGACATCCCTCACAGCTAGTAATCAACTTTGGCAGTTCTGCCAAAAAAATGAAAAAATAAACAATTAGATTTGTTTTCTTAATTCTGGCTTTTGTTTTACAATGTAGCTGCTAAATAAATATGTTATTCTTCATGTAATTGTATGTGCAACTTCTTCAATTTATTTTGAATTACCATATTTGCTTGATGTAGGGTTTTACACGTCATAATTTTTTTAAGGCACGACTTCCAGTAAACATAAACTGTTCCAAACTGTGGCCTAGATTTGGAGTTCGGCGGTAGCCGTCAAAACCAGCGTTAGAGGCTCCTAACGCTGGTTTTGGCCGCCCGCTGGTATTTGGAGTCAGTGATTAAAGGGTCTAACGCTCACTTTTCAGCCGCGACTTTTCCATACCGCAGATCCCCCTACGCCATTTGCGTATCCTATCTTTTCAATGGGATCTTTCTAACGCTGGTATTTAGAGTCGTTTCTGAAGTGAGCGTTAGAGCTCTAACGACAAAATTCCAGCCGCCTGAAAATAGCAGGAGTTAAGAGCTTTCTGGCTAACGCTGGTTCATAAAGCTTTTAACTACTGTACCCTAAAGTACACTAACACCCATAAACTACCTATGTACCCCTAAACCGAGCTCCCCCCACATCGCCGCCACTCGATTAAAATTTTTAACCCCTAATCTGCCGACCGCCACCTACGTTATACTTATGTACCCCTAATCTGCTGCCCCTAACCCCGCCGACCCCTGTATTACATTTATTAACCCCTAACCTGCCCCCCACAACGTCGCCGCCAGCTACTTAAAATAATTAACCCCTAATCTTCCGACCGCAAAGCGCCGCCACCTACGTTATCCCTATGTACCCCTAATCTGCTACCCCTAACACCGCCGACCCCTATATTATATTTATTAACCCCTAATCTGCCCCCCTCAACGTCGCCGACACCTGCCTACACTTATTAACCCCTAATCTGCCGAGCGGACCTGAGCGCTACTATAATAAAGTTATTAACCCCTAACCCGCCTCACTAACCCTATCATAAATAGTATTAACCCCTAATCTGCCCTCCCTAACATCGCCGACACCTACCTTCAATTATTAACCCCTAATCTGACGACCGGAGCTCACCGCTATTCTAATAAATTGATTAACCCCTAAAGCTAAGTCTAACCCTAACACTAACACCCCCCTAACTTAAATATAATTTACATCTAACGAAATTAATTAACTCTTATTAAATAAATTATTCCTATTTAAAGCTAAATACTTACCTGTAAAATAAATCCTAATATAGCTACAATATAAATTATAATTATATTATAGCTATTTTAGGATTAATATTTATTTTACAGGCAACTTTTTAATTATTTTAACCAGGTACAATAGCTATTAAATAGTTAAGAACTATTTAATAGTTACCTAGTTAAAATAATAACAAATTTACCTGTAAAATAAATCCTAACCTAAGATATAATTAAACCTAACACTACCCTATCAATAAATTAATTAAATAAACTACCTACAATTACCTACAATTAACCTAACACTACACTATCAATAAATTAATTAAACACAATTCCTACAAATAAATACAATTAAATAAACTAGCTAAAGTACAAAAAATAAAAAAGAACTAAGTTACAAAAAATAATAAAATATTTACAAACATAAGAAAAATATTACAACAATTTTAAACTAATTACACCTACTCTAAGCCCCCTAATAAAATAACAAAGCCCCCCAAAATAAAAAATTCCCTACCCTATTCTAAATTAAAAAAGTTACAAGCTCTTTTACCTTACCAGCCCTGAACAGGGCCCTTTGCGGGGCATGCCCCAAGGATTTCAGCTCTTTTGCCTGTAAAAAAAAAACATACCATACCCCCCCCCCAACATTACAACCCACCACCCACATACCCCTAATCTAACCCAAACCCCCCTTAAATAAACCTAACACTAAGCCCCTGAAGATCTTCCTACCTTGTCTTCACCATATCAGGTTCACCGATCCGTCCTGGCTCCAACATCTTCATCCAACCCAAGCGGGGGTTGGCGATCCATCATCCGGTGCTGAAGAGGTCCAGAAGAGGCTCCAAAGTCTTCCTCCTATCCGGCAAGAAGAGGACATCCGGACCGGCAAACATCTTCTCCAAGCGGCATCTTCAATCTTCTTCCATCCGGTGCGGAGCGGGTCCATCTTGAAGCAGGCGACGCGGATCCATCCTCTTCTTCCGTTGTCTCCCGACGAATGACGGTTCCTTTAAGGGACGTCATCCAAGATGGCGTCCCTCGAATTCCGATTGGCTGATAGGATTCTATCAGCCAATCGGAATTAAGGTAGGAATTTTCTGATTGGCTGATGGAATCAGCCAATCAGAATCAAGTTCAATCCGATTGGCTGATCCAATCAGCCAATCAGATTGAGCTCGCATTCTATTGGCTGTTCCGATCAGCCAATAGAATGCGAGCTCAATCTGCCAATCAGAAAATTCCTACCTTAATTCCGATTGGCTGATAGAATCCTATCAGCCAATCGGAATTCGAGGGACGCCATCTTGGATGACGTCCCTTAAAGGAACCGTCATTCGTCGGGAGACAACGGAAGAAGAGGATCGATCCGCGTCGCCTGCTTCAAGATGGACCCGCTCCGCACCGGATGGAAGAAGATTGAAGATGCCGCTTGGAGAAGATGTTTGCCGGTCCGGATGTCCTCTTCTTGCCGGATAGGAGGAAGACTTTGGAGCCTCTTCTGGACCTCTTCAGCACCGGATGATGGATCGCCAACCCCCGCTTGGGTTGGATGAAGATGTTGGAGCCAGGACGGATCGGTGAACCTGGTATGGTGAAGACAAGGTAGGAAGATCTTCAGGGGCTTAGTGTTAGGTTTATTTAAGGGGGGTTTGGGTTAGATTAGGGGTATGTGGGTGGTGGGTTGTAATGTTGGGGGGGGGTATGGTATGTTTTTTTTTACAGGCAAAAGAGCTGAAATCCTTGGGGCATGCCCCGCAAAGGGCCCTGTTCAGGGCTGGTAAGGTAAAAGAGCTTGTAACTTTTTTAATTTAGAATAGGGTAGGGAATTTTTTATTTTGGGGGGCTTTGTTATTTTATTAGGGGGCTTAGAGTAGGTGTAATTAGTTTAAAATTGTTGTAATATTTTTCTTATGTTTGTAAATATTTTATTATTTTTTGTAACTTAGTTCTTTTTTATTTTTTGTACTTTAGCTAGTTTATTTAATTGTATTTATTTGTAGGAATTGTGTTTAATTAATTTATTGATAGTGTAGTGTTAGGTTAATTGTAGGTAATTGTAGGTAGTTTATTTAATTAATTTATTGATAGGGTAGTGTTAGGTTTAATTATATCTTAGGTTAGGATTTATTTTACAGGTAAATTTGTTATTATTTTAACTAGGTAACTATTAAATAGTTCTTAACTATTTAATAGCTATTGTACCTGGTTAAAATAATTAAAAAGTTGCCTGTAAAATAAATATTAATCCTAAAATAGCTATAATATAATTATAATTTATATTGTAGCTATATTAGGATTTATTTTACAGGTAAGTATTTAGCTTTAAATAGGAATCATTTATTTAATAAGAGTTAATTAATTTCGTTAGATGTAAATTATATTTAACTTAGGGGGGTGTTAGTGTTAGGGTTAGACTTAGCTTTAGGGGTTAATACATTTATTATAGTAGCGGTGAGGTCCGCTCGGCAGATTAGGGGTTAATAATTGAAGGTAGGTGTCGGCGATGTTAGGGAGGGCAGATTAGGGGTTAATACTATTTATGATAGGGTTAGTGAGGCGGATTAGGGGTTAATAACTTTATTATAGTAGCGCTCAGGTCCGCTCGGCAGATTAGGAGTTAATAAGTGTAGGCAGGTGTCGGCGACGTTGAGGGGGGCAGATTAGGGGTTAATAAATATAATATAGGGGTCGGCGATGTTAGGGCAGCAGATTAGGGGTACATAGGGATAACGTAGGTTGCGGCGGTTTACGGAGCGGCAGATTAGGGGTTAAAAAAAATATGCAGGTGTCAGCGATAGCGGGGGCGGCAGATTAGGGGTTAATAAGTGTAAGGTTAGGGGTGTTTAGACTCGGGGTACATGTTAGAGTGTTAGGTGCAGACGTAGGAAGTGTTTCCCCATAGGAAACAATGGGGCTGCGTTAGGAGCTGAACGCTGCTTTTTTGCAGGTGTTAGGTTTTTTTTCAGCTCAAACAGCCCCATTGTTTCCTATGGGAGAATCGTGCACGAGCACGTTTTTGAGGCCGGCCGCGTCCGTAAGCAACTCTGGTATCGAGAATTGCATTTGCGGTAAAAATGCTCTACGCTCCTTTTTTGGAGCCTAACGCAGCATTTGATTAAACTCTCGATACCAGAGTTAAATTTATGGTGCGGCCAGAAAAAAGCCTGCGGAGCGTTAACAGCCCTTTTACCGCCAAACTCCAAATCTAGGCCTTAGTGATCTTTTCCCTGCACATTAGACAATCCAAAGTAATATTTTCACTGCATCAAAATAATATATTGGATATGTTAAAAAATGGTGGGAATATGTGGGTATATATATATCTTTTAATTTTTATTTATTTATTTGTTTTTGCATTTTTAATATTGAATTTGTATATTTACAGTATTGGAAGTTGAAGTTGAATTAGACTGGTTGAAACAGAAAGGCGCAGTGAAGAGAACAATATTTCTGGAAAACAATCAGGCGCACAAAGCTTTCCGACTAACAATAGAGAAACAGAAGCCATTCCAGTGCCAAGACTTTGTTGTCTATCTCAGAGTAAGCTCTAAAATGGTTATAATAAATACTGTTTTTTATATTTTAATTTGAGCTATAGAGCAGTCTCAAATAATCGTGAACAAATAGGATTGTAGTGAAATATAGTACCAAATCTAGTAAAGATAAGAAATATATTTAATTCATTTTAAAAAGCTAAAAAAATTGTTAATGACAAATAAAAAATAAACTTTTCAAACCATTTATATATGTAAGTAGTATTTTAGCAAGAAAAATACTTAAAACAATTTAATCTTTAGTTTTAATATACATAAAACATACAAACGTTTTATGTATTTTATGTCAATGTGGGAATAAACATGTTTATCAGATATGTGAACTTTATTTTTGAGCTATATGTTTTATATAATTTATCAATCTCTATACTGAGAAATTATACATTTACATTTTTTTTAATTCACAGTATAGTACAGAGTTCTAAAAGCTAATTTTAGAAAGCTTTATGGCCAATCAGTTAACTTCCATTTGCTATTTAGAATGTGTAATCTATAACAAAATCCTGATCATTTAAGGCTGTTAGTAATATTAAATATTAAATATATATATATATGTATTGCTGAGGCCAGGCATGATCAGGGGCTCTCGAGATGAGATATTTGATTAGTGTTCTAGAGACTAGAGGCAGGATGGTACCTCTAGGGATGAGAAGCAAGATGACACCTATAGAGACGAGAGGCAGAATGGCACCTCTAGAGAAGAGAGGCAGGATGTAACCTCTAGAGATGAGAGGAAGGATGGCACCTCTAGAGATGAGAGGCAGATGGCACCTCTAGAGACGTGGGGCAGGATGGCACCTCTAGAGACATGAGGCAGGATGACACCTGTAGAGATGCGAGACAGGGTGGCACCTCTAGATATGAGAGGCAGGCTGGCACCTCTAGAGATGCAAGGCAGGGTGGCACCTCTAGAGAGGAGAGGTGAGGTGGCATCTATAGGGAGGAAATGCAGGATATAACCTCTAGAGATGAGAGGCAGGATGTAACCTCTGGAGATCAGAGGAGGAGTGGCACCTCTATAGATGAGAAGCAAGATGATACCTCTAGAGACGAGAGGCAGGATGGCACATTTAGAGATGCGAGGCATGATGGCACCTCTAGAGACGAAATGCAGGATGGCACCTCTAGTTATGCAAGGCAGGGTGACACCTCTAGAGATGAGAATCAAGGTGGTACCTCTTGAGACGAAAGGCAGGATGACACCTCTAGAGACAAGAGGCAGGATGTAACCTCTAGAGATGAGAGGCAGAATGGCACCTCCTAGAGATGCAAAACAGGGTGGCACCTCTAGAGACGAGAGGCAGATGGCACCTCTAGAGACATGAGGCAGGGTGGCACCACTAGAGATGTGAGGCAGGGTGGCACCTCTAGAGATGAGATGCAGGATGGCACCTCAAGAAAAATGAAGCAGGATGGCACCTTTTAGTTATGCGAAGCAGGGTGGCACCTCTAGAGACAAGAGGCAGGATGGTACGCAGGATGGCATCTCTAGAGACTTAATAACCACAGAGACGAGAGGCAGGATGGCACCTCTAGAGAAGTGAGGCAGGATGGCACCTCTAGAGACTTAATAACCACAGAGACAAGAGGTAGGATGGCACCTCTAGAGAAGTGAGGCTGGATGGCACCTCTAGAGTGAGGCAGCATGTCACTTCTATAGACGAGAGGAAGGATGGCACCTCTAGAGACTTAATAACCACAGAGACAAGAGGTAGGATGGCATCTCTAGAGAAGTGAGGCTGGATGGCACCTCTAGAGTGAGGCAGCATGTCACTTCTATAGACGAGAGGAAGGATGGCACCTCTAGAAACGAGAGGCAGGATGGAAGTTGTAGAAAAGAGAGTCATTGGTTGTAAATTAAATGAAGACAGAGAATGGAGTTATGAAATACAAATTAATGAGAGATCTCAAGAGAAAATTAGTTAAAAAAAAAAGAGAGAGGTAAGGCAGATGGTACAGATAGGAGAAAATGTCTAAATACATTGACAACAAAAGAGAAAAGAAAGGAGTTACATAAACAAGAGATTTAACGAGGTTGGGTGAAAGTAAAGAAAGTTTTGGAAGGATATAGAGGAATCGCACATTGCATTAGAGTCATAAGGTAAAGCTGTATTGAAGCAGATGAAAGGTGGAGAAGGGGAAGAAAGAGTCAAAGACATTAGAGCATAAAATGAAAGTACAGGTATTTCAATCATTAGTGTAAGAGCCATGAGACTTTGGGCTTTCCCTATCCTTTAAAAACATAGTTTACACTAACCACTGCATATTTGTATTGTCTACTTCCTACAGGAAGAAACGGAATTCCGTGACAAGCTCACTCCAATTACTGTCAATATGAATTATAGTTTGGATGAATCCGCCTTTTCAGGTGACCTGGATCTGAAGCCAATTCTAAATCGTTACGGAGAAACAACCCTACAGAAGCAGGTAGTGTAGCAATATCTTCACATCTAAATAACATAGAATAGCAACTCGGACGTCCACTTTAGAGCTTTATTGCAGTTTGCAGATATCATTGAACACAAAATTCAGAGAAATACATTTTTTACATTTG
This sequence comes from Bombina bombina, assembly GCF_027579735.1. Lineage (NCBI taxonomy): Eukaryota > Metazoa > Chordata > Amphibia > Anura > Bombinatoridae > Bombina > Bombina bombina. Next base: position 276,007,661 of record NC_069503.1, on the reverse strand, counting down.
CAAAACTATTCCAATTTCCATTATATCTCTGGCACATGAGAACATAAAAACAACATTTTTACTTGCTAAAATGGAGATTAAATCCAAAATTAAATTTCCCATTGCAGTTTTATTAATATATAGTTAATAAACTTTCTAATATAGTTTCATTATTTGCCTGTTTTTCCTTTTTTGAAAAGTACAGGATCCCCCTCCCCCCCCCCCCCCCAGACACCATAGTACATTATCTGGAATTCAGAACCCTGACCTTCCAACAAGCTTTACAGTGATTGCTTGATAAGCGCAGGAGCTCATTTATATATTTTCCCAATTTTAAAGGAAACAAGATAAACAGCCCTCACGGTGCTTTTTATGGGGTGTCTCACTGGACTGCAAAACAATGGACATTTGCTAAAGAAAATGATAGTTTGAAATGTTTTTTAAAATATTGATTTTGTATGCAGATTTTTGGAATGCTGTTACTGATTTCTAATGCATATATGAAATAAATATATGCATCAGAAAAATAAATATATGCATAAATAAATAAAATCATGTCCCTTTTATGTAAAAAGTCAAATGTGAGCTTTACATATTTCTTTTTTGACATTTTTACTGCCAATATTATCTGGATCATATTTATCAATATATTTGTATAGCCAACAACCTTTCTGTACAAATTAATTTATGGTAAATGAAAAAAATATGCTGCTAACTGTGATAAGTTACACAGTGTTGAAAATAAATGTGTTGAAAGTAAAGATGGTTATATAAATCTTAAATCATACATGAACCAACTGCACAAATACAGACTAGTATATACATTGTTTATGTGTGTGAGTGTGTATATATATATATATATATATATTTATATGTGTATATATATATATATATATATATATATATATGTATATATATATGTGTTTATATATATATATATTTATATGTGTGTGTATATATATATATATTTATATGTGTGTATATATATATATATATATAGTATATATATATATATATATATATATATATATATATATATATATATATATATATATATACACACACACACACAGTATCTCACAAAAGTGAGTACACCCCTCACATTTTTGTAAATATTTTATTATATCTTTTCATGTGACAACACTGAAGAAATGACACTTTGCTACAATGTAAAGTAGTGAGTGTACAGACTGTATAACAGTGTACATTTGCTGTCCCCTCAAAATAACTCAACACACAGCCATTAATGTCTAAACCATTGGCAACAAAAGTGAGTACACCCCTAAGTAGAAATGTCCAAATTGGGCCCAATTAGCCATTTTCCCTCCCCGGTGTCATGCGACTCGTTAGTGTTACAAGATCTCAGGTGTGAATGGGGAGCAGGTATGTTAAATTTGGTGTTATCGCTCTCACACTCTCTCACACTGGTCACTGGAAGTTCAACAAGGCACCTCTTGGGAAAGAGCTCTCTGAGGATCTGACAAAAAGAATTGTTGCTCTACATAAAAATGGCCTAGGCTATAAGAAGATTGCCAAGACCCTGAAACTGAGCTGCAGCACGGTGGGCAAGACAATACAGTGGTTTCACAGAACAGGTTCCACTCAGAACATGCCTTGCCATGGTCGACCAAAGAAATTGAGTGCACTTGCTCAGCGTCATATCCAGAGGTTGTCTTTGGGAAATAGACATATGAGTGCTGTCAGCATTGCTGCAAAGGTTGAAGGGGTGGGGGTCAGCCTGTCAGTGCTCAGACCATACGCTGCACACTGCATCAAATTGGTCTGCATGGCTGTCGTCCCAGAATAAAGCCTCTTCTAAAGATGATTCACAATAAAGCCCACAAACTGTTTGCTGAAGACAAGCAGACTAAAGACATGGATTAATGGAACCATGTCCTGTGGTCCGATTAGACCAAGATAAACTTATTTGGTTCAGATGGTGTCAAGCGTGTGTGGTGGCAACCAGGTGAGGAGTACAAAGACAAGTGTGTCTTGCCTACAGTCAAGCATGGTGATGGGACTGTCATGGTCTGGGCCTGCATGAGTGCTGCCAGCCCTGGGGAGCTACAGTTCATTGAGGGAACCATGAATGCCAACATGTACTGTGACATACTGAAGCAGAGCATGATCCCCTCCCTTCGGAGATTGGGCTGCAGGGCAGTATTCCAACATGATAATGACCCCAAACACACCTCCAAGATGACCATTGCCTTGCTAAAGAAGCTAATAGGAAAGGTGATGGACTTGTCAAGCATGTCCCCAGACCTAAACCCTATTGAGCATCTGTGGGGCATCCTCAAATGGAAGGTGGGGGAGTGCAAGGTCTCTAACATTCACCAGCTTCGTGATGTCGTCATGAAGGAGTGGAAGAGGACTCAAGTGGCAACCTGTGAAGCTCTGGTGAACTCCATGCCCAAGAAGGTTAAGGCAGTGATGTAAATTAATGGTGGCGACACAAAATATTGACACTTTGGGCCCAATTTGGACATTTCCACTTAGGGGTGTATTTACTTTTGTTGCCAATGGTTTAAACATAAATGGCAGCGTGTTGAGTTATTTTGAGGGGACAGCAAATGTACACTGTTATACAGGCTGTACACTCACTACTTTACATTGTAGTAAAGTGTCATTTCTTCAGTATTGTCACATTTATATCAGCACAGATACAGTCACCATAACAAGCATTTATTGAGTATGAAACCATCCAATAATGCATTTCATAATTAGATAAACCTTAAAGGGACAGTTTACCCAAAAACTTTCTTTACTTTAAATTGTTCCCAATAATCCATTTTATTTGCTGGAGTTTATTAAATTGTTTACAAATAGCTCCTTAGCCTTTATATTGGCATTTGAAATGGCTGATTTAGCCTGTAGTATCCCTACATATACTGAAATTTTCTATACCATAGGTATAGGCTATTGACAAACTATGTAAACACAGCCAGCAGAAAAAAAATACACTCACAATGGGAGGTGAAAGAAACAAAGCTCTAAAATTTTTATTTTCAATTGTTCTTTCTAAGTATTTTACAGGGACAGAGATAAGAAAGGGAAGCATTTAAGTGATAAGTTAACAAGATCTGATCTATCAGCAATCCAAACCTATGTTGATGGGCTGTGGTTTCAAAGAGCAAATTAAGCTATTTATTTTGTAAAAGAAGCATAAATGATCAAATTCTCATACATTTATACTCTGCAGCTGGTATATCAAGTCATGGGGAACGCATTCAGGGTAAAATAATTTTACAGGGAAATTTCCCTTTAATGTTGCAATGTTAAGAAACACTGTGAAATATAAGCAACTGTAGATTAGGAAGCAGTTAGTGGAAAGTTTAAACCAAAGCACAGTCAGTTGGGAGATGTCGTATATAAGTTTCCGTGGTGAGAATGACGTCCAAAGTATAAGCAATCTTAAAGAACTCCCTCTCCCATGGGTACAACCTACTGGGGGTATATTCCCCTGCCTAAGGGACTCCACAGAGGAATAATCCTCTCACCCATCCAAGTATAGTGCAGGTTCCTTCACAAGGCGTGCTGTTTACCACAATGTACCAGCTGCAGCTGTGCGGTAATGTTCCATTCTCCCGTGTATTTAGCTTCCTATAGATGCAGCTCTATGCAAAGTGCCAACAACAAACACACACTCGGACAGCCTGGCCAAGTGATTATAATCCACGCAACATGTGTTTCACCGCTTCTTATAGGCGTAACTGTTCAAAACTGATTATTCCCTCTCACAAATTTAAACTTTATATATATATATATACACACACACACACACTTTAATATATTGATATTAATAATATGTGTAAGAATTATTTTTTCAAATTTAGAAAAATATTGTATGTATTTGTATGTAACATAACTTAATTGTTTGGTAACACGACAAAACTGATTGACTTTTTTATTTTACCGTTCTAGGCGCATATTCTGGTGGAATGTGGAGACGACAATATGTGCATTCCTGACCTAAAACTTTCAGCCATATCGTAAGTTTAAATAAATAAACTTTGGTTGAGTGATTTGTAATAGGACACAGGTGTATGAATATGCTGAAAAAAATTGATTACAAAATGCTGTAGGCCAAAACTGTTTGTTTTCAGCTGAAATTGTGGATTCTGGATTGTTGCCTTAAAGGGATACACTGTTCCGAATTCTTTATGAATTATGTGTAAAATAAAATCTAAATTATTGTTTCTTCTTTAAATCAATGTTTTAAATCCACTTATCTTATTGATATCTGCATTGCAAAATATATGCCTTTACAAATTGTTTCCAAGATACTTTGTACTGTCTGGCTCTATAAAAATATACAATAGGAACATTTGAATTGATTCAGGATATAAAAAAACAACACTTTTAAACATGCTCTTTTATATCAATAATAAACATTATATGAGCTTTGCATTTCTTCTAGTATTCTATTAGCATTAAGTTTATTATAGTTAAAAAGAAAAAATATTTGTTTTTTAAAAAAAAAAGATATATTTTTTGCAATTAAATGAAAACCATACATGTGGGGCATTGTTTTCTGCCTCATATTAAAAAGGACATTAAACACTAAATAAATGCTAGACAGATTGATATATTCAAAGCAAAGATTAACCTGAAAATAATATGTTGTTACCTAGGTTTTTGGAGGCCAATTAGGGACACTTGTTAATAGGATTACCACCTCAGCCATGTTTTCCTGGATAGGTATGAGTCCCACATGGTTCAGGTAAGGACATGAATAGTGCTTTCTTGAGGCACAATATATGGCCCTCCCTGTATACCCTGCAACATGTGTATCTCATAACTGTCCAGGAAAACATGGCTGAGGTAACAACCTTAGACTGTGCAACCAATGGCTGCGTGGAACATAGAGGTGTTAAGTGCACTTCCTCTTTTGACCTACATTTAACGGAAAAGCCCACAATTTTTACGGAATATAATTGAACATTTTATATTACAATCTCAAAGTGTTTAATATACCTTTCAATGTTATTATTGTTTGTGTTTTCCGCATAAAATAAACATCAGCATTTCTTAGGTCCGTAAATACCTATATTGGCTTTCCATGAGTAAACGAGAAAGAGAAGAATCAGATGTTTGAATCATTTAAGCAGTAATGAAAATCCGTTTAAGTTCTCGGTGCTGCTGTATATAGATTACATTTAGTCATCAAATGTAGTTTTTACTGCTGAAAAATCTAAATAAAGCATGCATGCAACTTATGTTTTTTATATAAACCAATTTAGAAAATACTTAAAATCACTTAAAAATAAGTGTTACTTTCTTCTATTTTGTATTTAAACTTGGAGAATGTGTGATGCAAATTTCTCATAATGTACTGCAAAGTAATATGGTTTTAACCCCTTCACTATCGGGAATTTCAGAGAAAAAATTGCCAAATATACTGGAGAATTTTTAGCATTTTTGCTATCAGTCCAATTAAATGAAAATAGATCATTTGTTTTCTTTTTTCTATTTACCTATCAAAATTATATATTTTTTAAGATGACAACCCAAGGTATTGATCTAAGCCTGTTTTGGTATATTTCATGTCACCATTTCAATGCCAAATGTGATCATAAAAAAAAAATATTGTTAACTTTTTCACAAACTTTGGGTTTCTCACTGAACTATTTTATATACTGCTTGTGCTGTCATAACAACACAAATGGTTGTAAAAGCTTCTCTGGGATTTCATTTAGAAATAGCAGACATGTATGGCTTTGCTATTGCTTTTTTGGTAATTAGAAGGCCACTTCTTAAATTCCCTGCAGTAAAAGGGTTAATCAGTTAGCTGTTAAGGGTAATAGTAATGTAATGTAGAGATTACCCTCCCACCTGACATCTCCCACCCCACCCACGCTCCTAACCACCATCTTAGGCACTGGCTGATAGTTTGCCAGTATGCAGTTTATGGCCTTTTTTTTTTATAATAAAAAAAAAAAATCCTGCAATGTGGGGATCCCTCCTCAACCCTCTCACCTCCCTGATCTCTTCCAAACAGCTCTCTAACCCTCACCTTTCTCACTAGTGGCAGCCATATTAGGTACTGGCATCTGTCTGTCAGTACCCAGTTTTTATTAATTTTTAAATTTTATTTATTAATATTTTTTTTCTGTAGTGTAGGGTCCCCTCACCTCCCCTGTGATCATTATGTAACCACCCTCCCTAATCCCCCCTATTTCTGTAGTGTAGTGACCCATCTCTCGCTCTCCCTTTAAAATGTATTTTTTGTAGCATAGTGTCCTGCCCCTCCCTCCCCCCTCTGCCGTTAAGCCTCTCACCCACCTTCCCTCCCACACCTCCCACCGGCACCAACAAAGATTGTTACAGACAGTGGATACAGTGTGATGCCGTAGGGGATTTTTTTTTTATTCCTAACAGTAAAACTAAATCCCTCACCACCTACCAAATCCTTCTTCACCACCCCCAATTCCTGCTTCATACCCCAATTCCCTCAATCTGGAAACTGCTTCAGTATACCAACAATAAGGTGTCTCTCAGATAACACGGGCCTAGATTCCAGCCTTTCAGAGTTGGCTGGGAAATATCATCATACTTAGCTTAGCTATTTTATTTTGACTTTCTTTCCAGTGGTTTTTGACTACAGTTCTTGTATTTAAAAACATTGGGTCATCTGACATAGGTCAGTGATAACTCTGGAACTCTTGGGGTAAACATGCTAAAACTTATGTATAACAGGTGTTTTTGCAGACCAACACTGACGCTAAAACTAAGCAGCACATAGGAAAAGGAAAAGGTCTTCCAAAAATGGTTTCATTATTGCTGATTAAACAGTTGAGAGTTTGATTACAGTTTGTTGGCATTTCTCATTCTTCAATCACTCTTTGCCATTAGGTTGTGTTAGTTTTTCATTTTACAATATCCAGCAAACTTGAAAGAATATTCAGACGAATATATTGTGCTGGTTCAACACGTTTTAGTTTTTAAAAAGTGTTTTGTTCACTGGTTTAACATTTGAATAAAACAAGCAAATGATTGTGTTAAAATGTTAATAAGATTGACAGCCTGAAAAAAAAGGCCATGAAAAATGGTCAAAATGGATTTTCAAGAGGTAAAAAGTTCTATTTTTAAAAATAAAAAATGATTGGAAAACTTGTGAAAATTGTTGCTGATGGACTGTCGGTGAGGGATCTCAATCAAAGTATTTGATGAGTTTCTATAATGTAGAGTCTCTTGAAACCTGTTATAAAAAGTATTTGTCTATGGACTGAATGGCTTCCAATTTGAAGATGATTGTACACACTGTATAAGCTTGTACAAATGGGTTTCTAGCACATAGTACTAGCCCCATAGATATGCTGACTCAGATTGTTTTATAATAAGAAATTACACATAGTATGAAGAGCACAGTATTTAGACAGAATTGTCTCCTTCAAATAAGGCAAGTGGTGAATAGAGATTGGTTATTGAAAAACAATTGCAGCAAACACAATGTTAATTTTTTCTAAATGTTTAGGCATGGCTGATATCAAGACAGCTAAAGTATCTTTGTAATTGCAAGGTGTTTGCTTTCCCTATAACTGAAGCTTGTCCTCTAACTACAACCTCTACCCAAACTCCCAACCTTATATCTGCTGCCACCTATGCAAGTAAGTAGGCTACAAGCAGTACAACCAATCGAGGTACTTCTGAAGTTCTGCTACCATGGGAGAGATATTGAGTCTGAAGTTTTATGCACATATGCAGCCACACTTCTTTCATTAGCGGCTGTAGAAATAGGATGAGCTTCATTTGCAGAACTGTGCTAAATTATTAGACCCATTGGTTAAAAATTGTAATGTTTATTTAAACATATTTAATCTTAATAGTGTTGATTTTTTTTTGTTTATAACAGTTTCTTATTTCACGTTTTATTGGCAACATCTGCAATACATATTTATGTGTAATGTGATTTAATATTACTAAAATATGTGCTACTGTAGAATATATGAAAATAAAGAATGTATATTTTAAAGGACACCCTAATATTGACTGCTGCATTGTGATTTTAAATGGTGCATTAACTTAAAGAGCCACTGTACTCAATACCTTTCTATCTTGCTTATGAAATTAAAAGTAATACTGCAGTATAGGGTTTGTACTCCTCATTGGCTGATTATGACAACATCCTCTGCTTTACTGGTAGAAAGGAATATGCCTCTGCAAACATGATTTGTTGAGGACAGGAAAATGAATTAAAAAAACAAAACAAAACAAAAAACAGAAGGAAATATGAAATTCCTTGTTTAAGATGAAACAAAGGCTAACAATGACAATGTCTTTTTAATGTGTAACGTCCATGTCTTTTAAAACTTTATAATCTTGATGTCACTAATTATTTTGCATCTTGACCGGTGCAAACTCCTTTCATCTTGTGAGTCAATCTTCTGAATAATAGTAAGTTTCCTGACAACACCAGTCCCCAACGTTTATTAAACTGCCTGCTGCTGCACATGCTAAATAGGCCATAGAAAACTTACATGATAAAAGTAGTGTGTACATGTTTACAATCATGCGATTTCCTGATTAAGCAAAAACGTTAAATACAAAAGGATGTTTAGTAGACGAAAATAGAGACCAACTATTAAGCCACCACGCATTGCTATTTGTGTACTGATCAGCAAAGTAAATGCATACAAGTACTGTAGTATGTTTCCAGGCAGGAAGGGCTTTGGTTCATAAAAGCATGACTCTAATTTATTATAGTTAAATACTGTAAATTGCTTTACTTTGGAGACTTATTTAAATATATTTATGTGAAGTAGTTGAAACCAGACCAGAAATTACTTAATTAAACAATGGCGCGTTTAAAACATGTATATAAAATATATTGTAGCCGCACTGGAACGTAAAACCCTTGTGTTCTTATTCTTGTACCTTTCATTGGGTAAACACATTTCTTTGAAAATTTGCTGTTTTGAGGTCACTGTAATTAACTGGAAATGCTGAAAAGTTAAAGCAAATTGGACAAGCGTTTTTTGAGTTATTAAATGTGGATAAAATTAACTTTTCAATGTAAAGCAATAGAGAACTGATTCCCTAATATACCACACATAATTATGCACTTTTCTTTATATAGTTTGGCATGCAGATACATTTTATTGGTCTGCATGGTGTTAAAGCCAGGGGGGCAGTTTGTTTCTGAAGTAGTTTCTTGTAGAGTATATAGAGAGAGGTAGATTAGATAGATTAGACAGCTAGGGGCCTATTTATCAAAGGTCTTGCATACCTGATCCGACAGTGCGGATCAGGTCCGCCAGACTTCGCTGAATGCGGAGCGCAATACGCTCTCCGTATTCAGCATTGCACCAGCAGCTTACAGGAGCTGCTGGTGCAACGCTGCCCCTTCAGACTCATGGCCAATCAGCCGCCAGCAGGGAGGTGTCAATCAACCCGATCGTACTTGATCGGGTTGAATTGTGGCGATTCCTGTCCGCCTGCTCCGGGCCATACGGAACTTGATAAATGGGCATCATAATACAGAATAGATAGATATATAGATAGGCTACAGACTGAGATATAAAGCTATTTGGAGGTCAGGACACACATGCTCGTGCACACATATGCATGCGTACACAGACACAAATAATTGTGTGTGTTTTATTTTCTTGCTTCTAAAAAATGTTAGTTTCACATATTAGTGTATTAAAGTAGTATCTTTGTTACAATCTCACATTTATTATAAGAAGATATGAGTTTATTATGAATTCTATTGCTATTGACTAAACAAGATACACAATAATCTCGCTGTTAATACGTCAGTCCTTCTCTGAAAGCATGAATGATACACTTAAAGGGATATTCCAGCCAAAATTGGAAACCACATGGATGCATTTCAGTATTGAACAGAAGCATTTTTGTAATATACTTGTATTAGCAAAAATGCTTCTAATAAAAGCTATAACTGTTTTAAAAGAGTATTTACATATGCAACGTGCACCAGCATTTTAACCACAGCACTTGCTCAGAGAGCCTTAGCTGCTTGTACCATCTGGTAATGATTCAATTTGTTAATTGCTGACATGATACAAGCCCCAGTGATGATCTGAGCAGCTGCAGTATTTAAAATGTGGGTGCAGTGACAATATCTAGCTATGCTTCACATGCACGTGCAAAGAAAAATGTTAGCACTAAAACAATGATAAATTTTACTAGAAGCATTTTTGCTAATACATGTATATTGCAAATATGTTTCTTTTCAAAGATGTACTAAATCTATGTGCATTTAAATTTTGACTGGAATGTCCCTTTAAGAAGGAAAAGTATTAGTTAAACCAAGAGGAAGAAATGTACTTTTTACCGTTTAAAATGCAATTTACAGTAATGCTCAAATCAGAAAAACTCTTTCCTTTTAATTCCTGCTGAGACTTGTAAACATTTTAAATCAGATCCATTGAAGAGAAAGCATTATCTTTCATTGTATTAGTAAAATACTTTATTGCTTTAGGCTTATTTGAAGAAGAGTGGAAAATGTAATATAATTTAGTAAAGTAACCTATTAGCAAGCATAAGGGATACGCAATTTCATGGCTCTGTACAAATATAGCAGTAGTCCGCATTCATATATATACAGTATAAATAAATATATATATTAGTTATCATCACTGCTGTTAAGTGAGAACCTATTATTTCTGGATAGTATCAGGATCGGTGGAAATGTTGATCTACAAGATACCATGTGAGGCTCCTGCGATGACTTAACCCTTTAAGGACACAGCTTTCAGTTTGCTCAATTGTTTTATGACGGAAAAATTCCGTCATATGTCCTTAAAATGTTAAAGGGGCAGTAAACATCTTGTAATTACTAAACATTTCTGTCATCAGAATAACATAGCAGCTAAGTCTAACCATTTTTAGTACAAATTAACATCTTGTGTGGTTTTATTTTTGTTTTTTTCAATAGCCAAACTCCATCCACAAGCCAGTCACAAGAGGCATATATGTGCAATCACCAATCGGCAGCTAGCTCCCAGTAGTGCATTGCTCCTTAGCTTACCTAGGTGTGCTATACCAAGGATAGCAAAAGAACAAAGCAAATTAGATAATAGAACTAAATTAGAAAGTTGTTTGCAGTTTGTTCTAGTTCTCATAGGTGTTGCAAGTGGCGCGCTAACAGTTGCGCACAAGCAAAAAGGGATTATCGCAACTGTGCGCGTTGAGTTTTTCACTCGTATTACAAGTTGAAAGTAAACGCGATCGATTGAATTCAGTTGAAGTTAACACGTGTCGGATTAGCACCATAGAGCTCGGGTTAACTGTTTTGCAAAACAAAAAAGTGTCACAAAACACAACACAAATAGATTACAAAGTACAGTTGCACTCATAATAACACCATCTAATAAAAATGATTTAAAAAATATAGTGCGCAAAAAATGTATAGGGCTCAAGGATATGAGGTCTCAGGTCAGGTGTTAGAAAAAAAGGCAGGCAAAGGGCTTTAACAATGAGATAAAGACATATACATATCTAAATATATATATATATATATGTATGTGTGTACAGATGTATTTATGTATTTATATGTGTATATGTATTTACAGACATATACCACATATAATACATATGTTTTAGAAAAAAAAAAACAGGCTATGCAACTGAAATACTGAGAGTGTAAGGAGCTTTTTGAATAACTGCATTTACAGGGAGTGCAGAATTATTAGGCAAGTTGTATTTTTGAGGATTAATTTTATTATTGAACAACAACCATGTTCTCAATGAACCCAAAAAACTCATTAATATCAAAGCTGAATAGTTTTGGAAGTAGTTTTTAGTTTGTTTTTAGTTATAGCTATTTTAGGGGGATATCTGTGTGTGCAGGTGACTATTACTGTGCATAATTATTAGGCAACTTAACAAAAAACAAATATATACCCATTTCAATTATTTATTTTTACCAGTGAAACCAATATAACATCTCAACATTCACAAATATACATTTCTGACATTCAAAAACAAAACAAAAACAAATCAGTGACCAATATAGCCACCTTTCTTTGCAAGGACACTCAAAAGCCTGCCATCCATGGATTCTGTCAGTGTTTTGATCTGTTCACCATCAACATTGCGTGCAGCAGCAACCACAGCCACCCAGACACTGTTCAGAGAGGTGTACTGTTTTCCCTCCTTGTAAATCTCACATTTGATGATGGACCACAGGTTCTCAATGGGGTTCAGATCAGGTGAACAAGGAGGCCATGTCATTAGATTTTCTTCTTTTATACCCTTTCTTGCCAGCCACGCTGTGGAGTACTTGGACGCGTGTGATGGAGCATTGTCCTGCATGAAAATCATGTTTTTCTTGAAGGATGCAGACTTCTTCCTGTACCACTGCATGAAGAAGGTGTCTTCCAGAAACTGGCAGTAGGACTGGGAGTTGAGCTTGACTCCATCCTCAACCCGAAAAGGCCCCACAAGCTCATCTTTGATGATACCAGCCCAAACCAGTACTCCACCTCCACCTTGCTGGCGTCTGAGTCGGACTGGAGCTCTCTGCCCTTTACCAATCCAGCCACGGGCCCATCCATCTGGCCCATCAAGACTCACTCTCATTTCATCAGTCCATAAAACCTTAGAAAAATCAGTCTTGAGATATTTCTTGGCCCAGTCTTGACGTTTCAGCTTGTGTGTCTTGTTCAGTGGTGGTCGTCTTTCAGCCTTTCTTACCTTGGCCATGTCTCTGAGTATTGCACACCTTGTGCTTTTGGGCACTCCAGTGATGTTGCAGCTCTGAAATATGGCCAAACTGGTGGCAAGTGGCATCTTGGCAGCTGCACGCTTGACTTTTCTCAGTTCATGGGCAGTTATTTTGCGCCTTGGTTTTTCCACACGCTTCTTGCGACCCTGTTGACTATTTTGAATGAAACGCTTGATTGTTCGATGATCACGCTTCAGAAGCTTTGCAATTTTAAGAGTGCTGCATCCCTCTGCAAGATATCTCACTATTTTTGACTTTTCTGAGCCTGTCAAGTCCTTCTTTTGACCCATTTTGCCAAAGGAAAGGAAGTTGCCTAATAATTATGCACACCTGATATAGGGTGTTGATGTCATTAGACCACACCCCTTCTCATTACAGAGATACACATCACCTAATATGCTTAATTGGTAGTAGGCTTTCGAGCCTATACAGCTTGGAGTAAGACAACATGCATAAAGAGGATGATGTGGTCAATATACTAATTTGCCTAATAATTCTGCACTCCCTGTAGTTCATGTAATTGCCAATTAATAGTGTGTTTGATCCTGGTGTTCCAAGGGATACAATAAAATAAATTGCAAACAGAGTGCAAACTAGATGTGCATTTGTGTATGTTGTTAGTGTTTGAATTCAAAAGAATGCGGCCACTGCCTTCCGCATTCAGATATTAATGACAAACACGATGCTTGTCTAGTGCAAACCAATAAATAATGCTAGAATTAGACAGCATCCATTCAATCTGCGTGAAGGAAAACTCTGGATTAGGTTTTCTCCACAGAAATATTCCACAATTTTCTTTAAATAAAATAAACATGCTTTAATCATAGACTTCAGCAGTGCTATCAGACATAACTATTGTAAACATATTACTGATGGTATGTTCCTATAGGTTTTTATTGTATCAAAGGGTGTTAAGTGATCGGGTGTAGTATTGTTAGAGTGACCTACAATAGCATGGTTATTTAAGCTCTGGCAATGATTTAACTTCACTTTTTCTTTTACAATTCTATGATTTTATGATTGATTTGTTCTCTTGGTATCCTTGTAGGAAATCATACCTAGGTAGGCTCAAGAGCAGCAATGCACTACTGGGAGCAAGCTACTGATTGCTGGCTGCACTTATGTGCCTGTCATTGGCTCAACCAATATGTTCAGCTATCTCCCAGTAGTGCATTGCTGTTTTAACAAAGGATACCAAGAGAATGAAGCAAAGCAGATACTAGAAGCAAATTGGAAAGGTGCTTAAAATTATATGTTCTATCTAAATCATAAAATATTTTTTTGTGGTTTATGTCCATTTAAGGGGCGAGACTATTGTCAAGTACCCCTTTAATTTCAGATATTCCTGATAAAAATGCAACAACAAATATATGTTTAGGAAGTTGCTTCAGAATGCTGTAATCCACAACATAAGTGTGTTTTTATTGCTTAACATATGTCTAAGATACATGCATTGTATTTTGTTTATTATTCTGTAGAGACAAGAAAGAGCTAATCATCGGAAAAGAGAACCATATTCTGCTGGTTATAAACGCTAGAAATGATGGCGAAGGAGCATATGAAGCAGAACTGCACGTGAACATTCCTTTAGAAGCAGACTACGTTGGTGTTGAACGGCATATGGAGGTAATGACCACAGCACAATAATCAAATACCACCAGAATGTAAAGGGACATTGTGCTGTAAATTTGTATCCATATTATTGTGTTCCCAGTTATTTGTTTTACACACCGGAGCATATCAAATTGGTTACAAATAGCTCCTTTACCTTTATCATTTAAAATATTTAATAAAGCTGCTTTTGCCTGTTGAAACCACCACCCATACTAAAATTATAAATACTTTAGTATTCTGTATAGAAAGCTATGTACTATTATTATTATCAGGTATTTATAGAGCGCAAACAGATTCTGCAGCGCTAATGTAAACAAGAGACAACATGCCGGGATCAGGTTCCAAGTGGGGGGTGGAAGTGAGAAGTAATACAAATTCCCTTTTCAATTGCTGTCTGTAAGTGTTGGCTATTGTGTACAGACAGATATATAGGATAAGGAGGACTTAAAGGGAGTTTACTTAAAAAATGTCTCCCCTTTAATTTGTTCCCAATGATCCACTTTATCTGCTGGAGTGTATTAAATTGTTTACAAGTATTTCCATTACCTTTATATTGGCAGCTAAAATAGTTTATTTATCCTCTGGTATCCCCACCCATCCTGAAAGTTTTTGGCCTCCAGGCCAAACTGTGTAAACACAGCCAGTAGAAGAAATTACACTCCCAGTGGGTTATAGAAGAGATAAGGTAATACAATATTTATTTTCCATTGTTCTCTCCAAGTATTAGTGATTGGTTTATAGACAGATATAAGACAAGGAAGCAGGTATATGTACACAATGTGATAAAGTAATGTGATCTGATTATACCTACAAGCTCAACCCATTTTATTAGGTTGTGGTTTCAAAACACAAACTCAGCTAATTCATATACACAAATAAGCCTTAAAAAAGCAAATCTTATAAATTTTATACTCTGCAGTTGGTAACAAAAAGTTATTGGAAACACATTAAGGGAAAAACAATGTTATAGTATACTGTCCCTTTAATGTATAGAGAGATAGATATTATATACACACTTTTTTAAGATAAAGCTCATTGTTATTTCTATCCTGCTAGGAATGAAAACCAAAGGAATATTTGTTGACGTCTGTCAAGCTGAAGTTTTAAATAATTTTCGCATATAATATTTTTATAGCAAAACAGTCAGTTGTTTCCGTGAAATGGCCTGTTCAGTTTAAATTGACATTGACAAGGGGCATAAACAAAAATATGTTCATTTATTTATGTTATTCCAGAGGAGTGCGTGGAAAATAACTAAGATTTTTGTGTTTTAATCAGCCCTTTCCAAAATCCAAACAATAAATTAAGACATTTTACACAAAAGTACAGAATATGTGTCTTTGATTCTACAGTTAAAGGGCCATAATAGTAAAAAAAAAATTACATGGTCTATGTGTTTAACCCCCTTCAAAAGGTTAAACAGATAGAAAAAGTGCCACTCGGGGCCTGTAGAGCTGCTGCTTCTGAGTGGAAACCCTGCTGATCAAATCAGCATCTGAGTTGTGCGACCACCGCTGCTGATTGGAGATTAGATCAGTGGTGGATTCCACTAGGGATCAGCATTGCTTTGTGGGTTCCATGTGACTATTCTCCATATAAACTGCATTATATTGGTGTAGTAGCTCTATAATAACAAATGGTTGCTCTACATGATAAAAAAACATACAATGCCACATTTTATCACATATTATGTACATTAGACTACACCTGTGTATCTTAAAGGGAAACTCAAGTCAAAATTAAACTTTCATGATTCAGACAGAGCATGCAATTTTAAACAACTTTCCAGTTTACTTACATTAACAAAATGTGCACAGTCATTTGATATATTTTTTTTTGAGTCACCAGCTTGTACTGAGCATGTGCAAGAATGCACAGAATATATGTATATGCATTTGTGATTGGCTGATGGCTGTCACATGATACAGGAGGAGGGGAAATAGACATAACTTTGAACTTCAAATGAGTAGTAGATTTGTTTTCTGACAAATTTCAGACTAAGTGCTATTGCATTGTCTTTTTATCAATCATTTGTTGATTATGCATGCAAATCTACTGTATTTACTGGTCTTTTAAGTAAAAAAAAAAAAACTATTAGCCATTTTCTCTTTTACCCTTTAAAAATGACTCAACTTGTTTTTGGTAATGAGGTCCTTTCACGTTAAACTTCCCATTGGCAGTATAAATTAAAAATATATTGTGCTTTTTTATTTGCTATCCTTAAGCAAAAGTGCATAAAAGCAAAGATACAAAAGAACAAAACTGAAAAAACATTCTTACACCTCTTGCAGGCTTTTCCAAATGTCATACATTGTAAACATGTATTCTTTATTTTGATGTCTATTCTTCAGAGGTTAGGTTCCTTGGCGTATTCTTTGGCTTATGATAAGTCATTTTTGTGAACAGTTTATGAATATAAACACCTTGCTGGTTAGTTTATTTATTATTATAAACCAGATGCCAATTTTCAGCAAAACTCAGTCTTTAACCAAAATAAAATAATTAAATAATATAGGCAGCTTATTTATTGGCATGAATGCTTAATCTCTCTCTCTCTCTCTTTCTCGCTCTCTTTCTCGCTCTCTTTCTCGCTCTCTTTCTCGCTCTCTTTCTCGCTCTCTTTCTCGCTCTCTTTCTTTCTCTCTCTCTTTCTTTCCCTCTCTCTTTCTTTCCCTCTCTCTTTCTTTCTCTCTCTCTTTCTTTCTCTCTCTCTTTCTTTCTCTCTCTCTTTCTCTCTCTCTCTCTTTCTTTCTCTCTCTCTCTCTTTCTCTCTCTCTCTCTCTCTCTCTCTCTCTCTCTTTCTCTCTCTCTCTCTCTCTCTCTCTCTCTCTCTCTCTCTCTCTCTCTTTCTCTCTCTCTCTTTCTCCTCTATCTTTACCCTGCATTTCTGTATTACTGTCTTTTCTTTTTGTATTGAAGATTATTATAATGATATCTATTTGGAAGTGAGGGCTAAAATTATAGAATAAGGAAAAATGATAATTTGCTTTTTGCATTTTTTTGGTTGATGAACTAATGTTATTGCCTCAGAAATACTGTACTTTTAACCCCTGGGCAGAGAGCTTCCTGTCTCTGTAGTTCACTTATCAGACACAATTCCTGTAGGGAGTTTCCTATTCCCCAGAGAAACTGAAGTTGTCTCTTTTTATACCATTTATCTTTGGTTTACAAAGAAAAAAAAAAACTCCTTTAGAGATTTATGTGCAAAAAAATTGTGGAAAAATAAGGATTTCTTTGCAGGATACAGACACTTGTTGCTAGTATTTTGTATGCATCAATTTTATAGGAAGATAATTAAAAACTTTCTTCAAGAAAGTTTTTCTTTTTAAATGCAAATGTTGTAGGTTAATTAAAGGACCAGGAAATACATTTGAATTGCATAATCAACAGATTCATAATAAAAAGACAATGCAATAGCACTGAAGCTTAATTTCAAATGAGTAGTACTTTTTTGTCTGTCAAACTTCAAAGATACTTCCATTTTCCCTGCCCCCTGTATCATGTGACAGCCATTAGCCAATCACATACACATATACATATATATATATATATTAAAAGTACCTGGGCTTGTCCCATTTGGTCAAATGTGGTAACTAACCCTTCCATTTTTGCTTTTAATCTTAGCTGAGAGCTTGTAAGTGAGTGCTGGACTTTCTCTGTTTGTTGTATTAGTTTGTTTTGTAATTTCCCCTATGGTTCTTGCACCCAGACCTATCTGGGGTTAACTGCCTGTGACCCTGGGGACAGCACAGCTTCCTGTGAGTGCTAGTGAGCACCCCGGGCTTAGCATGTTGCAGGGTCATGGGATGTGTACCCGGTACGGTCTGAGAGTGCAGTCCCCTTCTGTGTTTTGTATATGTCTGGGGTAATTACATAAGCCTGTGCACCCTTCACTTGTTCCCAGTTTGTTGGATTGAGAGCTTGCATTGTGTGGCTTTTTTAGGGTCCCAGGTTTTTGGAAGGGATCTTGACGTGGTACCTGGGCTTGTTCCATTTGGCCAAATGCGGTAACTAACCCTTCCATTTTTGTTTTTAATCTTAGCTGAGAGCTTGTAAGTGAGTGCTGGACTTTCTCTGTGTGTTATATATAGATATATATATATAACACACAGAGAAAGTCATAGATATTTTGAAAAAAATCAGATATATGTAGAAATATGTATTAATTAATAAATAGAACATATTTTGCTATGTGAAGAACATTGGAATGGAATGTTGATATTTTCATGTCATGTTAGGGCACTTGAGAATATGCAATTGTGTTTGGTTGCGAGTAGGGTGTTTTTGCTTTTTTTGTTCCATTAACTTCTATATAACAATTTCATTACTTTATCGTCTAGTGAAAAAAACTGTTAGTGCTACTGTTATATTATTTCATTCAAAACTTAGTATGGGTTATTATAATTGACAAATTAAATTCTATACTGTGATATGTTGAGCGAATATTTACTTAATGATTGGTACATTACATACAATAAAGTCCATTTTAAAGGTCAGATTTTAAAGCTTTCAGTATTTTATGTTTTATGGTTTCTAGCATAATATTATAATGACAAAATTAACTTTATTTTCTATCATTATTAACAATAAAACGAAATATTTCAGCCACCTCCTTTTCCTGATTCTTCCTCCTTAACACAGGTGTTAAGGTCTGGCTCTAATTTTTTTATACAGGCAGACAGACGATTTCCTTCAACCTTTCAGTGACATGAAAAATTTTGTTTTGTCTTCTAGGGACTGCGGCAACTTAACTGTGAATATAAAATGGAAAATGAATCTCGAATGGTCGTATGCGACCTTGGAAATCCGATGGCAGCTGGAACAAATGTAAGAGAACCCCAGGTGGTTTGGCTAGTATAGTTGTTACAAAAGTTCAAAGAAATAAAGTTTATGTTAATAGTGGTTTTCTGTGTCTGCTGAAGTAGCAAAACATTATTATATATAGTTAGGGCAGCAAGGCGACGCTCTGTAAATAAATGATTATTAAACTAAAACATATTCTATTATTTTAACAAGACATAGGGGCATATTTAGCTTGATGCTCCATAACCTGTCTGCCTGCTCTGAGGTGGCGGACAGAAATCAACCCGATCGGGTTGAATGACATCCCCTGCTAGCCGCCGATTGGCCGCGAATCTGCAGGGGGCGGTATTGCATCAGCAGTTCACAAGAACTGCTGGTGCAATGATAAATGCCGAGAGCGTATGCTGTCTGCATTTATAGATGTGCAGCGGACATGATCCGCTATACCAGATCATGTCTGCTCGCACCATTATAAATACGCCCCATAGTATTAAAACATTTACTATCAGACACTACGTAACTGCTTAGATACATACTTAGATATATGTTACCAGATACCCGTATACTGTTCACTGATAAAAGCAAACACTCCCAAAGCAGCATTTGTTGTGAATTTGGCGCTGCTTAATGTAACATAATTTTAGGTTGGTCAGTTTAGTAACTTTATCAAATCATCTAGAAGAATCTAAATGGCAAGATGCATCTTTTGATGTCTTTTTGTTTCCTTTATAAGTGCTGTTTTTTGAAGAGTATATCATTTAAGCCTGATTGGTTGGAGTCAGGTAAACCATGGGGTAGGAAAATGTTTATGAGACAATTCTAGATTAATGGCTTGGAGGCCAAAGGGTAAAAGAATGTTGGTCAATAGTTATAGGGTGCAAATGGGTCAAGAAACAGATTCTTTAGGATGGGTGTAATAATAGCATGCTTGAAAGTATCATGAGATGTGGCAGTGATGAGAGATAGATTAAAAGGATGACTTGGTTGGTGTCAGGAAAGCAGAGAGAGATGGAAGACGTATTGAGGAGTGGGGTCAAGGGAACACATTTATGAGACAAGAGGAAGACAGCAGCATAGACACCTCTTACACTCTTGTACTGGAGATTATGGACTTTGGGGTTACCTTTGCAGAAAGTTTATTTTCCATGTTGTTGATTTTACTAATAAAGAAGTTTTCAAAAGTATGTGATTAAAACAATATAACACATAGAGGCCTCTAGCATGTAAGAAAATACATTAGGAAGATGATTACAAAATCATGTAGTGAGATAAGAGCAAAATAATTACATTTTCCATAACTATTTACAGGCTTTACAACCTACCCACCGTGTAGTGGGGTAGCTCTCTATATCAACTTCTTAGTTAGCTATGGCTTGTCTTATACTTTTGTATTGGAAAATCTGAAATATGGAATTTAAAAAACAAAACTACAAAACAAAATATACAGTAAGCCAGAGCTGCCACCCATGGCTAATGTAGCGCTTGCAATTCTTGTGTGTGCTGCACCTATTATCCATTGTGATGAATGTGAATTAAGACCTTCATTTGCTACCTTCAGTGTTTAACTTGTTGACTCCAGCTGGACTGAATTATAACCTTTTGTTTGAACTGCAGATATTTTCTTACAGGATCAGTATTAACCAATGCACACAGGTTTACTAGCTACTGAAATAACTGTAAACTAGTGAAATGTACAGAAAATGTTAATTAACTATATTTGAGGATTTGAGCAGCCATACACAATAAACATTGGGATCTGTAAAATAGAGTTTAATATAAGTTATAATATAAGTTATAATAAACCTCAGGGGTTTTCCTTGTTTTATAAGAAACCTTTTTCCAATGCAGTAAGTTGTGAAGTTCCTTTCTCCTGAAACACAGTGTGTTCCCATATGGAGAAGGCTGTTTCTAACCACAAAGAACAGAGGTCTGACATAGTGAAACCCTAAGTCAGAGATAGAAATTATTCTAGACCTTCAACATTTTATTTACTCCTAATATTATTTTAAACAGATATTTTACAGTGCAGATATCATTTAATAATTTTGCCTCTCGGGTTGGGTCAGTTCATTTCTCCATCATTTTATTGTTTTCCTTCTAAATAATTGTATTTAACAAAGGTCATATATATATATATATTTTTTTTTTAAGTATTAAAAACATAATTTATGCTTACCTGATAAATTTATTTCTCTTGTAGTGTATCCAGTCCACGGATCATCCATTACTTATGGGATGTTAACTCCTCCCCAACAGGAAGTGCAAGAGGATTCACCCAGCAGAGCTGCTATATAGCTCCTCCCCTAACTGCCATTACCAGTCATTCGACCGAAAACATGCAGAGAAAGGAAAACCATAGGGTACAGTGGTGACTGTAGTTTAATGGAAAAATTACCTGCCTTAAAGTGACAGGGGCGGGCCGTGGACTGGATACACTACAAGAGAAATAAATTTATCAGGTAAGCATAAATTATGTTTTCTCTTGTTAAGTGTATCCAGTCCACGGATCATCCATTACTTATGGGATACCAATACCAAAGCTAAAGTACACGGATGACGGGAGGGACAGGCAGGCTCTTTATACGGAAGGAACCACTGCCTGAAGAACCTTTCTCCCAAAAACAGCCTCAGAAGAAGCAAAAGTGTCAAATTTGGAAAATTTGGAAAAAGTATGACGAGAAGACCAAGTTGCAGCCTTGCAAATCTGTTCAACAGAAGCCTCATTCTTAAAGGCTCAAGTGGAAGCCACAGCTCTAGTAGAATGTGCTGTAATTCTTTCAGGAGGCTGCTGTCCAGCAGTCTCATAGGCTAACCGTATTATGCTACGAAGCCAAAAGGAGAGAGAGGTAGCCGAAGCTTTTTGACCTCTCCTCTGACCAGAATAAATGACAAACAGGGAAGACGTTTGTCGAAAATCCTTAGTTGCCTGTAGATAAAGTTTCAGGGCACGGACTACATCTAGATTGTGTAGCAGACGTTCCTTTTTCGAAGAAGGATTAGGACACAAAGATGGAACCACAATCTCTTGATTGATATTCCTGTTAGTGACCACCTTAGGTAGGAACCCAGGTTTAGTACGCAGAACTACCTTGTCTGAATGAAAAATCAGATAAGGAGAATCACAATGTAAGGCAGATAACTCAGAGACTCTTCGAGCCGTGGAAATCGCCATTAAAAACAGAACTTTCCAAGATAACAACTTGATATCAATGGAATGAAGGGGTTCAAACGGAACTCCCTGTAAAACATTAAGAACTAAGTTCAAACTCCATGGTGGAGCAACAGTTTTAAACACAGGCTTGATCCTAGCTAAAGCCTGACAAAAAGCTTGAACGTCCGGAACTTCTGACAGACGTTTGTGTAAAAGAATGGACAGAGCTGAAATCTGTCCCTTTAAGGAACTAGCGGATAAACCCTTTTCTAAACCTTCTTGTAGAAAAGACAATATCCTCGGAATCCTAACCTTACTCCATGAGTAACTCTTGGATTCGCACCAATATAAGTATTTGCGCCATATCTTATGGTAAATCTTTCTGGTAACAGGCTTCCTAGCCTGTATTAAGGTATCAATAACTGACTCTGAAAAACCACGTTTTGATAAAATCAAGCGTTCCATTTCCAAGCAGTCAGCTTCAGAGAAATTAGATTTTAATGTTTGAAGGGACCCTGGATCAGAAGGTCCTGTTTCAGAGGTAGCGACCAAGGTGGACAGGATGACATGTCCACTAGATCTGCATACCAAGTCCTGCGTGGCCATGCAGGCGCTATTAGAATCACTGATGCTCTCTCCTGTTTGATTCTGGCAATCAATCGAGGAAGCATCGGGAAGGGTGGAAACACATAAGCCATCCCGAACGTCCAAGGTGCTGTCAAAGCATCTATCAGAACCGCTCCCGGATCCCTGGATCTGGACCCGTAACGAGGAAGCTTGGCGTTCTGTCGAGACGCCATGAGATCTATCTCTGGTTTGCCCCAACGTCGAAGTAT
This sequence comes from Bombina bombina, assembly GCF_027579735.1. Lineage (NCBI taxonomy): Eukaryota > Metazoa > Chordata > Amphibia > Anura > Bombinatoridae > Bombina > Bombina bombina. The sequence continues at coordinate 275,984,584 of NC_069503.1, read as the reverse complement.
TTGGGCAAAGACCTCCGGATGAAGTTCCCACTCCCCCGGATGAAAAGTCTGACGACTTAAGAAATTCGCCTCCCAGTTCTCCACTCCCGGGATGTGGATTGCTGACAGGTGGCAAGAGTGAGACTCTGCCCAGCGAATTATCTTTGATACTTCCATCATTGCTAGGGAGCTTCTTGTCCCTCCCTGATGGTTGATGTAAGCTACAGTCGTGATGTTGTCCGACTGAAACCTGATGAACCCCCGAGTTGTTAACTGGGGCCAAGCCAGAAGGGCATTGAGAACTGTTCTCAATTCCAGAATGTTTATTGGTAGGAGACTCTCCTCCTGATTCCATTGTCCCTGAGCCTTCAGAGAATTCCAGACAGCGCCCCAACCTAGTAGGCTGGCGTCTGTTGTTACAATTGTCCAGTCCGGCCTGCTGAATGGCATCCCCCTGGACAGATGTGGCCGAGAAAGCCACCATAGAAGAGAATTTCTGGTCTCTTGATCCAGATTCAGAGTAGGGGACAAGTCTGAGTAATCCCCATTCCACTGACTTAGCATGCACAATTGCAGCGGTCTGAGATGTAGACGTGCAAAGGGTACTATGTCCATTGCTGCTACCATTAAGCCGATCACCTCCATGCATTGAGCTACTGACGGGTGTTGAATGGAATGAAGGACACGGCATGCATTTTGAAGCTTTGTTAACCTGTCTTCTGTCAGGTAAATCTTCATTTCTACAGAATCTATAAGAGTCCCCAAGAAGGGAACTCTTGTGAGTGGAAAGAGAGAACTCTTCTTTTCGTTCACCTTCCATCCATGCGACCTTAGAAATGCCAGTACTAACTCTGTATGAGACTTGGCAGTTTGAAAGCTTGAAGCTTGTATCAGAATGTCGTCTAGGTACGGAGCTACCGCAATTCCTCGCGGTCTTAGTACCGCCAGAAGAGCACCCAGAACCTTTGTGAAGATTCTCGGAGCCGTAGCCAATCCGAATGGAAGAGCTACAAACTGTAATGCCTGTCTAGAAAGGCAAACCTTAGATACCGGTAATGATCTTTGTGAATCGGTATGTGAAGGTAAGCATCCTTTAAATCCACTGTGGTCATGTACTGACCCTTTTGGATCATGGGCAAAATTGTCCGAATAGTTTCCATTTTGAACGATGGAACTCTTAGGAATTTGTTTAGGATCTTTAAATCCAAGATTGGCCTGAAAGTTCCCTCTTTTTTGGGAACCACAAACAGATTTGAGTAAAACCCTTGTCCTTGTTCCGACCGCGGAACCGGATGGATCACTCCCATTAATAAAAGATCTTGTACGCAGCGTAGAAACGCCTCTTTCTTTATTTGGTTTGTTGACAACCTTGACAGATGAAATCTCCCTCTTGGGGGAGAGAATTTGAAGTCTAGAAGGTATCCCTGAGATATGATCTCTAACGCCCAGGGATCCTGGAACATCTCTTGCCCAAGCCTGGGCGAAGAGAGAAAGTCTGCCCCCCACTAGATCCGTTCCCGGATCGGGGGCCCTCGATTCATGCTGTCTTAGGGGCAGCAGCAGGTTTCCTGGCCTGCTTGCCCTTGTTCCAGGACTGGTTAGGTCTCCAGCCTTGTCTGTAGCGAGCAACAGCTCCTTCCTGTTTTGGTGCAGAGGAAGTTGATGCTGCTCCTGCTTTGAAATTACGAAAGGAACGAAAATTAGACTGTCTAGCCTTAGGTTTGGCTCTGTCTTGAGGCAGGGCATGGCCTTTACCTCCTGTAATGTCAGCGATAATTTCTTTCAACCCGGGCCAGAATAAGGTCTGCCCTTTGAAAGGTATATTAAGCAATTTAGAAGTAACGTCAGCTGACCAGGATTTTAGCCACAGTGCTCTGCGTGCCTGAATGGCGAATCCGGAATTCTTAGCCGTAAGTTTAGTTAAATGTACTACGGCATCTGAAATAAATGAGTTAGCTAACTTAAGGGCTTTAAGCTTGTGTGTAATCTCATCTAATGGAGCTGATTCAAGTGTCTCTTCCAGAGACTCAAACCAAAATGCTGCTGCAGCCGTGACAGGCGCAATGCATGCAAGAGGTTGCAATATAAAACCTTGTTGAACAAACATTTTCTTAAGGTAACCCTCTAACTTTTTATCCATTGGATCTGAAAAGGCACAGCTATCCTCCACCGGGATAGTGGTACGCTTAGCTAAAGTAGAAACTGCTCCCTCCACCTTAGGGGACCGTTTGCCATAAGTCCCGTGTGGTGGCGTCTATTGGAAACATCTTTCTAAATATCGGAGGGGGTGAGAACGGCACACCGGGTCTATCCCACTCCTTAGTAACAATTTCAGTAAGTCTCTTAGGTATAGGAAAAACATCAGTACTCGCCGGTACCGCAAAATATTTATCCAACCTACACATTTTCTCTGGTATTGCAACTGTGTTACAATCATTCAGAGCCGCTAACACCTCCCCTAGTAATACACGGAGGTTTTCCAGCTTAAATTAAAATTTGAAATATCTGAATCCAGTTTGTTTGGATCAGAACCGTCACCCGCAGAATGAAGCTCTCCGTCCTCATGTTCTGCAAATTGTGACGCAGTGTCTGACATGGCCCTAATATTATCAGCGCACTCTGTTCTCACCCCAGAGTGATCACGCTTACCTCTTAGTTCTGGTAATTTAGCCAAAACTTCAGTCATAACAGTAGCCATATCCTGTAATGTGATTTGTAATGGCCGCCCAGATGTACTCGGCGCTACAATATCACGCACCTCCCGAGCGGGAGATGCAGGTACTGACACGTGAGGCGAGTTAGTCGGCATAACTCTCCCCTCGTTGTTTGGTGAAATATGTTCAATTTGTACAGATTGACTTTTATTTAAAGAAGCATCAATACAGTTAGTACATAAATTTCTATTGGGCTCCACTTTGGCTTTAGCACATATAGCACAGATATCTTCCTCTGAATCAGACATGTTTAACACACTAGCAAATAAACTAGCAACTTGGAAATACTTTTCAAGTAATTTACTATAATATGAAAACGTACTGTTGCCTATAAGAAGCACAGAAAAAGTTATGACAGTTGAAAATTAATAAACTGAAAAGTTATAGCATCAAATCTTTGTAAAAAACACAATTTTAGCAAAGGATTGCTCCCATTAGCAAAGGATAACTAACCCTGATAGCAGAAAATAAAATAAAAAATACAGAAATAAACGTTTTTTATCACAGTCAACTACAATCTCACAGCTCTGCTGTGAGTGATTACCTCCCTCAAAACAAGTTTTGAAGACCCCTGAGTTCTGTAGAGATGAACCGGATCATGCAGGGAAGACAATAAACTTCTGACTGAATTTTTTGATGCGTAGCAAAAGCACCAAAAAAAGGTCCCTCCCCCTCACACATAACAGTGAGAGAGATCAGTAAACTGTCATAAATTAAATAAAACGACTGCCAAGTGGAAAAAATAGTGCCCAAAACATTTTTTCACCCAGTACCTCAGAAAATTAAACGATTTTACATGCCAGCAAAAAAACGTTTAACATTAATAAATTGAGTGTTATTAAAAAGCCTGTTGCTAGTCCCTGCAAATTAGGCTAAAGTTTTATGCATACAGTATAATTCCAGTGAAGTGCAGTGAAGTGCCATTCCCCAGAATACTGAAGTGTTAAAATATACATACATGACAGCCTGATACCAGTTGCTGCTACTGCATTTAAGGCTGAGTTTACATTATATCGGTATGGCAGAATTTTCTCATCAATTCCATTGTCAGAAAATAATAAGCTGCTACATACCTCTTTGCAGATTAATCTGCCCCACTGTCCCCTGATCTGAAGTTTACCTCTCCTCAGATGGCCGAGAAACAGCAATATGATCTTAACTACTCCGGCTAAAATCATAGAAAAACTCAGGTAGATTCTTCTTCAATTCTACCAGAGAAGGAATAACACACTCCGGTGCTATTATAAAATAACAAACTTTTGATTGAAGGTATGAAACTAAGTATAATCACCACAGTCCTCTCACACATCCTATCTATTCGTTGGGTGCAAGAGAATGACTGGTAATGGCAGTTAGGGGAGGAGCTATATAGCAGCTCTGCTGGGTGAATCCTCTTGCACTTCCTGTTGGGGAGGAGTTAATATCCCATAAGTAATGGATGATCCGTGGACTGGATACACTTAACAAGAGAAAATAAAAGTTGAGTAAAATTTTACACATGAATTAGAAACTTACACAATACATAAATAAATGAATACAAATAAATAGGGTAAATTACAAATGAATAAAAGGGATCCTATATTTTAAGTCCTTTTGTCATGAATTGAAATTAATTGATATATGGAGATATAAAAATCCAGAAGTCCGTAGCTTTTCATGTGAGTCTAAAACCCACATGACATTTTCGAGGATTGATATGTTTCTAATTTCTAAACCACTTGCCTTATGCAGATCAGGTAATCTCTTTCACTTTGGTGGCCATCTCCCCCCCTAAGGCCCAAAATACGTCTTTTTTTTTCCCCCGATTTTTGACGGATAGTCCTAAGTTCAGCAACTGGTTAAAACAGAAGTGGAAGGATTATGTTACCTTCAATATAGGACAATTTAGTAAACCAGAGGTATTCTGGAAGCAGCGAAAGCTGTATTAAGGGGGGAAATTAAGCTTTACTTAGCTACTTGGAAGAAGAAAAAGCTGGAGCTAAGAATTACAGTTAACAGCACAAGTTAGAAATGCGCTTAGAAAGTTTTATCTCGATCAGACAAGAGATAACTGGGATAGATATTGCAAATTGAAAAGGGAAAGAGATATCTTCTTCAAACAAAAGTCACAGGAAGAGGAATTGAAAATAAATTATCAATTCAGAGGTCATTATGGGGCCTCAGCTAAATTTCTGGCTAAAGTAGCTAAGGTGAGAAAAAGTAAGAATATTATCTCGACTATTAAAAGGGGGAATATAAAATATACTAATACAGAGGATATTAGTCAGACATTTTTCAATGTATTCCAACAGCTTTATGCAGAAACACAGGTTAATGCGGATAACGCATTAAATTTCTGGGCGAGTGTCAATCTCCCCAATATTTCGGAGGAGAGTTTATCAGAGCTTAATAGACCTATTTCAGAGGAGGAAGTTCTTGAGGCTATACAATCAGCCAATCTTAATAAATCACCAGGACCAGATGCTATTCCGATAGAATTTTATAAAATTCTGAAGGAGGAAGTAAAATTATCATTAGTGAATCTGTTTAATTATTATTTTTCTGCTGGCAATTCTATGTCTAATTATTTTTCGGCTGCCCGTATATCTCTGATTCTAAAGAAAGGTAAGGACCCGGAAGATCCAGGGTCATATAGGCCTATATCAGTACTCAATGCTGATTATAAATTGCTGACCGCTATTATCTCGATTAGGCTGGCCAAGGTATTAGACGGGATTATCCATCCAGATCAAACTGGATTTATGAGGGATAGGAATTCGCTTAAGAATATACGTCAAGTGACTACATTTCTAGATTATGCATGGAATTTAGATCCCAAGAACGAACAATCTAAAAAGATTTCTGAAGCAGCTATCTTAACAGTAGATGCTGAGAAGGCCTTTGATGCAGTGAACTGGAACTATTTATTTACGGCATTGGAACGATTTGGATTCAAGAAACAGTTCCTTGAATTCGTTAGGAATTTATACAAAAATCCGATTTCATTTCTCTGCATCAATGGCCATTCCTCTCCTTATATTTCACTTAAAAGAGGGACAAGACAAGGGTGCCCCCTCTCCCCTTTACTCTTTAATTTAGCTTTGGAGCCTTTTGCTATCTTGTTGCGGGATAGGCTACTAGGGGTTCAATTCGGTTCCTTTAGTTTAAATACTCTCTTATATGCGGACGATTTGTTAATATTCTTGGACAAGGCGCAATATTCCATCCCCATATTGTTACAACTTTTTAAAAATTTTTCCTCCTTCTCAGGTTATAAAATAAATTTTGATAAGAGTGAACTCCTCTGGGTAGATAAGAAAGGATCCAACTGGAAAGATCACCCCTTTAAAGTGGTTGAGTTCTTTCGATACCTTGGTATTATCTTTCATAGAAACCCAACAAACTGGTATAAGTTAAATTTCCCTCCGATATTACAAAAAATTAGTAATGATCTCGAAAACTGGGCCTCGCTTCCCATCTCATTGTCTGCTAGAATTAATCTGATTAAATCTATTATCTTTCCTAGAGTTCTATATCTGCTCCAGAATCTCCCGTTATTTATGACCAATAAAGATATTGGTAATATACAGTCCTGGGTATCTAAATTTATATGGGGTAATAAGAAGCCAAGGATTAGTCTTAGTAAACTGATGCAGAAACGTCCTAGGGCAGGCCTGGCCTTGCCAGACTTCAGGCTTTACAATTTGGCTAGCCTGGTCAAACTGGCTCTCGATTGGATCACAGGGGTAGATAAGTTTGTGACAACAGAGTTAGAATCGTTCCTCATCTCCCCCTTCTCATTGAAAGCGGTTCTTCATTGCCCGGTACCAAAGTTACCCTCAAATCTTAGTAAACTAATTTCCTTTAAAAATGTTATTATAGCTTGGCAAAAAAACTTGTCGAATATTAAAAGTCTCCCCATTCTTTCCGAATATCTCCCCATCGTAGGTAACCCTGAATTTATCCCGGGCATAAATCAGAGAGTGTTTGGACTATGGGCTGAAGCTGGACTGATTTATGTTTTCAGCTATTTGATGATAATCAGTTATTACCCTCAGAATTATTATTTCAAAGGTTTAATCTACACTGTTCGAATTTATTTGCTTATTTTCAACTAAGGCACTACATATTCACACAAAAATGGAATGTGGAATTTCTAAGGGATTGGATTGACATTAAAAATATTATCCGGCAATTCTCTCTGGGTCAGTCCTCGATATCACTGATCTATGATATCCTCCTGGCTAGACAGGGTTAATTAGGTGTAGATAAGCTATATAACTTCTGGAAGAAATATTTGCCAGAACTAGGGGAGAACAGGATTGAGCGAAGCTTCACAGAGTTAGAAAAATTACAAGTTTCCATATCATGGAAAGAAGCGCATTTAAAACTAGTCAATAATTATTATCTTTCCCCAGATAAAATGGCCAGATTCTATCCTTCTCAGAATTATGCCTGTCCAAGATGTTCCTTGGATAGGGCGGATATTTTTCATATGTTTTGGTCTTGTCCAAAGATTCAACAATATTGGCAAAAGATAAGATTCTGGTATAGTAAAATCTATAGAGATATGGCACCATTCACGGCTGATGAGGTAGTTTTTCTAACTAATGCTGAGTTACGCCCTAAGAGGGCGATAAAGATATTCAACACAATTATTATAATTGCGAGACAGTTAATTGCTAAAGGCTGGAAAGATCATACAGCTCCTAGAATCACAGGGTTCTTGAAAGAAATCCAGTTCCAAATCTTATTTGAATCCTTTCATACTAAATTCACAGCTGAACGTAAGGTCAGGGCTTTTCTTCTGGATTGGTCCCCATTAATTACTTCTTACCCATTACAGATTCAAAGACGTATTTTACAACCCTTCTTAAATTCTTTAGCTTTCTTGGAATTGGTTATATTAGAAGTATTCCCGTCAACATGGATATCAGGTCCCCGGGAGATAACACTATGAAATAGTAATTGTGAAATAATAAGTAAAGAAAGAGAAGAGGGGGGGTCAGTAGGGGAGATAGAGGGTGGGTGGGCGGGGCGAGGGAGAGAGGTGTATAGAATAGAGAATTTTTTTCTTCTTTTCCCCTTTTTTTTTTTTTTTTTTTTTTTTTTCTCTCTTCTTTCTTTTTCTTTCTCCCCCTCCTCATTAGTGGTTTAAATATTTATAAAATCTCCAGCAATATAATTGACTAGATGCTAAAAAGTCAGGGTATTAGCATTCACTTGTTTCTTTGTATGTTTGCTTGATATTATTCACTATTGTCATTATTTGTATTTCTGTTTTTCTATATGTATGATGGCCTTGCATGGCATAATGAAATACAATTCGACATATATTTACTTTTTATGTTCTGTTTGTTGCTGGAACCAATAAAGATATTTGAAAAAAAAAAAAGGGATCCTATATAATAGACTTGATGGTCAGCTGTTGTTGCATTACACTTGGGGGATTGCTAGTTGCAAATGCGGCTTCTTCAATAAAAGATATTAAGAGAATGAAGCAACTTTGATAATAGAAGTAAATTTGAAAGTTGTATCTGAATCATGACAAGAAAAATTTAAAGTGAATGTAAAGTTTGATGAATCAGTGCACATTTTTTTTATATCCTATTAAAAACAGGGGCATTTTCATTCTTCAAACTTTACATTTCACTCGTTTTGTTAAAATACTTTCCTTTTAATCTTGAAAGCCATTCCAGCGATTCCCCCTCCTGCCGCTCTTCACTTCATACGTCAGCAATGATGAATACGGCATCCTCCAATCACAGCTTTCCTCCCCCCCCCAGGGGAATCATTGCCTGAGGCAAAGCCGTGATTGGAGGAAGCTGGATTTGTCATTTTTTTACATAAGTAGAGGCTTGTGATGGGCGGGGGGAGCGCTGGAGCGGCTTTCAAGATTAAAAGGTAAGTATTTTAACAAAACAAGTGAAATGTAAAGTTTGATGAATAAAAGTGCCCCTGTTTTTAATAGGGTTTTTAAAAACAGGGCACTGATTCATCAAACTTGACATTCACTTTAAGTTTCATGTCCCTTTAAGAGGGGCCTCATAATTTAGTTTTGCCTAAGTCCTCCCTTAGTCTAGAGCCGCCTCTGATCCTGATAATTTTAAAAATGAAGACTATGATCCTGAAAGGTTGGAAGTAAAAAAGCACCAAAAGTGACAGAATTATTACATAAATTAAATTACATATTATTCATTAAACAGCTCAATAAAGTGTTTAGAAAATGAGAGATATAACAGAGATCACTAGTAAAATGGAAAACCTACCTAAAAACCCATGATGTTGGTGTTCAAAGACTATATACCTTTACATTTAGACACCTTTCTTATGGAAAGGGAAAGAGAAGATTGGCCGGGTCATTCTTATACTAACTATTCTTGTTGCTTATATAAGTGAAGGAGACATTTTGTGTCTAATGTTTGTTTATTGTAATATATGCTATTTATTTTTGGTTGAAGGTGTAACTGTCAGCAGTAAAATAACACAAGAGATGTAATTAAAGATAAGCAAATCTGTTCCACTTTTTGAATATGTGTTTGTGATATAGATTGTTCCTTATATGTGTATTCTTTGATTAAAGGGACACTAAACCCAATTTTTTTCTTTATTTCATGATTCAGATAGAGCATACAATTTTAAGCAACATTCTAATTTACTCATATTATCAATTTCTCTTCATTCTCTTGCTATCTTTATTTGAAGAAGTCAGGAATCTAAGCTTAGGAGCCGGACCATTTTTGGTTCAGCACCCTGGATAGTGCTTGCTGATTGGTGCCAACATTCTTATTTATTAATCATAAGAATATTAATTTGTTTTAAAAAAAACAAATTAACTACTGATGTTAATCAGTCATTGTAATGTGTGGCTGGACTACCTGAACTCCTGTCCGATGCTTAACCTGTATAAGTTCTTCTATTAATTGCTGTTCATGTTTGCTATGCTTTTTTTAGCTCTCCATTGGCCTACGATTTGTTGTCCAACGTTTAGAAAATGTAGAAAACATCAAATTTGAACTATTAGTTAAAAGGTAAGTCAGTTATTATTTTTCTTGCCTTAAAGTGAATGTAAATTTTCTCTTAATTAGTACTCAATATTAATTCACAATCATTGCATTAGTTAAAACGCATTATTTTTTTACAAAAAATTCAAAATATCTATTTATATTTTATATGTAAACTTAGCTCTGTTTTCGTTTCTAACTCTTCCCATCCATTTCTTCCGGTATTTCGGCCACATTACGTATAGAGCGGCCCCTCCTGCTCTATTACGTATTTGAAAAGCTTGTTCAAGATTATTAGTTATTTTGCGCATGCGCTTAACACTCAGTGTCTAATATGCGCATGCGTTAGTACTGTTTACTAAATCTCTATCGGTACTGATGTATTATCATCTAAACAAGTGGTGGGAACGCATGCGCATAAAGAATTTCTGACGTCTCCGAAAAGGGGCTGGACGCCACGGGGTGTGAAATACCCCAACGTTGGATATGCGGTCCAAAATGGCGGGCGGAGGAAGCGAGTAAGACAATTCCGAATAAATAGGTTTATATATCGATTAAATGGTAGATTAAAAAAAAACGATGAATTAAAGTCCACTTAATTTTGATTGTTAAACAATATGTGATTGGGCGATAGCATTGACTTTACATCCACTTTAATCGAACTCTACTAATTAAAATGGAACTTTAGTGTTAAGAAACAAATATATATAAGACCTGATTTTCTAAAGCTCTCTGGTCTCATCACTACTGCAAGGTCTCTCAAAGAATTCTAGAAAGGCAAATTAATTATAGCTTGAGAGCTGTTTATATCTCACACTGTAGGATTTTGTATGTGAGACACGTATATTGCAATGTAATGCCCCGCCCCTTTAAAAACAAAAAATAAAACAAACAAACAAAAAACAAAGTGTTTGCATGATTTCTCTCTATAGCAGTACGTTTTTGATCAGGTGGCCTAATGAGAGACACTTTTATTTTATCCCTACTGTAATACCGATATATAAAAACAATATATACTAAACAGGTATGAGAAGCTCAATAAAAATCTCAAAATAACATTTTGTTTCTGTCCCAAACCAAAAGAAAATTCATGCTAATTTCTTTACAAGACTCCAACATTTTGCAGTAAGACAATACAATCGCAGTATTCCAATCTTGCGGAACTCTTGTCAAGCATATCTGTGGTAGGATTCTTATGTTCTATTTTACCAGCCTTGACTTCTTTTTGGCCATATTTGCATCTCACATCTTAACATTTTGGATATATTTGTTCAGTATAAGTTGTGTATATTCAGGTCAGATAATAAGAAAGGCAATCACAACTTCTTGCATTCTTTTTTATTTTTCATACCGATAACATTTACATATCTGCTCTAATTCTTCTGACGATGTTGTATTTGCACATGCTCAGTAAATGCTTAAACAAGTATAAAATGTCCTGGTTGGTAATTAAATAACAGGCATATGAAAACATTTAACATAATAAATGTATCTGCATATTATCTACATTAAAAATGTTGCATAAACTGTATTAAACTTTTGAAATTGTTTTAATGTATTGAAGTAACATTTTAAAAAAGTGTTTCGTACAATAATAAGTGCATTGTTTTAATATAACATTATGATATTAAATGCTTGTTGCACACCCCTGTCAACAATTATAAACACTTTAGAAACTATGACATATCCCAATAATGTAGATAGGGCATTCGTTTTCTAGACGTATCCTGCTATTAGCATTTTGTAATGTTGTGGAGAATAAGAGGAAGACAACCTATGAGATAAGAGAGACGTCAAAGCTACAGATAGAAGAAAGGCACAACTTGTGAATGGGGTTGGGCCATTGTGTGGGGGGTTGATGGGGCTGTAAGATGGAAATCCATTCTGGCATAGGCCCATATTATACAAATAAATTAGAATGAATTACACTTTATTTTAACATATATGCAAAAGAGACATTACCATAGGTGGAATGCTGCAGCAAGTTAGGGGGGAATGGGTATGATTACTTCCAACCTCCTTTGACAACAGCTTTCTGTCTAGCAACCATCTATAATTAAAAAAGATGCTACAATTGGCTATTAGAAGAATGGGAAAATTCACTTCCAAGGTTCTAGAGATCATTAGCCATATAGTGTAACATCTCAAAGTTAAAAAGTGAGGGCTTGTGGGCCTGGTAAGCGTGTGTCAACTCGTTGAGTAATTAGTTAGCGATAAGGCTAATTGCAGGATAACAGGGGATCATACCCAAACACCTCGCACCAGTATTCACACTGACTGCAAAATAAGCTATGCGCTCGAGGGCGTCCTCCTACCTGCGTACTGCTTTGATCAAACAAAGTCAGCTGATTTCTAGCTATTGTCCCTAAGTAATAAGATATGTACTTTCAAAACATTCATACAACACATTCATGGTACAATACAGACAGAAGGATTGTGGCTCAGTGGTCTGTAAATATTAGAGCTAAAACTGTACATTCATGTCTGCTTAAGATACTGTGCTTGACATTCAGTATGATAGATAATGTTGTGTTACTATGTTACCATACAACGTGTGACTATGTTGCAATATAAAACATAGGTAAACAATGTGCAAAACGTAAGTGAGCACTATCTTACTAGCCCCTTAATAGGGACTCAACATGAGGTTAAAGAGTCTAGCACATAAAATATCTGGAGCGGATTATATATAATAACACCGCTGTTAGATGCTGTATAAGTTTTTCCGAACACGCTGAATACCAGGCTCCGCCCACTGACGCGTTTCTGTCACTGTAGCATGACTTCGTCAGGGCATAGGCCCATATTACCATAAAAAATGGTGTCAAAGGGTTTATAGGGACACTAAACCCAATTTTTTTCTTTCATGATTCAGATAGAGCATGCAATATTAAAGAGACAGAATACTATAAAGTTGTTTTCTCTTGTTAAGTGTATCCAGTCCACGGGTCATCCATTACTTATGGGATATTAACTCCTCCCCAACAGGAAGTGCAAGAGGATTCACCCAGCAGAGCTGCTATATAGCTCCTCCCCTAACTGCCATTACCAGTCATTCTCTTGCACCCAACAACTAGATAGGATGTGTGAGAGGACTATGGTGATTATATTTAGTTTTATACCTTCAATCAAAAGTTTGTTATTTTATAATAGCACTGGAGTGTGTTATTCCTTCTCTGGTAGAATTTGAAGAAGAATCTACCTGAGTTTTTACTATGATTTTAGCCGGCGTAGTTAAGATCATATTGCTGTTTCTCGGCCATCTGAGGAGAGGTAAACTTCAGATCAGGGGACAGCGGGCAGATTAATCTGCAAAGAGGTATGTAGCAGCTTATTATTTTCTGACAATGGATTTGATGAGAAAATTCTGCCATACCGAATATAATGTAAACTCAGCCTTAAATGCAGTAGCAGCAACTGGTATCAGGCTGTCATGTATTATAATTTTACACTTCAGTATTCTGGGGAATGGCACTTCACTGGAATTATACTGTGTGCATAAGCCTAATTTGCAGGGACTGCAACAGGCTCTTTAATAACACTTAATTTATGTTAAACGTTTTTTGCTGGCATGTAAAATCGTTTCATTTTCTGAGGTACTGGGTGAATAAAATGTTTTGGGCATTATTTTTTCCACTTGGCAGTTGTTTTATTTAATTTATGACAGTTTACTGATCCTCTCACTGTTGTGTGTGAGGGGGAGGTCAAAAAATTCAGTCAGAAGCTCATTGTATTTCCTGCATGATCCGGTTCATCTCTACAGAACTCAGGGGTCTTCAAAACTTGTTTTGAGGGAGGTAATCATTCACAGCAGAGCTGTGAGATTGTAGTTGACTGTGATAAAAAAACGTTTATTTCTGTATACTTTTTTTTCTGCTATCAGGGTTAGTTATCCTTCGCTAATGGGAACAAGCATTTGCTAAAATTGGTGTTTTTACAAAGATTTGATGCTATAACCTTTCAGTTTATTAACTTTCAACTGTCATAACTCTTTCTGTGCTTCTTATAGGCACAGTACGTTTTCATATTATAGTAAATTACTTAAAAGTATTTCCAAGTTGCTAGTTTATTTGCTAGTGTGTTAAACATGTCTGATTCAGAGGAAGACATCTGTGCTATATTGCTAATGCCAAAGTGGAGCCCAATAGAAATTTATGTACTAACTGTATTGATGCTACTTTAAATAAAAGTCAATCTGTACAAATTGAACACATTTCACCAAACAACGAGGGGAGAGTTATGCCGACTAACTCGCCTCACGTGTCAGTAACCTGCATCTCCCGCTCGGGGGGTGGCGTGATATTGTGGCGCCGAGTACATCTGGGCGGCCATTACAAATCACATTACAGGATATGGCTACTGTTATGACTGAAGTTTGGCTAAATCACCAGAACTAAGAGGTAAGCGTGATCACTCTGGGGTGAGAACAAGTGCGCTGATAATGTTAGGGCCATGTCAGATACTGCGTCACAACTTGGCAGAACATGAGGACGGAGAGCTTCATTCTGCGGCTGACGGTTCTGATCCAAACAGATTGGATTGAGATATTTCAAATTTTAAATTTAAGCTGGAATACCTCCGTGTATTACTAGGGGAGGTGTTAGCGGCTCTGAATGATTGTAACACAGTTGCAATACCAGAAAAAATGTGTAGGTTGGATAAATATTTTGCGGTACCGTCGAGTACTGACGTTTTTCCTATACCTAAGAGACTTACTGAAATTGTTACTAAGGAGTGGGGATAGACCCGGTGTACCGTTCTCACCCCCTCCGATATTTAGAAAGATGTTTCCATAGACCCACCCACACGGACTTATGGCAAACGATCCCTAAGGTGGGAGGGAGCAGTTTCTACTTTAGCTAAGCGTACCACTATCCCGTGGAGGATAGCTGTGCCTTTTCAGATCCAATGGATAAAAAGTTAGAAAATGTTTGTTCAACAAGGTTTTATATGCAACCCCTTGCATGCATTGCGCCTGTCACGGCTGCAGCAGCATTTTGGTTTGAGTCTCTGGAAGGGACACTTGAATCAGCTCCATTAGATGAGATTACACACAGGCTTAAAGCTCTTAAGTTAGCTAACTCATTTATTTCAGATGCCGTAGTACATTTAACTAAGCTTACGGCTAAGAATTCCGGATTCGCCATTCAGGCGCGCAGAGCAACTGTGGCTAAAATCCTGGTCAGCTGACGTTACTTCTAAGTCTAAATTACTTAATATACCTTTCAAAGGGCAGACCTTATTCGGGGCCCGGATTGAAAGAAATTATCGCTGACATTACAGGAGGTAAAGGCCATGCCCTGCCTCAAGACAGAGCCAAACCTAAGGCTAGACAATCTAATTTCGTTCCATTCGGAATTTCAAAGCAGGAGCAGCATCAACTTCCTCTGCTCCAAAACAAGAAGATCTGTTGCTCGCTACAGACAAGGCTGGAGACCTAACCAGTCCTGGAACAAGGGCAAGCAGGCCAGGAAACCTGCTGGTGCCCCTAAAACAGCATGAATTGAGGGCCCCCGATCCGGAACGGATCTAGTGGGGGGCAGACTTTCTCTCTTCGCCCAGGCTTGGGCAAGAGATGTCCAGGATCCCTGGGCGTTAGAGATCATATCTCAGGGATACCTTCTGGACTTCAAATACTCTCCCTCCAAGAGAGAGATTTCATCTGTCAAGGTTGTCACAAACCAAATAAAGAAAGAGGGCGTTCTACGCTGCGTACAAGAGCTTTTATTAATGGGAGTAATCCATCCAGTTCCACGGTCGGAACAGGGGACAAGGGTTTTTACTCAAATCTGTTTGTGGTTCCCAAAAAAGAGGGAACTTTCAGGCCAATCCTGGATTTAAAGATCCTAAACAAATTCCTAAGAGTTCCATCGTTCAAAATGGAGACTATTCGGACAATTTTTACCCATGATCCAAAAGGGTCAGTACATACCACAGTGGATTTAAAGGATGCTTACCTTCACATACCGATTCACAAAGATCATTACCGGTATCTAAGGTTTGCCTTTCTAGACAGGCATTACCAGTTTTGTAGCTCTTCCATTCGATTGGCTACGCTCCGAGAATCTTCACAAAGGGTTCTGGGTGCTCTTCTGGGCGGTACTAAGACCGCGAGGAATTGCGGTAGCTCCGTACCTAGACGACATTCTGATACAAGCTTCAAGCTTTCAAACTGCCAAGTCTCATACAGAGTTAGTACTGGCATTTCTAGGTTGCATGGATGGAAGGGTGAACGAAAAGAAGAGTTCTCTCTTTCCACTCACAAGAGTTCCCTGCTTGGGGACTCTTATAGGATTCTGTAGAAATGAAGAGTTACCTGACAGAAGACAGGTTAACAAAGCGTCAAGAATGCATGCCGTTCCTTCATTCCATTCAACACCCGTCAGTAGCTCAATGCATGGAGGTGATCGGCTTAATGGTAGCAGCAATGACATAGTACCCTTTGCACGCCTACATCTCAGACCGCTGCAATTGTGCAGGCTAAGTCAGTGGAATGGGGATTACTCAGACTTGTCCCCTACTCTGAATCTGGATCAAGAGACCAGAAATTCTCTTCTATGGTGGCTTTCTCGCCACATCTGTCCAGGGGAATGCCATTCAGCAGGGCCGGACTGGACAATTGTAACAACAGACGCCAGCCTACTAGGTTGGGGGCGCTGTCTGGAATCTCTGAAGGCTCAGGGACAATGGAATCAGGAGAAGAGTCCTCCTACCAATAACATTCTGGAATTGAGAGCAGTTCTCAATGCCCTTCTTGCTTGGCCCCAGTTAACAACTCGGGGTTCATCAGGTTTCAGGTCGGACAACATCACGACTGTAGCTTACATCAACCATCAGGGAGGGACAAGAAGCTCCCTAGCAATTTATGGAAGTATCAAAGATAATTCGCTGGGCAGAGTCTCACTCTTGCCACCTTCAGCAATCCACATCCCGGGAGTGGAGAACTGGGGAGGGCGGATTTCTTAAGGTCGTCAGACCTTTTCATCCGGGGGAGTGGGAACTTCATCCGAGGTCTTTGCCCAAATACTTCGATGTTGGGGGCAAACCAGAGATAGATCTCATGGCGTCTCGACAGAACGCCAAGCTTCCTCGTTACGGGGTCCAGATCCAGGGATCCCGGGAGCGGTTCTGATAGGATGCTTTGACAGCACCTTGGACGTTCGGGATGGCTTAAGTGTTTCCACCCTGTCCCGATGCTTCCTCGATTGATTGCAGAATCAAACAGGAGAGAGCATCAGTGTATTCTAGATAGGCGCCTGCATGGCCTACGCAGGACTTCGTATGCAGATCTAGTGGACATGTCATCCTGTCCACCTTGGTCGCTACCTCTGAAAACAGGGACCTTCTGATCCAGGGGTCCCCTTCAACATTAAAAGCTAATTCTCTGAAGCTGACTGCTTGGAAATTGAACGCTTTGATTTTATCAAACATGGTTTTTCTGAGTCAGTTATTGATACCTTAATACAGGCTAGGAAGCCTGTTACCAGAAAGATTTACCATAAGATATGGCGCAAATACTTATATTGGTGCGAATCCAAGAGTTTACTCATGGAGGTAAGGTTAGGATTCCGAGGATATTGTCTTTTCTAACAAGAAGGTTTAGAAAAGGGTTTATCCGCTAGTTCCTTAAAGGGACAGATTTCAGCTCTGTCCATTCTTTTACACAAACGTCTGTCAGAAGTTCCAGGACGTTCAAGGCTTTTTGTCAGGCTTTAGCTAGGATCAAGCCTGTGTTTAAAACTGTTGCTTCCACCATGGAGTTTGAACTTAGTTCTTAATGTTTACAGGGGGTTCCGTTTGAACCCCTTCATTCCATTGATATCAAGTTGTTATCTTGGAAAGTTCTGTTTTTAATGGTGATTTCCTCGGCTCGAAGTAGTGCACTGAGTTATCTGCCTTACATTGTGATTCTCCTTATCTGATTTTTCATTCAGACAAGGTAGTTCCTGCGTACTAAACCTGGTTCCTACCTAAGGTGGTCACTAACAGGAATATCATCAGAGATTGTGGTTCCATCTTTGTGTCCTAATCCTTCTTCGAAAAAGGAAACGTCTGCTACACAATCTAGATGTAGTCCGTGCCCTGAAATTTTATCTACAGGCAACTAAGGATTTTCGACAAACGTCTTCCCTGTTTGTCGTTTATTCTGGTCAGAGGAGAGGTCAAAAAGCTTTGGGCTACCTCTCTCTCCTTTGGCTTCGTAGCATAATATCGGTTAGCCTATGAGACTGCTGGACAGCAGCCTCCTGAAAGAATTACAGCACATTCTACTAGAGCTGTGGCTTTCCACTTGGGCCTTTAAGAATGAGGCTTCTGTTGAACAGATTACAAGGCTGCAACTTGGTCTTACTCTTCATACTTTTTCCAAATTTTACAATTTGACACTTTTGCTTCTTCGGAGGCTGTTTTTGGGAGAAAGGTTCTTCAGCAGTGGTTCCTTCCGTATAAAGAGCCTGCCTGTCCCTCCCGTCACCGTGTACTTTAGCTTTGGTATTGGGTATCCCATAAGTAATGGATGATCCGTGGACTGGATACACTTAACAAGAGAAAACATAATTTAATGCTTACCTGATAAATTTATTTCTCTTGTAGTTATCCAGTCCACGGCCCGCCTTGTCACTTTAAAGGCAGGTATTTTTCCATTAAACTACAGTCACCACTGCACCCTATGGTTTTCCTTCTCTGCATGTTTTCGGGTCGAATGACTGGTAATGGCAGTTAGGGGAGGAGCTATATAGCAGCTCTGCTGGGTGAATCCTCTTGCACTTCCTGTTGGGGAGGAGTTATTATCCCATAAGTAATGGATGATCCGTGGACTGGATACACTACAAAGGAGAAATAAATTTATCAGGTAAGCATAAATTATGTTTTTCCCTTAATGTGTTTTCCAATTACTTTTTTTACCCCGCTGCAGGAGTATAAAATGTATGAAATTTGCTTTTTTAAGGCTTAGTTTGTGTATATGACTTAGCTGATTTGTGGTTTTGAAGTCATAAACTAATAAAATGGTTTGAGCTTGTAGGTATAGATCAGATCTCATTACTTTATCACATTGTGTAAATATACCTGCTTCTTTATCTTATATATGTTCATAAACCAATCACCAATACTCGTAGAGAACAATGGAAAATTAACATTTTATTACCTTATCTCTTCTATAACCCCCTAGGGAGTGTAATTTCTTCTACTGGGCTGTGTTAATACAGCTTGGGGCCTCATGGCCAAAAACTTTCAGGGATGTAGGTGGGGACACCACAAGCTAAATAAACTAATTCATATGCACATATAAGGTTAATGGAAATGCTTGTAAACAATTTAGATACACTCCAGCAGGTAAAGTGGAACATTGGGAACAAATTATAAAGGGGGGGGAGAAACTTTTTGAGTAAACTGTCCCTTTAAGCAACTTCTAGTTTACTCCCATTATCAATTTTTTTTTCTTCGTTCTCTTGCTATCTTTATTTAAAAAGCAGGAATGTGATGCATAGGAGCGGACCATTTTTGGTTGAGAACCTGGGTTATGCTTGCTTATTGGGTGGATAAATTTAAGCCTCCAATAAGCAAGCGCTATCCATGGTGCTGAACCTAAATGGGATGGCTGCTAAGCTTTACATTCCTGCTTTTAAAGTAAAGATAGGCAAGAGAACAAAGCAAAATTGATATTAGGAGTAAATTAGAAAGGTTGCTTAAAATTGCATGCTCTATTCTGCACCATGAAAGGAAAAAAAGTGGGTTCAGTGTCCCTTTCAGTAACTAAGTAAAGTTTGGCACATTTTAATGGGCTGGAGATAGGAGCCTTTCAATGCATCAAATGAATACAAAAATGCAGTAGCTGACCTACTAACCAGAGGGCCCGAGGGCTATTTTTTTATACTGCCTAAAGGTTACTCTGTAGTAAGAAATAGTAATAAAATACATGCTGCTCTGTATAATGATTTTGAAGATAGGATAGATAGATAGAACATGCCGTTATAGAAAGGCTTCTATGCATTAATATTGTACACAATCTGCATGTGGCAGTGTATAGATTGGTTGCTATGGGTTGCCCCCAGCAAGTGGGCCCTGGTGCCACTGCATCTGCTGCACTAATGGTCAGTTCCACCCCTGCAAAATGTTTAAACTGAAAGACACCTATTGTACAAGATGCATTTTGAAAATATTTCTTGTTTAACACAATCTAACTTGTGTCTTTCTCAGCATGAAGAATAATGCAAATATACTTTACCACATCCATACATTTAAAAATAAAAACATTAGTATGATGAGCATGTTCCGTGTTTTAATTATTGCATAGTGGTATTTATTTTAAAATACTTAACTTTATCATCTGTTGTGATGCTCTTAGCTGCTCTCTTAATTTTCTCCTTCTCTCAATGTATTCCAGGCCTCTTATGATCTGTACCTAACACCCTTTTCTTTTTAATGACATAGTGTGTCCACGTAGATCATCAATTACTGTTGGGAATATCACTCCTGGCCAGCTAGAGAGGAGGCAAAGAGCACCACAGCAAAGCTATAAATATCACTTCCTACCCACAACCCCCCAGTCATTCTCTTTGCCTCTTGTGCACAGGAGAGGTGAAGTAATTAGGTGTCCTGATTATGATTCTTCTATCAAAATTGTTTTTATTTTGAAGTCAGGGCCGGATTGCTCTGATCTTCCATCAGCAATTTGGGTCTAGGCTGTACTTCACATCAGTCTCTCACTAGGGCTGTGGTAGCTTTAAAAGCAGTTAGGGCAGGTGTTTTCCTAATAGTTTGCTGTCCTATGTCAGAAGAACCAGAGTAAGCTTACTCTGTTGTTTCTTTTTTCCACAGGTCTCCTGTGAGGAGTGGCATCCTCTCATGCCTTGTGGAGTTGTCCTCCTGCCGGGACGGCTAGATTACAGGTAAGTGCCTTTTCCTCCTCTGGGGCTGTGATGACTGTGCACTAAAAAAGGGTTGAAAGTAGTTCCCTCTCTGCAACTTATATAGGACGTATATATCCTTTAAAAGGATATCTGAGGCAGTAAGGCAGGCACTTCATGGGAGACAGGGAAACTAGGGGTTAATATAGAATCTCCTGTATTTATATTTGGCATGTTAGAGGCTCCTATGGGGTTAATGACCCCTAATCTAATTTTTATTTATTTTATGTTATGTTATGGTAACTCTTTCATTTTAGTAGCGCATGTAACAAGTGTATCTAGTGCGCTTCTATCTTTTTAGAGAGGACGCTATACGGTGGTTTTGGGAGGCTAGCTAGCAGCAGTGTAGTGTGTCTGAGCACTTCAATTGCACTCAATGTTGGGGAAAATGTATGTGTTTTTCATTGTCTCTTCGTTATGAGACAGTGTTAATTTCTCAGCTGTTTATATGAAAGTGCGATGCTAGGAAAGTGTTTGCGCTTCATTACCATGCTGCTGAAGTGTCCCCGCCTCCTTCACGGCGCCATGTTAATCTCCTCTCCGGGTCTTGCGATTCTGTAATTTTAGTATACTCCGTTGATAACTGAGTTGTTTTGCCATTTCTCAGTCTTAATCTGTGAGATAGAACGGTTCTGTGTGGGAGTCGTTTTTATAAAATTTATGGGGAACGTTTTGTTATTAATAAAATGATTGGCAACATGAATTATTTAATATCCCTCTCTGTTTTTATTATATATTTTCTTATTTAATATACAATATTATCTGTCCTGTGTTCTGGGTATTATGCTGGAAACATGTTATATACGGTTATTATGGGAGCATAATTATTATTTATTATTATGCTATTTATTAATATTCATTAGTGCTACTTAAAGTGACAGTTGCATTTAATTTCAGTTTTTATTTGCAAAAGACTTGAGATATGGGGGCATAATTTATTATTTAATAGCTCCCTCTCCTGATACTATACTATTTTCCTCATATATTAGTATACAATCTTCATCTGTACTATTTAAAGTGACAGTTGCATTTAATTTCAGTTCTTATTTGCAAAGTCTTAAGGGTTATGGGTGCATACTTTATTATTTAATAGCTCCCTCTTCCTGATACTTTACTATTTTTCTCATATTAGAATACAATATTCATCTGTGCTACTTAAAGTGACAGACGTATTTAATCTCATTTTATTTGCAAAAGGCACTATTGCAATATGTTTTTGTGTCTCGCTGGATCTCTTGAGATAGAGAGAGCGCATTACTACTGAGCCTGTCTCCCAGGATTATTCTGTCCAAGCAGATACATTTTCTCCTTTTTCATCCCAAGCCTCTATGGGCGTCACTGCATTCCTAGTTGTCTCCTGAAGGAGTTATTTGCATTGCAGATTTTGCTTTTCAGGTATCTGTTAAAGGGTATTTTGGCATTTTCTGTTTTTTCCAACTCTTAGGGAAAATCGCTGAGGAACATTAAAGATTCAGTTAGTAAGGTGTCTGTATCGTCTATTACTGTCACCTTTCTTGTGACCGATGAGGAGGATCCGCCAGTAGGGATCTGAGGGTGAAAATCTCAGATTTGGTCAGTATAATTCCTTCATTTGTTGCTGAAGTAGTAGAGCCTTCAGATTTTAGCTTTTATACTTCCATGTATGGTTAAAGGAGGTTTTGGCTATTTTGAGCAAGTTCAATACGCCTGTCGTAGTCATCCAAAAGAATTTGGAACATTTTAAAATTTTCGGATTCTTTGTGGAAGGAGTCTGGTTTGGTGAGGGAGTTCAACGGTAGCTAGGTGAAAGGGCTTAGATTCAGCCAGTATAATTCCTTCATCTGCTGCTGAAGTGATCTACTTCAGGTGTATGTTTGCACCTCATGTACTCTAAAGGAGGTGTTTTATTATTTGGTCGACTCATTGTCCTGTTGTCAACCATTAGAGGATTTGTAATCTTTATTTTCTCTGTTGTTTCACCTGACATAGAGAACTTTGATCCTTAGGGAGGGTAGTGACTCCTTTCGAATCCATGGATAGAAGCCGGAGGATAGAGCATTTCCTTGTCTTATAGGCTTACTGTAACTAGCTGCCGGGCATCGTAGCTGGCACCTGGTCAGCTGATGAACTCGAAACCTGGGGCTTAATGGTACAGTTTAAAGCTTTGTAGTCCTGCAGTTGCAGGTTCAATGTTTTATGTTCTTCTTAATCAAAGCTGGAAAACAGTTTGATTTCTGTTTTAGGGCGCAGGGATTAGGAATCGGAAGTGTTGGTTCTCCCCTTTATTAGTTGAGAGTGATTTACAATGCTCTGAGGGCTCTCAATTATGATCTATCTGCCATCCGCTGTCCAGGAGTAGATGATTGGAAGCGGTTTTTCTGAGCAGAACAGATTTTTCAGTCCTGGGAGTGGAATCTCCATTCGTAAGTTTTTTTTAGGTTAACTACCAAATGGGGGGTTCTAGAATTGGATCTCATGGCGTCTTGTCAGAACGCTAAGCTCTCAAGATATGGCTCAAGGGTCGAGGGAACCTGGTCGGATGGACGCCCTGGCAGTTCCTTAAAACGTCAGGTTGGCTTATCTTTTTTCCACGTTTTGCTCTTCTTCCATGAGTCATCGCTTGGGATCAAGCAGGAGAGAGCATCTGTCATTCTTTTAGGTCCTGCGTGATCTCGTAGGATCTGTATGCGGATCTAGTAGATAGGTCACCTCTACCTCTGTGGAATCTTTGTTTGAGGAGGGACTTTCTTCTTCAGGGTACCTTCTTCCATCCAAACCTTGTTTTATCTGAACTGACTGCTTGGAGATTGATCACTTGATTTTAGTTAAGCATGGATTTTCTGAGTCGGTCCATTGAGACCATGATGCAGGTTCATAAACCTGTCTCTAGAAAGATTTACCATAATATATGGTGTAGATATCTTATTGGTGTGCTTCTAAGGGAGATTCTTGGAGTAAGGTTTGGATTCTAAGGATTTAGTTTTTTTATCCAGAGAGGCCTTGATAAGGGAGGGTTATCTATCAGTGCTCTTAAAGGCCAGATTTTTGCTTTATCTATTTGTTGCAAAGCGTGTGGCGGATGTGCTGGATGTCCAAGTCCTTTTGTCAGACTCTGGTCAGAATCAGGTCTATGTTTAATTCAGTTGTTCCACCTTGAGGCCTTAATTTGGTTCTTAAAGTTTTTCAACGGGCTCCGTTTGAGCCTATCATTTCATAGATATTAAGTAATTATCTTGGGAAATTTTAGTTTTTTTATTGCTATTTTTCTCTGCTCGAGGGTTTTCTGAACTCTCAGCTTTGCAGTGTGATTCCTCTTATCTCCTATTTCATATGCAGTTTTCCACACCAAGTTTGGTTTTCTTCCAATGGGACATGATTTCTAATCAGGAATTTATTGTTCCTTCTCTCTGTCCTAATCCTTCTTCTGATAAAGAACGTTTGTTACACAACTTAGATGTGTTGGCGGGTTCTTAATTTTTTTTTTTATCTGTAGGCTTTGAGTATCTTTTGTTTTGTTTTCTGGTAAACGTTAGGGTCAGAAAGCTTCTGCCACTTCTTTCTCTTGGGTTGAGAAGTGTTTTTGTTTGTCATATGAAGACTGCTGGACAGCAGCCTCCTGAGATATTACAGCTCATTCCACCTGGGCGGTGTCTTTATCCTGGCCCTTCAGAGTGAGGGCCTCTGTAGAACAGATCTGTAAGTTGCAACTTGGTCTTTTTTACACAATTTTTCTAAACTCTATAAAATTGAAATGTTATGTGTGGTTTAGTGACTAGCTAGCTGGGCTTGCAAGGAAGAGGGTCCAGGGGTTTTAAATCCATCTTCAGGGGATGTTGTAAACTTTTCAGGCCCTTCAAGATGTGTTTTCTTTTGCCTCGGCTGTGGTTTCTTTTGGGAGAAGGTTCAAGCAGTGATGCCTTTGGTTTAGGTTACCTGTCTTGCCCTCTCGTATCATCTGTGTCCTCTAGCTTGGGTATTGATTCCCAACAGTAATTGATGATTCCGTGGACTCAATGTGTCATTAGAAAGAAAACAAAATATGTGCTTACCTGATAAATTTATTTATTTCTTGACACGGTGAGTCCACGGCCTGCCCTGTATATTTCTGACAGTTTTTTGTTGTATAAACCTCAGGCACCTCTGCACCTTGTGTTGCTTCCTTTCTCTCCTTTCCTTTATGTCAATGACTGGGGGGATTGTGGGTCGGAAGTGATATTTATCAGCTTTGCTGTGGTGCTCTTTGCCTCCTCCTGCTGGCCAGGAGTGATATTCCCAATGGTATTGATGAAGTCTGTGGACTCGCCGTGTCAAGAAAGAAAGAATTTATCATTTAAGCATACATTTTGTTTTCCCCTTACTTTTTGACATTCAAATGTAGAACAAAAGGTTCACAGTGAATTTATTTACCCAGCAGCTGTAACTAACCATGAACATTTGAGTGGTGTTATTGATTATGGAATATTTAAATCAACTCGTAAAAAAAAATATTTTGTATTGTTTTCCCATAATTGCAGTTGGGAAACCCTGATAATTATCGTCATTACAATTGTTTTACTCCTTCATAAACTTTGAAGTTTATTTATTTATGTGTGCATACAACTTAAGGAGCATATGGGCCAGATACCAGGTGCGCTTGCAATACCTAATTGCTCAATCTATACCTAAGTGCAAGGATTTGTCTACACAGGCGAAGGTGCATTTTTGCCCCCCCCCCCTCCGCCACATACACCATTCCCCCTCCCCATACCAAGTACAGCTAACTATTTTTCTTTTACAGAATAAAAAGAAAGAAAATATTAGTGGTTTTGTAAAGTGCATTTTATTAACAGCGTGCACAATAATTTAGCGCTCCACTTGTAATCTAGCCCTATATCTGTTGTGTTTTTAGCCATAAGACAGCTGTAAAGACATATTTAGTTGCACAAATCAAGCTTTCTCATTGAAAAGAAAAACAGAAACATTGGGAGTATGTGATACAGCTGCATAAATGTAGCTA
Organism: Bombina bombina; assembly: GCF_027579735.1. Classification (NCBI taxonomy): domain Eukaryota; kingdom Metazoa; phylum Chordata; class Amphibia; order Anura; family Bombinatoridae; genus Bombina; species Bombina bombina. Next base: position 275,959,026 of record NC_069503.1, on the reverse strand, counting down.
TTGTTAAAAATCTGTGTGAGCCTTTTTGTAATAATGGTTCCCTTTTGCAGCTTATTTGAAATATAGTCCTTAATTTTTAACCATAAGAAAGGCTGTAAAAACAGACATAATAATATTTGAAAACAAACACAAATCTCCCTGTAGTGCTCAAGGGCGCGTGGTGTTAGTTACTCCCTTTTAATTACTGTCCCTCCCGGGCAATCACACACACACTTGTCGTAGCTGTACACCGTGGGCACCTCTGGGCATAATATGGGCAGGGATGTCCTATGAGTAAGGCTAATCTCTAGACGAAACGCGTAAGATGTGTCCTTGCTGTTCTTATGCTTGCATTTCATTTTAAAACTTTTTCTGTACTTCGTAAATAAAGCTTTTTTATAACTATCAGTGCCTGTTATAACTATCAGTGCCTGTCATTGTACATTTCTGCATAATAATATTGCACAAATAAAGCTGTGTCACTGAGAAAAGAAAAAATCATTGGGAGTCTATATTTCAAATAAGCTACAAAAGGGAACCATTATTACAAAAAGGTTCACACAGATTTTTAACAATAGCTCAATTTCTGCAGCTGTAATTGTATGGTCAACTTCTATCTGAATCATAAAAATATTTTTTTTGTTTTATGTCCCTTTCAATGCAACACTCCACCGTCCTCCCTCCTCTGCTCTGGTCTCAAGTTGAACTTGAGTTGACTCTCAACATCAGTCACCTGGGGGGGGGTGGGGGTAATTCGCCAGTCTTGTCATCACTGAATGACTAGCCAACAGCCAAACTGTGCCGCTGCGCACTGCCACCGTTGCCACTGAGGCTGTGCTGTGTCACTCACAGCACTGTCATGTGTCACATGCTTAGCCCCGGGTTGAACACTACCGCTTCTTATGGGCCTCCCCCTCCTACCTCTTCAGTGTTCGCGTCTTCCCTTCAGGTACTGGTCTGGGGTGGGGCGTCATTAATTTCACATCACTCACTGTGGCTCAACTTAGAGATAAAACTCTCACAGTCACGCAGCACCTCACATTTACCTCCCGATTTCCAGCTCAGGCGGCACCCGACAGTGAGTGTCTCCACACACACTGTCTGTGCACAGTGCAAAGATAGGCAGGTTTATTAGCACAAGCTCCATAGCATGCCCACTGCCACATACATAACTAAGTTGGAACTGAAAGTTAACTTGCACTGCAGCCAGGGCACAGGATTAATGCTGCTTATCTGCGTGAGTGGGCAATGCCGCATTGAAAAAAAAAAAATCTCTCATGCGGCGCAAGGCAGATAAACCTCCTGCTCTTGGGGATGCCCTAAGGTGGCTGCCTACACTGCCTTACACAAGCACCGGTCCCTGGTCACAGATGGAACTCTGAGCAGGCATATTGAGTTCACAAGTCCTTCCTTATGTTCTGCAGGTAGTTTGTACAGTAAACGTTAAAGATAAACTGGTGCGTTACATCTGCCAGACGACATTTATGTAAATACACAATCTGGAATGTCCTGCTCTGTATTTTTGATTTGCAGCATAATGTCATTTTAAAATAATAAACAAAAAGATATCAAGATAACAAAACAGGAAATCTTATGGAAGTTTAACAGGAAAGGAAGTGATGACATAGGAGTACATTTCAGAACATAATGACCTTGAAGTTACATGTCACAAACTTGGGTTATTTTGAAGTGGAAACCTACTATTAATTATCACAGAAATGTGAACATTCTTCATTTGTCTGACATAGTGGGTATACAATGAACGTTCAATGAATGTACTTAGGGGTTTGGGGTCAGAAGAACATTTAGAACTGTACTTTATTCCAGATGAGAGTAATTTTTCACATATAAAATATGGGTTTTAGTCATGGACAGGAAATATATTATGCTGATCTTCACAACTTTTAGTGGCACAAACTTTTTCTGCTGAAAGGTCTGTTGACCTCTCTAGGCACTTACAGCTCATCCATGAACAAAACTTGGAGTTTTTTTCCTCATTTTAAAAGAAACAAATGACTTACATGATATATTGTAATCACACATCATTATGAATCATAATTTGTAATAAGGATGTATATACCCATTAGTTATTTCTATGCACTATCTAACCGGTAAAAGTTCTTACTCACTAATTGCTACAGGATTTTCCTCACTCTAGTGTAATAAGTATATGACCGGAAAGCTCATAAAGTAATTAATAAGGTCTTTACTACATGTCCTAAAGCATTTAGCTTAACATCTTCTAGACAACTTTTTCCAATTAAACTAAATTCCAAAATAATATAAAACATAAGTATATGATTCATAGAGAACTGAACCTTTAATCATGTAAATATTATGCAGGATACAAGTGAATTTACCAAATATTTGAAATGGTAGAAAGTTATTAGTTTTGACAGAAGTGGTCGACATTACAAAAAAGGTGATGCATTAACCGTTTTGAAAGTTAATTCTCTTATTGTATAACACAAAACTGTTCAGAATCACTTTTACAATAAATGGGTGTGTGGGAAAATTCCTTTGTCAAGGGATTTGGCTGAACCATCCCTTTGACACAAGGGGACCGAATTATCATTGTCTGGCGGACATGATACGCTGTAGCATATCAAGTCCGCCAGACATACACTGTCGGACTTTAACATTGCACAAGCAATTCTAGTAAACTGCTTGTGCAATGCCGCCCCTTGCAGATTCGGGGCCAATTGGCCGCTAGCAGGGGGTGATGTCCGCAGCCTCAGAGGCGGCGGACCAGTTAAGGAGCAGCATTTTTAAGACCGCTGCTTCTTAACTGCTGTTTCCGGCAAGCCTGATCCTGTACAGAAGTCTATCTAATGGTTTTTCTACAAAATTTACCATAAATGCTTAGAAGATTTTTGTAGATAAAACAGTTGATCGCCCCCCCCCCCCCCACCCACACTGTTTATTGCTGCAATAGGTCCCTTGCAATAATCATAAGGTTTCACAGAATTGTTTCTCATATAAAAATCTTATGGTAATTTTTGGTGTGATCTTTTAAAACAAAAAAAAAAAGTTGGAAACAAGATTCCATGAAAAAAAAGTCTAGCCTGATTGATTTAAACCAGTTTTAGCAGGGCCAGCAGTAGGATGTTTTGCTACACAGGCAAAGACACATTTTGCTGCCCCCCCCCCCCCGAAGAAATTCTACATCTCACCATTACTGTTTCTTAACAAAAAGTTGTAGTGATTTATTAAAGGACCAGTCAACACATTAGATTTACATAACCAACAAATGCAAGATAACAAGACAATGCAATAGCACTTAGTCTGAACTTCAAATGAGTAGTAGATTTTTTTTATAACAAATTTCAAAGTTATGTATATTTCAACTCCCCTTGTACCATGTGATAGCTATCAGCCAATCACAAATGCATATACGTATAGTCTGTGAATTCTTGCACATGCTCAGTAGGATCTGGTGACTCAAAAATTGTAAATATAAAAGACTGTGCACATTTTTTTTAATGGAAGTAAATTGGAAAGTTGTTTAAAATTACATGCTGTATCTGAATCATGAAAATGTAATTTAACCTGAGTGTCCCTTTAAACAACTATAGGTAGCTATTTTGCTTATAATGATAGAGAAAATAGATTTATATTATCACATCAAATTCTTGACCTTTAATAGTTATATTAATTAATTTCTGTATGGCATAACATACGAAAGTGGTGGCTCTGTACAACATAGCAATTCAGCGGTGGCTCTGCATAATGAATCAAACAGTGGTGATAATATTTAAAAGCACATAAACCTAGAGGCAGGATGACTTCTTTTCTTTTTCACCATTATACCTAGACTGATACTAGCAGGTCTAGCAGGAAAATGTATCAAGCTGCAGACAGAAAAGTTCTCAAGCAGAGAACCTGTCCACCTGCAATCACCACTTGGCAAAATTTAAGAATGCAGAAGAGCTCTGTTCAGTACTGCCCCCTTCTCTTGGTCAACCAATTATATGAGAGCAGGGAGTTTGAGATGATTTATCTCTGTCATCTAGGATAATAAGCACAGACTGCTTTTTAAATTTACAGGTACAGCCTCACTCTTGCAAGCCTGAACTGCAAGTTCTCAGAAGATGCAAAGGCATTGTGATGTACTTTTCAAACCCTATAATAGATCACATTAATTAGCAAGTTATGGCCAGTGGGCCAGTACAACACACATTTTGACAAGTTTGCTATGTAGTGATGATAATGAATAAACACAACACACTGCACTATATGATAGTTCTGTGCTATTAAATGTATGCATAATAAAATATAAAATCTTATACTTGTTTCTATATGCACAGTTAATGCATATGTGAAATGATGCAGAATATATAGCACAGGCCATAAAAGTGAGTAAAAACACACACACATGCGAGAATCACAGTGTAAGGGATGTGCTGGAAAAGAGGGTTATATCATAGACCCCAAAACCTAACCTAAAATGAGCAGAACTTAAAAGGGGAAGAAACGTCCAAATTAAACTTTCAGGATTCAGATAGAGCATGCAAGTTTAAACATTGGCCCCTAGTCATTGGCTCATCAGATTTGTTCAGCTGTGCCCCAGTATTGTTACTGAGCAGGAGATGACAAGTGATTGGTAGAAAAGAACATATGTCTTGTTCAACTGGCTTGCCAGCTGTGTCCTGCGGAATAGCAATGCATTGTGTCTTGGAGCACAAATTTAACTCGGCCATGTTTTCATGGACAAATGACTTACAAATGCTGCAGGGTAAGCAGGGAGGAACATGTGTTGTTCTGTTCATCAGCACTATTCATGTGATGTCCAAAGGCACAAAACATGTTCCCCCCCTGCTTACCCTGCAGCATGTGTGACTCATAAGTGTCCAGGAAAACATGGCCGAGGTTGCAACCCTAGGTTAAACCCATAGTTAAATTTGTGCTCCAAAACACAATGCATTGCTATTCCACAGGACACTGCTGGCAAGTCCTTGAGAAGGCAGTAGTGCAATAAAAAAGTGGTTTAGTGCATTAAAGCATTTTCTGTTTGTACTTTTAAGTCTCTTTAAAGGTGTTATATCAAAACTGGTTTCATCATACTCCATCTCAAAATAACAATTAAGGAATTTAAGTTATTCAACATAGACAAAGCAAGTTTCCATAAACCTGATTTATTGAAAGATTTTCCACAAACAGCTGATTATTTTGGACAAATGTTTGTCTTACAATATGCAACATTCTTTCACTATGCATTTTTTTGAGATAAAATATCACAAACAAACGTAGTCCAGAAAATGTCAGAGCAATTGTTTAAAAATACTTTCGTGCTGTTGATTTGCTTGAATGATTTTGGAAACAAGAATAAAACCGAAAAATTCTGACAAGTACAGTTAATAATCAAATCAGTTTTCAAGAGAGACTTTGCCAACACTAGCAGCCCGTATAAAATAAGCTGTAATTAGCTTATTGCAAAATCTGTTCTATATTACCGTCATGAAATGATTATCTTAAGCTGAAGCAAACTAGTTTGTTTTTATATAAGGGTTTTTAATTTATTTACAAAATTACAAAAAAAAATGTTTCTTTTTTTTCCGTGTGGAACCAGAAAGTCTGCATTAAAGTATTTGTGAATAATTTTAGCAGTTTGTGGATATTGCTTTTTTTTGCATTAAATTCATGCCAGCCAGATGTGAGCAAGTAAACGGAAGGGGCAATGTATTTAACATGTGTGGGCACCCAAACTGGCACAATATGTATGTTTCCACACATGGTTAAATTGAGCTTTTACATTAAGCATGTGTACACCAGCATTTTGCCATATTCTGTGATGCAAATTTTGTCAAAGGGGATAGAAAAATTAAAATTAAAGAGACATTTTAACCTAAAATGTTTTTTTACAATTCAGATAGAACATGCCATTTTAAACAACTTTCTGATTTACTTCTATTATCAAATTTTCTTCATTTGCTTGGTATCTTTGTTAAAAATCAGGGACTTAAAGGGACATGTAACCCAATTTTTTTCATGACTTAGAAAGAGCATGCAATTTTAAATAGCTTTCTAATTTTCTTCTATTATCAAATTTGCTTAATTCTCTTGATATCCTTTGCTGAAAAGCATATCTAGATAGGTTCAGTAGCTGCTGATTGGTGGCTGTGATTGGCTCACCCATGTGAAAGAATATCCCTTTAAGGAAGTGAATAATTATAATAAACTTAGCTTGTCCAACCTAAGTCCTGGGGCCACATTGCAGCCATCCGCTTACTCAGGTTTACTGTTTCAGCTATAGAATTTTTTTGTCAGCTGCATTTTGATGAATTGAAGTTTTAGACTGGGACTGCACACTAAATACAACCCTGCCTGTCCCCATTTGCAACACAACAAGCACCCATGCATATGATCCATCCATCTCCTCTTGTCTACAAAAAGTGCAATACTGTTCTTTCGATCTGGATACTAGAATCTGTAGAAAAATACAAACACATAAGCCAGATTATAAGTGGTGAACTATATAGCGCTTTCACTAGAGTGCTAATTGCAGTAGAAGTAAACTTTTTGCACGTCTGGTTGCGCTCATATTACTAGTTGAAAGTAAAAAGTTATCACTTTCGCGCCAACCCGACGCACCCAAAAAGCTGAATTTAGAATACTGTGTGTGTGATGTTCCCCCATAGAGGTCAGGGGAGCAAAAAAAGTGGAAAAAGAACTAACACCCAACTTGCGCGAAAACCCGATTGCATATTCTGAAGTGTGCTAACCCCACATGAAAATGTAAATATTTCCCGTTCCAATATTCTTCACATAGCAGAATATGTTCTATTTATTCATAAATCATAAATACATATTTCTATATTTCTGATGGTATTTTGGTACAATATATATATCCATATCTATACAGTGAGGCCTATTTACTAAAACTCCTGCGGACCTGATCCGACAGTGCGGATCAGGTCCGCAAGACCTCGCTGAATGCGGAGAGCAATACGCTCTCTGTATTCAGCATTGCACCAGCAGCTCACAAGAGCTGCTGGTGCAACGCCGCCCCCTGCAGACTCGCAGCCAATCAGGGTGTGTCAATCAACCCGATCGGACTCGATCGGGTTGAATTCCGGCGATTCCTGTCCACCTGCTCAGAGCAGGCAGACAGGGTTATGGAGCAGCGGTCTTTGTGACCGCTGCTTCATAACTGCTTTTTCTGGCGAGTCTTCAGACACAGGCCCACAAGCTCCTTACGGAGCTTGAAAAATGGGCCCCAGTATCTCAAAAAAGTTAGTACACTCCTCACATTTTTGTAAATATTTTATTATATCTTTTCATGTGACAACACTGAAGAAATGACACTTTGCTACAATGTAAAGTAGTAAGTGTACAGCCTGTATAAAATGTAAATTTGCTGTCCCCTCAAAATAACTCAACACACAGCCATTAATATCTAAACGATTGGCAACAAAAGTGAGTACACCCCTAAGTGGAAATGTCCAAATTGGGCCGAAAGTGTCAATATTTTGTGTGGCCACCATTATTTTCCAGCACTGCCTTAACCCATTGAAGTTCAATCCGATTGGCTGATTGAATCAGCCAATCAGATTTTTCGTACCTTAATTCCGATTGGCTGATAGAATCCTATCAGCCAATCGGAATTCGAGGGACGCCATCTTGGATGAAGATGTCTGCCGGTCCGGATGTCCTCTTCTGCCCGGATAGGATGAAGACTTCTACCCGTCTGGATGTCCTCTTCTGCCCCATCGGATGAAGACTTCGGCCCGGCTGGGTGAAGACGACTCAAGGTAGGGAGATCTTCAGGGGGTTAGTGTTAGGTTTATTTAAGGGGGGTTTGGGTGGGTTAGAGTAGGGGTCTGTGGGTGGTGGGTTTTAATGTTGGGGGGGGTTGTATTTTTTTTTACAGGTAAAAGAGCTGATTACTTTGGGGCAATGCCCCGCAAAAAGTCATTTTAAGGGCTGGTAAAAGAGCTGATTACTTTGTAATGTAGAATAGGGTAGGGACTTTTATTATTATTTTTTTATTATTATTTTATTAGGGGGTTTAGATTAGGTGTAATTAGTTTAAAATTCTTGTAATTCTTTTTTATTTTCTGTAATTTAGTGTTTTTTTTTTTGTAATTTAGTTTAGTTTATTTAATTGTATTTAATTGTAGGTATTTGTAGGTAATTTATTTAATTAATTTAATGATAGTGTAGTGTTATGTTTAATTGTAACTTAGGTTAGGATTTATTTTACAGGTAATTTTGTATTTCTTTTAGCTAGGTAGTTATTAAATAGTTAATAACTATTTAATAACTATTGTACCTAGTTAAAATAAATACAAAGTTACCTGTAAAATAAAAATATATCCTAAAATAACTACAATGTAATTATTAATTACATTGTAGCTATCTTAGGGTTTATTTTACAGGTAAGTATTTAGTTTTAAATAGGAATAATTTAATTATAGTGTAGTGTTAGGTGTAATTGTAACTTAGGTTAGTTTTTATTTTACAGGTAAATTTGTCTTTATTTTAACTAGGTAGCTATTAAATAGTTAATAACTATTTAATAGCTATTGTACCTAGTTAAAATAAATACAAAGTTGCCTGTAAAATAAATATAAATCCTAAAATAGCTACAATGTAACTATTAGTTATATTGTAGCTATATTAGGGTTTATTTTATAGGTAAGTATTTAGTTTTAAATAGGATTAATTTAGTTAATAAGAGTAATGTTATTTAGATTTATTTAATTAATATTTAAGTTAGGGGGGTGTTAGGGTTAGTGTTAGACTTAGGTTTAGGGGTTAATAATTTTATTATAGTTGCGGCGGTGTAGGGGGGGCAGGATAGGGGTTAATAGGTATTATGTAGGTGGAGGCGGGGTCTGGGAGCGGCAGTTTAGGGGGTAACATATTTTATAGTTGCGGCGGGGTCCGGGAGCGGCGGTTTGGGGGTTAAACAATTTATTTAGTTGCAGCTGGGTCCGGGATCGGCAGGATAGGGGTTAATAAGTTTATGTAAGTGGCGGTGGTATAGGGGGCATCAGATTAGGGGTTAATATGTATAATGTAGGTGGCGGCGGGGTCCGGGAGCGGCGGTTTAGGGGTTAATATATTTATTAGAGTTGTGGCGGGGTCTAGGAACGGCGGTTTAGGGGTTAATAACTTTATTTAGTTGCGGGGGGCTCCGGGGGTGCCGGTATAGGGGGTAGAACAGTATAGTATAGTGTGAGTGCTTAGTGACAGGGGTATCAATAAAACTGTAAAAAAGCCGAAGAGCAGCGAGATTGATGAGTAATAACTATCACAGTCCGCTGCTCATCACCCCGTACTTGGTGCGTGGCTTTTTGACAGATTTATTGATAACTTTGGCGAGCGTATTCAGGTCCGCGGTGGCGATATGAGGCGAGCTTAGGCGAGCATATTGGGTCGGCGAATGCAGGTAAGTAGGCGGCTTCATAACTAGAGGCCTACGTGTTTACCTTGCCTCTGATTCAGCTAAAAATACATATATGCTCAGATTACCAGTTCTGACAAACAGAAAGTTGTACTCCCAAATTCATATTTAGTTGGTTCCTAAAGGTCATAGCTATTTAATGCTTTCCTTGCTAGAACAGAAGTCATACTGTTTTATAAAGGAAATGTATATAATGTTATTGCATTGAGTATGGTTTCTTATTACATAACTGAGGTAGAGAACTGACTATAAATCTCATGATCATAATAGTCTGGTTACCATGAATTGTTCTATTGAGAGAGACGTAAATGAAACATTAAACTGTTTTTCACCCTTAAATACTTTGTCTTTTTAACATTTTTTTTTATGTAAAGGAAATTTCTTGTTATCTTACATGAACAGCATGGACTCCTATAAGTCGATCCTGTAGAAAAGATTATCTAATGGATTTTTTACAAAATCCACCATAAATGTCTTAAGATTTTTGTAGATAAATCAGTTGATTATCCCCTATAGTTAATTGCTGCAATAGGTCCCTTGCAATAATCATAAGGTTTCATAGAATAAACTGGTTCTTAAATAAAAATCTTATGGTAAAATGTTTTGATTTAAATTCTTAGACTACAATCATTTTTGTACTTACTCATTGGCTTACAGGTACTCCCTACCTATCGAGTATTAACAGGAGGTACCTATCAGCCAATGATCTTTAGTAGAAAGCACCTACCAGCCAACAAAAATTAGTAGGCAGTTCCTATCCGTCAATGAGGATAAGTAGAAAGTGCATAACTAATACTGCTCTATAAGTTTCAATTTGACATTTTTCTTATTTTCTTCTACAATTATTTTATGCAAAAAAACAAGAAAATAAATAAATAAAACAAACAAACACGTCAACATGTTTAGATGCTGCTATTTAATATGGATGACACATTTTTTTGTGTGCTTATAGGGACAGTATACACCAATTTTCATATAACTGCATGTAATAGACACTACTATAAAGAATAATATGCACAGATACTGATATAAAAATCCAGTTTAACGCTGTTTAAAAACTTACTTAGAAGCTTCCAGTTTAGCTCTGTTTAAAAGGTTACTGGAACACTCACTGCAAGTGGGAAATAGCAGACACTCCCCCTTCCCCCTTCCTTTGCATAGGAAACGACCCTTTACACAAACAGAAGCAAGCTGGAGTAGGTATACGTCGGTATTCTCCTAAAACTTTGGGGCTTGGTTAGGAGTCTGAAAATGTTATTTAAAAATAAGCAAAACTATCAATTTTTTTTTTTAAAAAAAAAAAAACATGTACAGGCTGTATAAATGGATCATCTACAAAACATTTATGCAAAGAAAAATCTAGTGTATAATGTCCCTTTAAGGATTTGAAAGCCCCCGGTTAAAGTTTGCACAGCAGGCAGCTGCACCAAGTGTCAAACTAAAATGTCACAAAGTTGTGTGGTATTGAGAATTACAAACCTTTCTTGGTTAAATGTTGGTTTTGGTTTAGTTTGGGATTATAATTTGGGGCAAATTTGACCTGCCATGTTTAAGATGATATTTGCAACTTGCTTGAATTACTTATCTAATATTACACCATTTCAAACACAATATCTGTGTATTCAGGATGATCTCTTTATCAGACTATCAGTCTGTGTCTTCTATCCTATTCTCCTAAATTGTTTAGAGAGATAAAAAAAAAAAAAACTTGCAACTTCTGTCATTCTACCTGCTACCCCAATTATATAGTTGTCAAATTTGTTATTTTAGTATTAAATTATTAATTTGTCACTTTTTTTTCTAGTTCAAACAAGGACAACCCCAACAGCAACTTTGTTAGCCTTCAAATCAACATAACTGCTGTAGCCAAAGTAGAGATCAGAGGGTATGTATGCCACTAATAAATACATATTTTTACTCTGAAACTGTTGAAATGTATACACATATTGTATTTTAGTTCATTCATTTGTGATTTTTTCATTTAGAATTATTTTTTTGTCTCACTTCGCATGCAAATTAAGTATCTTGTACTATGAAATACAGCGAAAGCACATGTTCATTTAATTCCACACATCATAGGGGCACTAATATATTTGCTGCAAAAAATAAAAAATGTGCATGCCTTTTAGCGATTTGTAACTATTGAATACTTAAAGGGATACTAACCCCACATTTTTTCTTTCATGATTCAGATAGAGCATGCAATTTTAAGCAACTTTCTAATTTACTCCTATTACCAATTTTTATTTGTTCTCATGTTACCTTGATTTGAAAAAGCAGTAATAAAAAGGTTAGGAGCCGGCCCATTTTTAGTTCAGCACCTTGGTAGAGCTTGCTGATTGGTTTGCTACATTTAGCCACAAATCAGCAAGTGCTACCCAGGTTCTGAACAAAAAATGGTCCGGCTCTAAAGCTTACAGTACTGCTTTTTCAAATCAAGATAGCATGAGAACAAAGAAAAATTGATAATAGGAGTAAATTAGAAAGGTGCTTAAAATCGCATGCTCTATCTGAACCACGAAAGAAAAAAAATTGGGTTTAGTATCCCTTTAAGGGATATGAAAGTCAAAATAAAACTTTCATGATATAGAGCATATAGGGCTAGACTACAACTGGAGCGCTAGTTTATTGCGTTCCCTCAAATGGGCAAATTTGCCCGTTTGCGGTTGCACGATAAATAACCAGCCATTACAAGTGTCTGGTTATAGGTACTGCACGCTCACTGTAGCAATTAGAACTTATAAAATTAACCAGACATCAGATCTCTGGTTAATTTTATAAAAAATAGTGTAGTATATTTTATTAAACAATAAAAATTGTACCAATTTTTTTAAAAATAAAATAACTGCTGAAAAACATAGAGGGAAGAGCGCAACTGGACTCAAGTGAGAAGTTTTAAGTGAAAGGTTTTTAATAACACAATTAAAAAATGACAACTGTTTAAAACCAATAGGTATTCTGCGTACCAGATTTAAAAACAAAATAAGCACATAAGCAGTGTGTCTTGTTAGTAGTTCAACACCGTGGAGTCTTACTGTTATTTTCAAGTTTTCCTCTCAGCCTCTTAGCCGGTTCTTATATCCAGATCAGCTGCAGGTTTGTAGTTTATTGTCTCTGTGAGAGTGGCTCCCCAAGCAGCGTGGTGCTGGTTAGCTGTTATCTCTCACAGGCTTGTTAGTTCAGCTGTGTTTTCGTTGCACGCACTCCAGTTTGTCTCTACTACAAGTCACCTGTTGGATTCAACTTTAGGTGATTACTGCGTCTCGACAGCAATTTCGTTCCGCAACGTGGAAACTTTTTCAAGAGAATGTTTCTGATTGGAGTAGCAGATCCTCCTTAAATACCCTAATATCCGGTTATAAAATATCTTATGCCTCTTATTTTAAGCGCATATATTTGACCGGCAGCAGGGTAAAATATGGACATATATATATATACAAAGGTTTGTAATCCACAAAATGTTTAGAAAATATACTAAAAATACAATGTATAAAAGACATATTAAAAGACACTTTGAACAACCGCTATTCACAGTCTGTTATGCACTGTTTACAATCTATTAAACAAGTAATAAGTGAACTTCCTATATTTTATAAATAGTACATTAAAAAAGACATAATCATAAATTGTGTCAATTTCATTCTTGTGTAATACATTTTTTTGATACATTTTATTCATTTAGTTCCTCCTTTCATTTAAAGGTATACTAATATTTTATGTGTATATTTGAATTTCAATAATTTTTGAATATTGGATTTAAAGGAAAAGGCCAGCAATTTTATACTTTAATGCTAATGGTAATTAGAACAATATTTTTCATGGTTATTTATTTATAGAATTTGGTATTAAATGAAATCCTTACTTTGGATATCACAGCATATCTATAAAGGTTTGAAAAATGCATTATTTCCACAAATACGGTGAAAATTAATGTGATAACATATATAAACACCTAGATTTATGATAAACTCATCCATTTTCCTTCCTAATAGATTCAAACTAAAAATGCCTGTATATCCAGATCTATATTCAAACCCTCTGGATGTAAACTTTTAAGGGTATATATCCAGAAAGTTTCCCTTCTTCTAAGTTTCAGTAGTCTGTTATGATCTAACTTGTTTGGTGGGATCCATTCTATTATCTTAACTGTAAAGCCAGCTGGATTACTATTATGCTGTACCCTAAAGTGCTCTGATACACTATGATTGTCAAATGAGTTTTCTATATTTCTAATGTGCTCTGAAACCCTATATTTTAATTTCCATTTGGTTCTTCCAATATAAATGTTCCCACATTTAGACATGAGTTGATATACAATGTAGGTACTGGAACAGGTACAGGTATTCTTACATTTATACGTGAGTTGATATATAATGTAGGTACTGTCACAGGTACAGGTATTCTTACATTTATACGATTTTGATTTAGTTATAGAATATTTCCTCGCTATTCACATATGGGCACATGCTGCAATAATTTTTCTTGCATTTAATTAGCCCTTTCTTAGCTCTTAACCACATATTTGATTATGATTTTTCTGAGAATTTTCCCTTAGTTTACTTGGGGGGGGCAAGATATTTTTTAAATTATTATTTCTTTTATAGACAATATGGGCTTGGTGTCTATATGTGTTCCTAAAATTGGATCTTTTTCCCAATGTTTGTTTATTATTCTTTGAATATCTCTATGGTTTTCATTGTAGGTGGTTATAAATCTGATATTAGACTTATTTTGTTGTTCAGAATTTAATTTTATCTCATTGGTATCCCATTTTTCGTATTTGTGTATTGTGTATTTAAATTGCGTGTAAATTAGTTTGCATACAGTTTTTATTGCATTTGAGATAAATTTGTCTAAGGGAGTAACGATTTTTGTGTTCCAATAATTGATACACCTCCCTACTCTACTACCCGCTACACCACTTTTCCATATCTGTATTGATTAATTCAATAACATTAATTATCCCTTCCTGAGGAGCGCTGAGTTCCTGTTGTTGTTTTGAATAAAACAACTGCACTAGGAAGTATTTTGGGGGTAAATTTGGGGGAGTGGGGTGTTAGAAAAAAAACTGCTCTGAAAAGTACCTTTACATTGCGGTCTATAGGAACTGTCTGTTCCCAGTGTGTGTGTATATATATATATATATATATATATATATATTTACTTATATACATATATATTTATATTTGCTGCCATCGCTACACTACTTACCCCCTTGGCTGCGCTTAGGTTCTGATGGCGGCTCTGACGGCATCAGAACGAGGCTCCCATTGGAGCCTATGGAAAGGTGCTCTCATGAGAGCAATGCTTCCTAGCAATGCAAACGTGAGGTTGAGTTCACATTGCGCTTAAAGGGACATGAAACCCAAATTTTTTCTTTTATGATTGAGATAGAAAATACAATTTTAAACAACTTTCCAATTTACTTCTATTATTTAATTTGCTTCCTTCTCTTGTTATCCTTTGCTGAAAGCTTTATCTAGGTAAGCTCAGGAGCAGCAAAGAACCTATGTTCTAGCTGCTGATTGGTGGCTGCAGATATTATAACAAAAAAATGTACAGATAATGCAAGATGGTAAATACCATATTCTGTTACAAATGAACTAAGAACTGATACTCTCCTTTAAATTGGACCACTGCCTTCTTACAGCCTCTCCCCAAGGACTGTGATAGAAATGAAGTAGTTGTATAGTAGATGGCGCAGGTCTATTGGAAATTTCAATCTCTCTAATGAATAAAGAGAGAAAAAGGCTTGGAGTGTGTATAAAAGCCAATTAATAAAGGTGCAGTATACTCATTCCATAGGTTGCATGATATCTGCTGGTCTGGAGTGTGCTGTTCGGATATCTGATGGTGATAGTCCAGAGGATATCCAGGCACTGGGAGTAAGGTGGAAACTCCAATGAGAGATATATCAAATATGTAATAAAAATAAGTAATAACTTACTCCATAGAAAGGAGATTCCGGCCATCACAGCAAAAAAGATCACAATCTTCCAGCTTAGGTAAAAGAATATTTATTAGCTCAACGCGTTTCAACGTTTATAAACGTCTTTTTCAAGAGCAAAAGTAAAAACAAGTTAAAACAGTTGAAGAGTTTGCAAACCTATGGAGTGAGTATACTGCACCTTTATTAATTGGCTTTTATACACACTCCAAGCCTTTTTTTCTCTTTATTCATTAGAGAGATTGAAATTTCCAATAGTGGCTGCAGATATATAACCATTGTTATTGGCTCACCCATGCGTTCAGTTAAAAACCAGTAGTGCATTGCTGCTCCTTTAACAATTGATGCCAAGAGAATGAAACAAATTAGATAATAGAAGTACATTAGAAAGGTGTTTAAAATTGTGTTCTCTATCTGAATCATGAAAGAAAGTTTTTGGGTTTCATGTCCTTTCAACTTGTAATATGAGCACACATTAGCATGCACTGGTATTATCGCAAGCGATATTTAGCACTCCACTTGTAATCTGGCCCTTAATTTTATTTTTTTTAAAAAGCAATTTTACTTATTCTTTTTATCTTTTCTTGAAGAGCATATGTAGATAGGCTCAGGAGAGTCCACATTTTGAGCACCCTGTTTACCATGTTTCTGCCCAAGATCTCCCTGACTAAACTGCCTGCCTCCTCATCCCAAATACTTTCAGGTAATTGTGGGAGGTTCAATGCATTGAGCATGTAATGAGCTGCAGCACATGGGCAGACTTATAGGGGTAGATTTACCAATGTCTGTCCAAAATGATGCGCTGTAGCATATCATGTCCGACAGACATCGCTGAATGCCGACAGCATACGTTGTCGACATTTATCATTACACAAACAGTTCACCAGAACTGCTTGTGCAATGCCACCCCCTGCAGATTCGCCAGATTCGCCGCTAGGGGATGTCAATCAGCCCGATCATATAGGATTGGGCGGATTGAAGACTGCAGCCTCAGAGGCAGAGGACAAGTTATGGAGCAGTGGTCTTTAGCCCGCTGCTTCATAACTGCTGTTTCCGGCGAGCCTGGAGACCCCATAGTGTGTTTATCCCCTTTTGGGGGGGGGGGGGTGTTATACACATTAGAAACAACCATTAGTGCAATAATAAAATCATTGCCTATGTTTTGTGACCTGTACCATCAGAACATAGTGAGATCAATATGTTTTTGTTGCAGTCTTCTTGCACTGTTTTCAGGCTTTAGAAATTGAATATATCTAGACTGTTATAAAATAATTTATAATAGGAATATAAAAAGTTGCTTATGATAAGACAAATATAAAAGTGTTAGAAGAAGAAATATGCTGCTAACTGTTCCCTCCCCTATGCACATATTTGCTTTGTTATAAAGTGTATTTAGATTGCATCCTCTATCTCTATTTCCTGTGAGATTTCTACTTAGGGTTCCCCTGACCTATATCTCCAGGGATCTCTCTTTATTTGTCCAAATGTTTTAGTCTTCCAGACTTCTATATTTATCTGCTCTTAGAACATTTTCCTCCCTTATTTTTTACATGCAAAAATCTTTATTTCAAACATTTAATATTGTTCTCTTGTACTCTTATTTAGTTAATAATTTTGGTGCATCTGACAGTTTAATGTCTTTACTCACACTGTGCCATAAATGAGAAATAGAATTCATGGATGAATGGTGTTGAATGTATTAAGCTAGACTTTGTGAATGAAGAGGATTTATTTGAAAAAATTGTAAAATAAAGTGTGGTTTTCAGTAACTACTGTATAATTAGTTGATTTCCTACAGGAAATTTGTCAATGCCTTAGTCTAATTTTCTTAATAAACAAAGTTGGCAACCTTATTTCTACTGGCTAAATATAATATTAAAATAAAAAATGTGCACTCTGTATTGTAAATCGATTATTGTCTGTAAAATCTTCAATTTTACCTCAAAGAGGACAGAAACTTCCATAGTGTAAAACTGCTTAAAATATCATGAAAGTGTCCCAGTTGGTCTGATACTCACACAAATCAGATCTTTGATAGCTCTAAGATAAAAGCCCAGTGCAAAATGGATCCTACACGGTAGCTCACAGGGGGTTCCAAATGTATTAATACACTATTAAAGAGTAAAAATGTGTATAAAACAAATAACATGTCCTTAAAAGGCAGTCCATTTTACAGTACACTGTCCTTATACACTTCCACGCTCTAGGTAACACTTGTATACAACTCCAGCTATTACGTATATACTTTAAATAGCACCTGTGTATAACTGCAGCTACCTCCAATGCTAGAGTTAAGGAAAACCTCTCCTTGTGAGCATTCTGGAAACCCATCCTTGTGACATCAGGATGCTGTGGCTCCACCTCTGACGCACATTTCACCGCTCAGCTTTTTCAAGGATCCATTTTGTACTGTGCTTTTATCTTGGAGCTTTCAAAGCTCTGATTTGTTTGATTACCAGACCAAGTTGGGCACTTGTATGATATTTCAAGCAGTTTTATACTATGGAAGTTTCTTTCTGTTCTCTTTGAGGTCACATTGAAGATTTTACGGACATTCATCAATTTATCAACAATACACAGTGCACAGTGTTATATTCTTTTTATTTATAATTTTGCGTCTCATTATATTTAAGTTATAACACTGTATTATATTACTATATCATTTTAATAAATTATGTCATATTACCATAAGTTCTCCCATTTGTAACCTAATTGTATAAAACCTAAATAAATAAATAAATAAATAAAAAGTAATGCCTGTTTTAATCTAGGAGAACTGCAGTCTACATCCTGTTTGATAGCATATGCAGGCTGTAGAAATGTGCTGTGCTTGCTGTTTTTCTTTTATTAGTACACAGCCAGAATCTTGGACTTTTGTGACCCCGTAAACGTGTAGCAGATCCAGACATTATGTGCTGACATTATATACTGTAAAATGAAACAGGTTCTTTATTCCCAAAGGGGATATAAAAGTGGAGACCGTTAGTGAATTAAATTAAAAAACAGAGAACTAAATCGTCACTTGACTACATTTTACATCTTTTTAGTCGTTTTATTTAGGATTTTACCTTTCCACCTCTTATAAAATGCTGGAATTCTTTCCAATGAGGCTTTGCCGTCTTCCTTTTTGTGAGCTAATAAAAAAAAACACTAGTTTGAATGGAGTACATTGCAGAGAAGCTAGTGAGACTTAGCAGGCCTTAAACATTTTTTGTATAATTTCAAAGGAAATAATTACCATCAAATCATAATGGTAATAATGATCATTTATACATTGCATTTCAATTCAAATGTACTTCCTATTTACACTGAAATATAGTTCCAGAACAGTGATTTGCATGGTAGACTTTAAAAGGAAATAAGTTATTAAAGCTAACCAGTTACAGTTGTGTAAACTTAGGGAGATATTTCTGTAGCTCACATAAAGAGTCAGTATAGTTAGTAATGAGAGGGTGCAATATTATTACTCAGATTTTATAATTAATACTAAAGCTTTATATTCATGGTCTGATTATTTTTAAAATATATTTGTTAATTACCTTTCTACGATTACAAAGGAAAACAAAAACACATTGCTAGATAGATTGCATTCTGTTTAAAGATATAAAGAATAAAAGCAAAATTACAAGGTGAAATTTTGAAAAAAATAAATAAATAAACCAATTGATCTAATTTTGTCAATTAATTTCGCGATCTGGTACTACATTTTGGTATTTTTTCTATCACTGTCATGAGGTAATTGGAATTAAGGTACCGGTATATAAATGTTTATCAGATGCAGCTGCCAGAAATTAATTAGGACAATTTCCATTTATCAATTGATAAATATGCAAATAGAACCCTTTCACTTTTAAAACAGCGTAATTTAAATACAACTTTACTAACTATAGTTTTAAAGGGAAATGTATACATATACATTTTTAACTATTTTCCCCTGCGATTACTTTTAAGATTTTTAAAAATTCAATACAAAGTCAGTTAAAAACTATTTTTATGCACATTTACACTGTTTAAAGTAGACACAAAGTGTAGAGCCAGACAAGGCTTGCAGCATCATAAGGATTAAGGCTGGCAGAGAGAGGGATAGAGTAATGGGAGCTGCTGTGAGTCTTCAACAATGTTGCAGGTAAAGGGAGTGACTTACCTTTTTATCCAGATGTCTGCAGTTCCTGTTCCTTTTTTGCTCCAGGACAAGAAGCTATCAGGTTGCCCCCCTCTCTCCCTGTCTGATGGCGGCAATGAGTAATGTCAGTAGATAGGGGGCTATGAAGTAGATAGGGATAGATGTTCTAGTCTATGTAAGCCCATAACAGTAATTTTGACCTCCCTTCAATGACTAGCCGGCTTGAGCGGCCTGGTGGTCAAGGAGCCTTCTGGTTGGTAGGTCCTTTAGCACTCTAACTGCAGGAGGTTGTGGCCAGGAGTGCACAGAGATGGTGAACGGGGGGGGGGAGAGATGACCAGGCTGATGAGGAAGGGCTGATTACTTCAGTTATAACTGGGGGTGCCCCTCCCTCTGTGGTAGGTAGGCCAGAAGAACTCGAAAACACCCCCTAGTAACATCTCCATCTGAGCAGAGTTCCTCTGCAGTTGTCTGGATTGAGCCAATGACCTCTTCAGTCCGGGGTAGTGTTATCTTCTCATTTGCCGCCATCTAAGTTATAGTCTGTGTTGGTTATATATTTATATATATATTTGTTAATAAAAGGGGACCAGTGATGGTCCAATTATTTCCCAGCAAAGTGTCTGTCTTTATTTTTGGGGGGAGTTTAGAGTGTTAAATTTCAGTAGAATGTTTAATGGAGTTATGGGTTAATTCCCCTTTTTGGCCTGTTCCCTCCGGTAATTAAAAACAAGAAAGAAAATCCAGCCAATCAGATTATGTTTAGACAAATTTTTTTACAAGGTCAAACTCAAATTTGGCTGCCTACCAAGTATCTTAAGGACAGTTTAATTTTTTAAGAAGTCATCTTTTAACATTTAAAGGGACAGTCAACACTTACTTTAACATGTTTTTATATTGAAAATAACAAAACGGAGGTCCGCCTACACTATACCCCTCCTGCCTTGCCGCCTTGCTTCTGTCCTAATCAGCGGCGCTAACTACTCTAATACCCGGTAAATATGGATGCCGGACTCCCCCCACCATTACGTAGCTGCCTTCTTCTTCAACTGATAAGCAAATCAGAATCCAGTCCTCGGACTGAAATTGCACGCGCTTGCAATTTCTGTCCGATGCCTGGATTCTGATTTGCTTATCAGTTGAAGAAGAAGGCAGCTACGTAATGGTGGGGGGAGTCCGGCATCCATATTTACTGGGTATTAGAGTAGTTAGCGCCGCTGATTAGGACAGAAGCAAGGCGGCAAGGCAGGAGGGGTATAGTGTAGGCGGACCTCCGTTTTGTTATTTTCAATATAAAAACATGTTAAAGTAAGTGTTGACTGTCCCTTTAACTAAGTTGATGATGATAAATTTCTCTAGAATTGGTAGATTTTTTCTAATCATTTTATTTTTTGGCTGCACAGTTGGTCATTAGTGAGAGGACACGAGTTTAACTGGTGTTTAAAAATGTTTACATTTTATACAGGAAAAACTAAACCCAATTTCGAATATTATAATATTTATTTTGATACATATAAATGGGTTAATAAATGTTTTATTTTATTATCTAATAGTTTACATATTTCAAACATGTGTAGATACATGTTTAAAGACAGTTTTCCACCAGTTCTCACTGACTCAGGCTTCGTTTCCATTGAGGTGGTAAATTATGGAAACTTGTGGTAAAAACATTTATCTCCATTAAAGTCTATGAAGATTTTATATCTTACCACCATTTTTCAAACTTTACCACCTCAATGGAAACTAAGCCTCAGTCGGAAGCCGTTCAAAGTTTAAATAAAGAGGTATCAATTCAGCCTTTCTTTTTTAAACAAACGGGATCACTTCCTATAGAAGTGCTTTATTATAAGTTTCTGTACCTAGTTTGCTTTTGGACTATTTTATTTTCTCCAGTTATTTTTCTCCTTACTCATTAGGAGGTTTATCTGGTTTTGTGTTTCAGAGTATCTCTTCCTCCTCAAATTGTTCTACCAATTGCAGATTGGGAACCCAAGGAAAAACCTACTGAGGAAAAGGAAGTTGGACCTTTAGTTCAACATGTATATGAGGTATAGTCCCACTTGCTGTGTTGCAGTAAAGACATATAAATGTACAAACAAATACTGTATTGTCTGAGAGCATATTATTATTGTCCTGTTGATTGCATATAACTATTTGTATAACACCTGCAAAAGCCGAAGACCAGTGGCAGTTCTAAAGGAGTGCTATGCACCTCCAAACACACATGTAGCACCCCCCGATGAGCTATCAAGGGCAGGTCATGCTATGTTATGTGTGCTGTGTCTTTCAACTTTTTCACCACCTTTGTTAGCCCAAACACCTTGTAATTTCAAGATCCGGAACTAGGTTAGTTGTAGATAAAATCAGCTCCACTAAGGCACTAATAACACCTCGCTGAATACATCGGGTGAGCCAATGTCAAGAGCCATATGTGTATAGCCACCAATCACCAATTAGCTCCCATTACTGCATTGCTACTCCTCAGCCTACCTAGGTATATTTTTCAACAAATGATACCAAGAGAATGAAGTACATTGAAATTTAATTTAAAATTGCATGTTTTATCTGAACCATGAAAGTTTAATTTTAACTTCATGTCCCTTTATTACAGGACAAAGAAAATGTATGGAATTTAAATAACATCAGTTTTAACTAGTTTTTTAAAATGTATCGTTAGATACAAAAATGCATCAAGATGAATATTTCTTTAATTGTATATTTGTATACACTAAAGGGAAACTCAGTGAATCCACAATTGTAAATCTTTCTTGCTCCCCATTTTGAAGGGGAGATAGTCTAGTGAGGCTCAAATCTTATTAATTTATTTCCATGCTATAGTTTTTTTCTACACCAGAGGATATACACCGTTCTGTGACAGTACATTCACTCCTTAACATAAATTCACCAATAGAAATATTATAATGCTGACAAAATATGTCCTTAATGAACATATATAGTAATCTTGTCCCGTAAAGGAATATTAAACTCAGACTATATCTGCAGTATGTTAAAGGCCAGTAAATAAACGTTTTCATGGAAGACATATTTTTAAGTTACCTGAACAGATTCTGAAAGTAACAGGAAATGCATATTTAAAGGGACAGTCAAGTAAAAAAAAAAAACTTTCATGATTTAAATAGGGCATGCAATTTTAAACAACTTTCCAATTTACTTTTATTACCAATATTGTTTTGTTCTCTTGTTATTCTTAGTTGAAAGCTAAACCTAGGAGGTTCATATTCTAATTTCTTAGACCTTGATGGCCGTCTCTAATCTGAAAGCATTTTGACAGTTTTTCACCATTAGAGGGCGTTAGTTCATGTGTTTCATATAGAAAACATTGAGCTCAGGCACGTGAAGTTCCTAGGAGTCAGCACTGATTGGCTAAAAATGCAAGTCTGTCAAAAGAACTGAAATAAGGGGGTAGTTTACAGAGGCTTAGATACAAGGTAATCACAGAGGTAAAAAGTGTATTTATATAACTGTGCTGGTTATGCAAAACTGGGGAATGGGTAATAAAGGGATTATCTATCGTTTTAACCAACAAAAATTCTGGTGTTTACTATCCCTTTAAGTAAGTATCAATTGGTTGATCAGTTTTATTAGCTGATTAAGAAAACTCTTCACTGCTCTGTTGGTGGTTAGGGATACGTTTCCAAAAGTATTAACTTAAAGGGACATAAAACCCAAAGTTTTTCTTTCATTATTCAGATAGAGCACATACATTTAAACAACTTTCCAATGTAATTCTTTTGTTTAATTTGCTTTGTACTCTTGGTATCCTTTGTTGAAAAGCATATCTAGATAGGCTCAGAAGCTGGGAGCTAGCTACTGGTTAGTGGCTGCACATATATGCCTCTTGTGTTCAGCTAGTTCAAGTAGTGTATTGCTGCTTCTTCAAAAAAAGATTGCAACAGAATTAAGCAAAATTGATAATAGAAGTAAACTGGAAAGTTGTTTAAAAATGTATGTTCTATCTGAATCATGAAAGAAAAAGTTTGGGTTTAATGTCCCTTTAAAATACATTCTTTTAGATGCCGTAAAAAAATACTGCAAAACGTTGTAGGCATGAATTTATAGGTAAAAAATAACTTTTATTAGTACATTTATAATAGAGTGCCCAAGGAAACTGTCACAAAGTCTTGCTGTTTGAGCTTAATTAATAAACATAATAATATATTAAGGTCAGACATACACTGGTATACAGTGCAGTAGCCACCATGGGGCCGATTTATCATGTGTCTGGCGGACATGATCCGCTGTAGTGATCATGTCCACCAGACATCGATAAATGCCGATTCGCGGCCAATTGTCCGCTAGCAGGGGGTGTCAATCAATCCAATCGTATGCAATTGGGCGGATTGCTGTCCGTCCCCTCAGAGGCGGCAGACGAGTTAAGGAGCAGCGGTCTTAAAACCACTGCTTCTTAACTAATGTTTCTGGCGAGCCCGAAGGCTCGCGCAGAAACAGCTGCATCAAGCTCCATTCGGAGCCTGATGAATCGGCCCCCATGTATCTACAGACCATTTATACGTTGCATTAAAGGGATATGAGTTCCAAAATGTTTTGTGATTCAGACAGAGAATACAGTTTTTAAAAAGATTCTATTTTACTTCTATTATCAAATTTGTTTTGTTCTTTTGGTATTTGCTGTTGAAGAGACACCTATTACCTAGGTAGGTGTCCGGAGCACTACATGGCAAGAAATAGTGCTCACATCTAGGGCTCTTGCCAATGGATAACATTCTTACAAAACTGCTGTCATTTAGTACTCTAGACACATGCACACACCTCAGCTTACATCCCTGATTCTCAACAGAAGATACCAAGATAATTAAAGGGACAGTCAACACCAGAATTTTTGTTGTTTAAAAAGAAAGATAATCCCTTTATTACCCATTCCCCAGTTTTGCATAACCAACACTGTTATAGAAATATGCTTTTTACCTCTGTGATTACCTTGTATCTAAGCCTCTGCAAACTGCCCCCTTGTTTCAGTTGTTTTGACAGACTTGCATTTTAGCCAATCAGTGCTCACTCCAGGGTAACTTTACGTGCAAGAGCTCAATGTTATCTATATGAAACATATGAACTAATGCCCTCTAGTGGTCAAAATGCATTCAGATTAGAGGCAGTCTTCAAGGTCTAAGAAATTAGCATATGTACCTCCTAGTTTTAGCTTTCAACTAAGAATACCAAGAGAACAAAGCAAAATTGGTGATAAAAGTAAATTGGAAAGTTATTAAAAATTACATTCCCTATTTAAATCATGAAAGTTTTTTTTGGACTTGACTGTCCCTTTAAGAAAATTTAATAGAAGTAAATTAGAAAGTGCATTCTCTATCTGAATCATGAAAGAAAACATTTGAGTTCCATGTCAAGCATCTACATTACAAATTTATTTCTTACAATGTCCTTGTGCAGTGTTTGATTATCCCTAGACTGATATTTTTTGTGTGATGCTTATAAATGATTTTGTAGCACAAATCTTATTTTAAAGATAATGTAAAGCTTTACATTTAAATAAATAACAATAAAATGTTTCCTTTAAACTTGAAAGCCTGAGAATGTTATTATATTGACTTATCAGTGCACTTTGGTAATAAAGAACAATGTTCCTTTTTCTTTGTAAAGTTGCACAACATTGGGCCAAGTGCTATAAGTGAAACCCATCTCAGAGTGGGTTTCCCCACACAAAGCCGGGAAGAGTTTCTCCTCTACATATTCCACATTCAGACAGAGGGACCACTAAAGTGTCAACCAAGCAGTGCTCTCAACACTTTAAAAATAAAGGTACGTTCAGAAATTGTTCTTAACCATGTTCTCAAAATATTCATCTTGTTCAAAGTCTCCGTTCTTTACCCAGATTAGGGTTGTTGCATGAATATCAGAAGTGCACTAAAGCATTGCTCTATTATGTAAAACCAAGCTAAATGGGAAAAGTCTTCTCGGTTTAATACTACTATTGCAGTTGCTGGAATACAGGTTGTCAAAGTCTAAGCCAGATCTTTATAAATATACTATATATGTGAGCATTGTTAGTTGTTAGTGTATCTCTGTATCTCTGTAGTGCTGAAGCAACACTCATATTTACATGCTAGACCTGTGCGTGAGCATATTTGTACTGCTTTTAGCAGCTAGGCTTATTTTTGAAATCACACGTTTTTTAAAATGTTCTAATAGTAGTTTTAACGCTACATTATGGGCCTTTCCTGCAGCCAAGTCATGTGCTATTGTCTAAATTTAAACAAGAACTGAACTGTTCATCAACCTTTTGTAAAACAACACTGTCGCATGCAGGGTTAACTAATCCTGTAGCTGCCTCCAGTTTGTCTGATTTATACACTCTAGGTGAGCATATAAATCACTTCAGTAGGTAGGTATAAGGGTTAAAACACTTTGAGGTTTCCACTAGGCCCAGACATTTCCAAAATGTCCCTATTAATTCCACTCACAGTTATATCTTTATATGCTGCTACCACCAGGACTATTGGAACGAGAAGTCCTTGGGTAAAACGAAGATTAAAAAACAAAACCATAATTTTGCAAAAACAACATACTGTTATATCTGTCTCTTCCTAACATAGCTTAGGTATTAAAAAAAAGGCAAAATTAGCTACAGTGCATATACATAAAAAAGAAAACAAACAAACAAACAAAATTCCACAATGCAAACAGATTAATATAAAAATTAGAAAATAGCACAACCATGTACTTTACCATCATAGTTCTCTGTCCCCAGGGAGATTGGAGTAAGACATTTCCATCTATGCACTTGTCTTTGCCTCCCAAGAGAATAGATTCTTCTTCTAGAAATGAAGCTGCAGCTTCAGTATGTTAACCCTTTGAGTGTTAAAGGGACACTCAATCAAAATTAAACTTTCAATATTCAGATAGAGCATGCCATTTTAAACAACTTTCCAATTTACTCCCATTAACAAAATGTGCAGTCTTTTTATATTTAAACTTTTTGAGTCACCAGTTCCTACTGAGCATGTGCAAGAATAAGTGTGTATGCATTTGTGAATGGCTGATGGCTGTTACATGGTACGTGTATGCATTTGTGATTGGCTGATGGCTGTCACATGGTACAGGGATAGTGGAAAAAGACATAACTTTTAAAATTGTCAGAAACAAATTCTACTACTCATTTGAAGTTCAGACTAAGTGCTATTGCATTGTCTTGTTATCTTGCATTTCTTGATTATGCAAATCTACTATGTTGACTGGTCCTTTAAGCACTTTCCCACCTGGGTGCTAAGCTGTTTTAATTTTTTTTTATATATTTTTGAATTTTTTTTTTTTTTACTTTTTGTTTCCCCCCAAATCCCCAAGACTTACACTGTTGGGGTTAGGCAATTACCTTTCCAACGGTGGGTCTTGGGGTTCTGTAGCTGCTTAGATGCCTGAGATACAGACTTCTAGGCAGCATGCCCCCTTTTTCTATACTTAACATTGTCATTTTGTTAAAAATTTTGCGCTGTGACGTCACCATGCAAAACGTGAAGCCCCGGCGATGCCTGTCACTATACAGGCATGATCGCCGGGGTAGGAGTGGGTAGGAGCCCCCAGATCTCCCTCAAGGTGGGAGAGTGCTAGCGACGGCTCTGAGCAATATTACAAGTATAACACGTTCAGAACAGTGAGAACTTATATCGGCAATAAATAAATAAAACTAGAAAGTTGCGGCTATTAAAGGGATATTAAAGATAGCAAGAGAACGAAGAAAAATTAATAATAGAAGTAAATTAGAAAGTTGCTTAAAATTGCATGCTCTATCTGAATCACGAAATAAAAAAAATTGGGTTCAGTATCCCTTTAATATCACAAACAATTCTTCCTAATTATATATTATAGCATTATACAATAAAATACAAATAAATAAAACATTGTATACCTATGCACACTATACCCACATCCCCCCAGCTCTAATATGTGTATTATTGATGTCCTAGTTTCACTATTGTATTATAACAATAGGGGTTACGTTTCTGTCGACACATGCAAATTGTATTGCCATTTAAAACTATCTAAAGGGATCATTTACATCACACAGAATTATTGTAATTAAGCACCATAAGGAAGAATATTTTCTTCTTTCGGTGTGTTGTCAAGTAGATAATCTGCTAAACATAGTACCTCTGTACTTCCCATTTTAAAACGGACATGGAACACAATTTATTTTCCTTAATATTCAGCTAGAGCAGACAATTTTAAACAACTTTCCAATTAAATTATATTATCTCATTTGTTTAATTCTCTTGGTATCATTTGTTGAAAAGCATACCTGGTAGGCTGAGGAGCAGCAATGCACTACTGGGAGCAAGCTGCTGATTGGTGGCTGCACATATATGCCTTTTTTCATTGGCTCATCAATATGTAAGATAACTTCCCGTGTGCAATGCTGCTCCTTCAACAAAGGATACCAAGAAAATGAAGCAAATGTAATAGAAGAAGTAAACTGGAAAGTTGTTTAAAATGTTATGCTCTATCTGGAGGCTGATAAATTATTAAAGAGAAATTCTATCTAGTGTAAACAATAAAATGCTCTATTTCTTTATTTTTTTTTATTCTGCTAAGCCGTAGAACTTTGGTTAAACACTCAGGGCTAGATTACAAGTGAGGCACAAGCGATATTGGGGCCTATCTATCAAGCTCCGAAAGGAGCTTGACAGCCCGTGTTTCTGGTGAGTCTTCAGACTCGCCAGAAACAGCAGTTATGAAGCAGCGGTCACAAAGGCCGCTGCTCCATAACCCTGTCCGCCTGCTCTGGGCAGACGGACAGGAATCGCAACAATTCAATCCGATCAAGTACGATCGGGTTGATTGACACCCCCTGCTGGCGGCCCATTGGCCAGGAGTCTGCAGGGGGTGGCGTTGCAACAGCAGCTCTTGTGAGCTGCTGGTGCAATGTTAAATGCATAGAGCGTTTTGCTCTCCTCATTCAGCAATGTCTTGCGGACCTGATCCGCACTGTCGGATCAGGTCCGCAAGACATTTCTTAAATATGCCTCATTGTCTTTTCACAAGCTTTTTTAATTTGCGCTGATATTACAAGTTGAGCGAAATCACGATTGCGCTAGCGCATTCGCCATTTACACTTCAATCCTTACTGCAATCTCAGAGCTGTGGTTAACTGTCTTCCGAAACAAAAAAGTTGCACAAAACACATCAAAAATACATTACAAGGTACAGTTAAACTCATATTAACACTGTCTAATAAAAAAAATATTCAAAAAATATATTGCACAAAAAATGTGTGTACATACGTGCAAATAGTCGTTAGAATTTTGCGCTATTCGGGTTACCTCTTGAGCAAAATATCTTTTTTGGAAATTGTAATACCAGCACAACCTGACTTGCGCAGAAAGCTTAACTGTAGTGGAGTTTTTGCGATTGCGAAATAAAAATACTGCGCCACTTGTAATCTAGCCCTCAGTGGGCATCAATTTAAGTCCAGATAAGCATCCTTATCTAAAGAGGTATTAGGGTGTTGCAGCATTTTGTGTTTTACTACATTTAAACTCTTTGCAAAGGTTAAACATGTATCTATAGGGAAAAGAGAAAGAAGCATTATTCGGCACACTTATATGGAGGGTGGTTGCTAACAATCATAGCTTGAATAAGAGGGAAGACAATAAAACATAACATTTATTTAAAGTTTATTAAAATAAATGGACATAGCCATCAACATAAAATGTAATGATTAAAAGCATACAAAAATACAGGACAGCCCCCCTAAAAAGATAACTTATAAGTGTTATTCAAATTAGAGAAAAACTCTTCCATACAAGTAAATACAGGTGTAATCAGGAGTGGGTATCAGTCCCCGTCTAAACAGGATACTGTGATTATCAAAGGTCCCTTTAATCTAGAACAACCTCTAGGATTTTGCTCCTATTGCTGGACCCCAACACTATTACCATACCGGTATACTGTTATGAAAGTACGATTATTAGAAGAGTTAGTATATCGCCAATTAAGGCCAACAATACTAAGTTACGATTTAGTGCAGGGGCAGTGTGAATGCCTGACGCGCGTTTCGCCACTGCTTTATCAAAAAGCACTTTGTTAATCACGGTATCCTGTTTCAACTAATACCCACTCCTGATTACACCTGTATTTTTTTGCATGGAAGAGTTTTTCTCTTATTTGAATAACGCTTATTTGAATAACGCTTATAAGATTATCTGTGTAGGGGGGCAGTTCTGTATTTTTGTATGCTTTTTATCATTACATTTTATATTGATGGCTATGTCCATTTATTTGAATAAACTTTAAATAAATGTTGTGTTTTATTGTTTTCCCTCTTATCCAAGCTATGATTGCTAGCAATCACCCTCCATATAAATGTGCTGAATAATGCTTCTTTCTCTGTTCCCTATATATACAATTTACTTTGGCATTAGGCACTGTCCTGCTAAGGCTATATAGGTTTACCTAAGAGGGACCTTGAAGGTGGTTTCTTACCCTATTTTCCCCTTGAATTACCTTAGGGTTTTTTTGCTCAGAGGTTAAACATACTGAGTATTTCATTTTTACAGTGTCCTTTTAATAATTAGTAGTATCAGATGAGACACTCGTGTTTAGTAACAGGAATCAGTAATCCTTCTGTCTGTTAAGCAAGTACAATGCTCTGCATTCTTGGTAAAGGTCAGATGATTATGAATTACAGGACAGACGCTTCTATTAAAAAGTATGTACAGTTTAAACTGTTTTGATAGATAATATACTATTTTACGGCAGTTCATCAATAATAAAATAAAAATAAAAAACAAGGAAAAATTAAGCATTGAAGCAGTTATTAAAAATGGTAAATGATGCATAGTGTGGTGTTTGCTGCTCGGTTATAATAGTGATAGTATAGTACTATTTCATTAAAGTAATTGAATTATTCTATTTTTTCGTACAACCTTACTGCTCACCCTATATCAGTATATTTTTCTAAAAATGCTGCCAAAATAATGCACTTCAGTGTATGACATTCATAATGTCACCAATATTAGTTTGAAAATATTGAAGTAGTGCAGCTTATATTATTGGGTAGTACGAGGTGTTAGGTATATGGTAAAGCATGTGGCTGACAAACAGGAATGTAGTAGTGAAGGGGTTAATAAAAATGGCGCTGATGTACTTGGGGTATGATTATATGGACATAAGAGTCTAAAGTTAAATGTGCATGACATATTTTAGTTTTGATGAGTATAATAATATGTGGTTACACTGGGTATGCGCAACAGATTTACATATATAACAATTATATGTTTCTTGAGCGCATTTTTGCTAATAGAAATATATTGGAAAAATGCATTTATTTAAAACTTAAAGGGAATGTTAACTACAAAATTGTTGTTGTTTAAAAAGATAGATAATCCCTTTATTACCCATTCCCCAGTTTTGCACAACCAACACGGTTATATTAATATACTTTTACCTCTGTGATTACCTTGTATCTAAGCCTCTTTTGACAGCTGATTCCATGAGTATTTATTTATTATCTATTGACTTGCATTTTAGCCAATTAGTGCAGTGTCATGCACAACTCCACAGGAGAAAGCACAATGTTATCTATATGGCACTCATGGATTACCAGTCTCTGGCTGTGAAAAGCTAATAAAAAAGCACCCCTTGAGTGCTATAGATATAGTCTCCCTTTTTTCAAGTCTGGGCTTCTCTGTCCGTCTTGTTAAGTTTTAACACATGTGATAAGCGGCTGTCTGTAGCAGCTTAGAAACAGGCAGAAATTTAGAAGTTTTATTGTTATAAAGTATATTAATATAACGATGTTGGTTGTGCAAAGCTGGGGAATGGGTAGTAAAGGCATTGTCTATCTTTTTAAACAATAAACTGTCCCTTTAAATACACTCATGCACATTACAGTTTACTACTGTCACTTTAACTCCTTGTCTCCCAGAAAAAGTTGTAATGCTCTCTAGCTTTCAGTGGAATAGCGTAACTTTTTGCCCAGGAGTCATTGTCAAATGCAGCTTTCAGTATTTGTTATGCACTTTTGTAATTGCACTATTGAGTGCATATAACTGTGTTTAACCCCTGCAAAGGGGTTAATTTACATAGTTATAGTCAGCTCTAAAGCAGAAATGCACTACTGGGACCTAAGCTGAACATAACAAGTGAGCCAATGATAAAAGGCATATGTGCATAGCCACCAATCACCAGACATGTTCAGCTCTAGAGCTAAAGTACATTGCTACTCTAGAGCTGACGCTAACTTTGTGCCTAACCCATTTCAGAGGTTAAACACATAGGACTAGATTATGAGTGGAGCGGTAGTTTGCACACCTGCTAATGCGTTAACTCTGCTAGACTTTGGGTTTCTTATATTACAGGTTGAAAGTAAATAGTTTTCACTCGCATGCAAACCTGACATGCTCAAAAAGCTGAACTGCGAATATCCGTGACCATATTACATATTCCCCCATAGACCTCAATAGAGCAGAAAAGTGGGGGGAAAAACTTAACACCCATACTAACGTGCAAACCCGATTGCATTTTCTCATGTGCGCTAACCTGACATGAAAATATGAATATTTCACAGTCCAATGTAGATGATTATATATAGGAGAAGCTATTTAAAAATGCATAGAACATACTCCCCTATGTGAAGAACATTGAAATTTGAAATATTTTCAGTAAATACATAGTTAAACACTTTATTAAATATGAATATTTCATGTTTTTAGCAAAGGGCTCCAATTTGCTTATATACATATGTCTATATTTGTATACATATAAATTGATGTGTTTATCTGTGTGTATTTATATATATATATATATATATATATATATATATATATATATATATATACTGTATATCTGTAAATACATATAAATATAAATACGTGTGTATATATATATATATATATATATATATATTATATATGTACTTTAGATAGATAGATTTACACATGTATATGTACAGTATGTATCTCTATGTTAAAGCCCTTTGAAGGTCTTTTTTCCCTAACACCTGAGACCTCACATCTTTTGAGCCCTTAAAGCTTTTCTAATGCCATTTAATTTTTTTAATAGTTTTTATTACATATTATTATTATTATCAGGTATTTGTAGTGCGCCAACAGATTCCACAGCACTATAAACATAGGCGTATTCAAGATAACATTTATAGGGATCAAATGGGTAGAGGGCTTTGCCGAGAGTTATACTGTTGTAGTCGGCTGTCATGAAGGCGATCTACAAACAGCTGGGCTCATAGGCTTACATTCTAGTGTTATTATGATTGTAACTGTACTTTAAAACATATTTGTGATGTGTTTTGTGTGCGTTAAATTCAATTGCACTCCAGTGAACTCATTTACTTTCAACTCGTCTTACCGTGCTACTTCAGTTGCGCGCAAAGAACCGCAATAAATCCCTGTGCCACTCGTGATCTAGCCCATAGTTATATGCAAGCACATCAGAGCTTTTTCTTTTTGTACCTAATTCTACTCATCTATGCAGCAATTGTAGTTCTAAAATGTTAGTTAAATGTCTTGTTATAAATTGAGATTGTATATTAAGTTTATTTTTTTTAGCTTTTGTTATTTTATTTTTGTAAATTATGCATAAAATTATAAAATACTGAATTATTTTAATTGCATATTTGAGCTGATATAATGTTACACATACCAAAACTAAGATTCCGGATCAGATAACGGCTTTCTCCAGATGCCTGTTATTTTCAGCTTTTTGCTTGAATGAAGATGTCTGTCAGTCTGGTTAAATTCTTTTTCAAGATAATATTTTCTTAAGGGTTTAATGATAGTTGCTTTCCTGATTGTGGTTATGGTCCTATTTGTCATTCTGTTTAGTGTTTTCAGTGCATCAGTCATTCTATTAGAGATACACTTTGGCACTGATGGGATATTTAAAACTATTTCCGAGGCTTTCTTGGGTATGTGGTACAGATGTTCTGCATATGTAAAGCCTCATTCTAATCCCTCTAATGTAATGTTTTGCTGGTGAGTTTATTTGTTGCTATAAAGATAATGTTAACTAACATGCTTTTCCTTTTTTCAGCTCAAAAGTAAAATCGCAGTTTGTATAAAAGAAGGCTTTCATGTTTTTTATTTAAAAAAAAATAATAATAAAATAGAAACTAGTAGGAGTCAAACGCAGAGAAGTAAACTTATGCTTCCGCTTGAAGGGAATAAATGGAAATAAAAATGTCTGCATTACCCATGAGTGCAGCTATCTGTCCTTATTAAAAATAACTCTATCACTGCAGAGTAAAGCATCATGAAACCCATCTTTTTTTCTTTCTTGATTTGGATAGAGCACACAGTTTTAAACAACTTTCAATTTGACTTATATTATCATATTTGTTCCATTCTCCTGATATCCTATGTTAAAGGAGCAGCAACGTACTACTGTGAGCAAGTTAAACACATCTGATGATCCCAAGAGGCATATATCTGCAGCCACCAATCAGCAGCTAGCTCCCAGCATTGCTTTGCTGCCTACCTAGGTATTCTCTTCAACAAAGGATACTAAAAGAATGAAGTAAATTGGGTAATAGAAGTAAATTGGGAGGTTGTTTAAAATTGTATGCTCTGTCTGATTCACAAAAGTTTAATTCTGATTTTACTGCTCCTTTCATTTTTTTTTATTTATTATTATTATGAGATGATAATTTGTTGCAGTTTATAAAAATGAATATAATTTGCTGGTTTTTGGTTATTAGCTGCAACTGTTAATTAGTAGGACATTTTTTTAGGGCTTGATAAATCCCAGAAGCCAAGAATCCACTGCTATTAAAAGTTTAAAGGGGCATTGAACTCCATTTGCTTTTGTGTAAGCAAGAGTGGCAATTTTTTTTTATGTTCTAAGCTTTGAAAACGCTGCAAATTCCCTAAATCAGCTCTCTGATTTGCAGCCTTTGCCTTGTGTCCTCATGGAAGTGTGAAACAAGCACAATTTTTTTCACAAAAACAAGAGATGTTAAATTCTGGCTCCAAACTTTTAGATTATTCTACTAAAAGCTTTGTTGCTGGCTCAGCAGTTTGAAATATGTTTCTCCAACATTGGTGTGTCCGGTCCACGGCGTCATCCTTACTTGTGGGATATCTCTTCCCCAACAGGAAATGGCAAAGAGTCCCAGCAAAGCTGGCCATATAGTCCCTCCTAGGCTCCGCCCACCCCAGTCATTCTCTTTGCCGTTGCACAGGCAACATCTCCACGGAGATGGTTAAGAGTTTTTTGGTGTTTAAATGTAGTTTTTATTCTTCTATCAAGTGTTTGTTATTTTAAAATAGTGCTGGTATGTACTATTTACTCTGAAACAGAAAAGGATGAAGATTTCTGTTTGTGAGAGGAAGATGATTTTAGCAGACAGTAACTAAAATCGATTGCTGTTTCCACATAGGACTGTTGAGATGAAGTAACTTCAGTTGAGGGAAGCAGTTAGCAGACTTTTCTGCTTAAGGTATGACTAGCCATATTTCTAACAAGACGATGTAATGCTGGAAGGCTGTCATTTCCCCTCATGGGGACCGGTAAGCCATTTTCTTAGTCAAACAAACAGAAT
This sequence comes from Bombina bombina, assembly GCF_027579735.1. NCBI lineage: Eukaryota > Metazoa > Chordata > Amphibia > Anura > Bombinatoridae > Bombina > Bombina bombina. Next base: position 275,924,024 of record NC_069503.1, on the reverse strand, counting down.
AAAGGGCTTATTATGGGCTAAAAAACTGGTAGACATTTTTATGGGCTAAATCGATTGCTTTATTTGGGCATTTTATTCATATTTATGCTGACAATTTGCATTTATAAACTTGGGGAACGTTTATTAAATGGCAGGGCACAGTGATTAGACACCTTTTCCAGTCAGGGGGGCCTTCCTAGTTGTAGACTGAGGCCTCATTTTCGACGCCATTACTACTAGCGCAGTTGGTTTTTTGAGAGCAGGGGCATAGCAGATGCATGGTGTGAAGGATCTAAAAATTGCTGGAAAAGCTTCTAGGAAGGCGTCAATGGGTATCGTATTCCCCTCTGGGCTTGGTTGGGTCTCAGCAAAGACTATAGCTGGGACTGTATAGGGGTTAAATTTATAAATGGCTCCGGTTCCGTTATTTAAGGTTATAGCTCTGAAATTTGGTGTGCAATACTATTAATGCTTTAAGACAACTGTGGGTGAAATTTTTGGGGTAATTTTTGGAACAATTCCTTCATACTTTTTCACATTATTCAGTAATAAAGTGGGTTTTCTGGTTAAAATTTAAAGGGAGTCAGTAACGGTTTTGTTTTAAAAACGTTTTTTGGTTTTTGTGGCTTTGTTGACAAGTTTAAGCCTGTTTAAACATGTCGTGTACCTTCAGATAAGCTATGTTCTATATGTATGGAAAGCCAAATGTGTCTCCCCATTTAAATTTATGTGATAATTGTGCATATCGTCCAAACAAAGTAAGGACAGTACTGCCACAGATAATGAAATTGCCCAAGATTGATTCCTCAGATGAGGGGTAGTAAACATGATACTACATCATCTCCTACTGTGGGTCTACACCAGTTTTGCCCACGCAGGAGGCCCCTAGTACATCTAGTGCGCCAATACTTATTACCATGCCAACAATTTAACGGCTGTAATGGATAACTCCATAGGCTATATATTTTATCCAAAATGCCTACTTATCAGAGAAGAAAGCGCGATTGCTCTGTTTTAAACACTGAAGAGCAAGAGGACGCTTGATGATAACTGTTCTGACATACCCTCACACCAAATCTGAAGGGGCCTATGAGGGAGGTTTTGTCAGATGGGAGAAATTTCAGATTCAGGAAAAATTCTCAACAAGCTGAACCTGATGTTGTGACATTTAAATTTAAATTAGAACATCTCCGCGCACTGCTTAAGGAGGTGTTATCTACTCTGAATGATTGTGACAACTTGGTCATTCCAGAGAAATTATGTAAGATGGACAAGTTCCTAGAGGTTCCGGTGCACCCCGACGCTTTTCCTATACCCAAGCGGGTGGCGGACATAGTAAATAAGGAGTGGGAAAAGCCCGGCATACCTTTTTGTTCCCCCCCCTATATTTAAGAAATTATTTCCTATGGTCGACCCCAGAAAGGACTTATGGCAGACAGTCCCTAAGGTTGAGGGGGCAGTTTCTACTCTAAACAAACGCACTACTATTCCTATCGAAGATAGTTGTGCTTTCAAAGATCCTATGGATAAAAAATTGGAAGGTTTGCTTAAAAAGATTTTTGTACAGCAAGGTTACCTTCTACAACCCATTTCGTGCATTGTTCCTGTCACTACAGCAGCGTGGTTCTGGTTCGAGGAACTAGAAAAGTCGCTCAGTAGAGAGACTCCATATGAGGAGGTTATGGACAGAGTTCACGCACTTAAATTGGCTAACTCTTTTATTTTAGATGCCGCTTTGCAATTAGCTAGATTAGCGGCGAAAAATTCAGGGTTTGCTATCGTGGCGCGCAGAGCGCTTTGGCTAAAGTCTTGGTCAGCGGATGTGTCATCCAAGACAAAATTGCTTAACATCCCTTTCAAAGGTAAAACTCTATTTGGACCAGAATTGAAAGAGATTATTTCAGACATCACTGGGGGAAAGGGCCACGCCCTTCCACAAGATAGGTCTTTCAAGGCTAAAAATAAGTCTAATTTTCGTTCCTTTCGCAATTTCAGGAACGGACCGGCCTCTAATTCTGCATCCTCTAAGCAAGAGGGTAATGCCTCACAACCCAAACCAGCCTGGAAACCGATGCAAGGCTGGAACAAGGGTAAGCAGGCCAAGAAGACTGCCGCTGCTAACAAAACAGCATGAAGGAGTAGCCCCCGATCCGGGACCGGATCTAGTGGGGGGCAGACTCTCTCTCTTTGCTCAGGCTTGGGCAAGAGATGTTCAGGATCCCTGGGCGCTAGAAATAGTTTCTCAGGGTTATCTCCTGGAATTCAGGGAACTACCCCCAAGGGGAAGGTTCCACATGTCTCACTTATCCTCAAACCAAATAAAGAGACAGGCATTCTTACATTATGTAGAAGACCTGTTAAAGATGGGAGTGATACACCCAGTTCCAATAAAGGAACAAGGAATGGGATTTTATTCCAATCTGTTCGTAGTTCCCAAAAAAGAGGGAACTTTCAGACCAATTTTGGATTTGAAGATCCTAAACAAATTTCTCAGGGTACCATCGTTCAAGATGGAAACCATTCGAACGATTCTACCCACTATCCAGGAAAGTCAATTTATGACTACCGTGGATCTAAAGGATGCGTACCTACATATTCCTATCCACAAAGAACATCATCAGTTCCTAAGGTTCGCTTTTCTGGACAAGCATTACCAGTTTGTGGCCCTCCCATTCGGGTTAGCCACTGCTCCAAGGATTTTCACAAAGTTGCTAGGGTCCCTTCTAGCTGTTCTAAGACCGAGGGGCATTGCAGTAGTACCTTACTTGGACGACATTCTAATACAAGCGTCGTCCCTGTCAAAAGCAAAGGCTCATACAGACATCGTTCTGGCCTTTCTCAGATCACACGGATGGAAGGTGAACATAGAAAAAAGTTCTCTGTCTCCGTCGACAAGAGTTCCCTTCTTGGGAACAATAATAGATTCCTTAGAAATGAGGATTTTTCTGACAGAGGTCAGAAAATCAAAACTTCTAAGCTCTTGTCAAGCTCTTCATTCTGTTCCTCGTCCTTCCATAGCGCAGTGCATGGAAGTAGTAGGGTTGATGGTTGCAGCAATGGACATAGTTCCTTTTGCATGAATTCATCTAAGACCATTACAACTGAGCATGCTCAAACAGTGGAATGGGGATTATACAGACTTGTCTCCAATGATTCAAGTAGATCAGAGGACCAGAGATTCACTCCGTTGGTGGCTGACCCTGGACCATCTGTCCCAGGGAATGAGCTTCCGCAGACCAGAGTGGGTCATTGTCACGACCGACGCCAGTCTAGTGTGCTGGGGCGCGGTCTGGGAATCCCTGAAAGCTCAGGGTCTATGGTCTCGGGAAGAGTCTCTTCTCCCGATAAACATTCTGGAACTGAGAGCGATATTCAATGCTTTCAGGGCTTGGCCTCAACTAGCAAAAGCCAGATTCATAATCAGACAACATGACGACCGTTGCGTATATCAATCATCAGGGGGGAACAGGGGGTTCCCTGGCAATGAAAGAAGTGACCAAAATAATTCAATGGGCGGAGGATCACTCCTGCCACCTGTCTGCGATCCACATCCCAGGTGTGGAAAACTGGGAGGCGGATTTTCTGAGTCGTCAGACATTCCATCCGGGGGAATGGGAACTCCACCCGGAGATCTTTGCCCAAATAACCCAATTATGGGGCATTCCAGACATGGATCTGATGGCGTCTCGTCAGAACTTCAAGGTTCCTTGCTACGGGTCCAGATCCAGGGATCCCAAGGCGACTCTAGTAGATACACTAGTAGCACCTTGGACCTTCAACCTAGCTTATGTATTTCCACCGTTTCCTCTCATTCCCAGGCTGGTAGCCAGGATCAATCAGGAGAGGGCCTCGGTGATCTTGATAGCTCCTGCGTGGCAACGCAGGACTTGGTATGCAGACCTGGTGAATATGTCATCGGTTCCACCATGGAAGCTACCTTTGAGACAGGACCTTCTTGTTCAGGGTCCATTCGAACATCCAAATCTGGTCTCCCTCCAGCTGACGGCTTGGAGATTGAACGCTTGATTCTATCGAAGCGTGGGTTTTCAGATTCTGTGATAGATACTCTGGTTCAGGCCAGAAAACCGGTAACTAGAAAGATTTACCATAAAATATGGAAAAGATATATCTGTTGGTGTGAATCCAAAGGATTCCCATGGAATAAGATAAAAATTCCTAAGATTCTCTCCTTTCTACAAGAAGGTTTGGAGAAAGGATTATCTGCAAGTTCTCTAAAGGGACAGATCTCTGCTTTATCTGTCTTACTACACAAAAGACTGGCAACTGTGCCAGATGTTCAAGCATTTGTTCAGGCTCTGGTTAGGATCAAGCCTGTTTACAGACCTTTGACTCCTCCCTGGAGTCTAAATCTAGTTCTTTCAGTTCTTCAAGGGGTTCCGTTTGAACCTTTACATTCCATAGATATTAAGTTACTATCTTGGAAAGTTTTGTTTTTGGTTGCAATTTCTTCTGCTAGAAGAGTTTCAGAGTTATCTGCTCTGCAGTGTTCTCCGCCCTATCTGGTGTTCTATGCAGATAAGGTGGTTTTGCGTACTAAGCCTGGTTTTCTTCCTAAGGTTGTTTCTAACAAAAATATTAACCAGGATATAGTTGTTCCTTCTTTATGTCCGAATCCAGTTTCAAAGAAGGAACGTTTGTTACACAATTTGGACGTAGTCCGTGCTCTAAAATTCTATTTAGAGGCTACAAAAGATTTCAGACAAACTTCTTCCTTGTTTGTTGTTTATTCTGGTAAAAAAGAGAGGTCAAAAAGCGACTTCTACCCTCTCTTTCCTTTGGGCTTAAAAGCATCATCCGATTGGCTTATGAGACTGCCGGACGGCAGCCTCCTGAAAGGAATCACAACTCACTCCATTAGGGCTGTGGCTTCCACATGGGCCTTCAAGAACGAGGCTTCTGTTGACCAGATATGTAAGGCAGCGGACTTGGTCTTCACTGCACACTTTTGCCAAATTTACAAATTTGATACTTTTGCTTCTTCGGAGGCTATTTTTGGGGAGAAAGGTTTTGCAAGCTGTTGGTGCCTTCCGTTTAGGTAACCTGATTGCTCCCTCCCATCATCCGTGTCCTAAAGCTTTTGGTATTTGTTTCCCACAAGTAAGGATGACGCCGTGGACTGGACACACCAATGTTGGAGAAAAACAGAATTTATGCTTACCTGATAAATTACTTTCTCCAACGGTGTGTCCGGTCCACGGCCCGCCTGGTTTTTTAATCAGGTCTGATGAATTATTTTCTCTAACTACAGTCACCAAGGTACCATATGGTTTCTCCTATATGTATTTCCTCCTGTCCGTCGGTCGAATGGACTGGGGTGGGCGGAGCAAGGAGGGACTATATGGCCAGCTTTTGCTGGGGACTCTTTGCCATTTCCTGTTGGGGAAGAGATATCCCACAAGAAGGATGACGCCGTGGACCGGACACAAACGTTGGAGAAAGTAATTTATCAGGTTAAGCAATAAATGTCTGTTTTATATTAACTAAACAACCTGTTTTAATAAATAATCAAAACCCAACCTTAAAGGGACAGTATACAACTGCATATAATTAGACACTACTATAAATAATAATACACACAGATACTGATCTAAAAATCCAGTTATATAACCATTAAAAAACATACGCCTAGATTTAGAGTTCTGCGTTAGCCGTCAAAACCAGCGTTAGGGGGTCCTAACGCTGGTTTTGGCCTACCCGCTGGTATTTAGAGTCTTGTAGGTAAGGTCTAACGCTCACTTTCCAGCCGCGACTTTTTCATACCGCAGATCCCCTTACGTCAATTGCGTATCCTATCTTTTCATGGGATCTTTCTAATGCTGGTATTTAGAATGTTGGCTGAAGAGAGCGTTTAGAAATCTAACGACAAGACTCCAGGCCGCAGAGAAAAGCCAGGAGTTAAGAGCTTTCTGGTTCTAACGCGGTTCATAAAGCTCTTAACTACTGTGCTCTAAAGTACACTAACACCCATAAACTACCTATGCACCACCTAAACCGAGGGCCCCCCACATTGCCGCCACTCTATTACATGTTTTTTAACCCCTAATCTGCCGAATATAATTATTATTTATATTGTAGGCTATATTAGGGTTTATTTTACAGGTAAGTATTTATGCTTTAAATAGGAATAATTTATTTAATAAGATTTATTTTATTTCGTGTAGATTGTAAATTATATTTAACTTAGGGGGGTGTTAGGGTTAGGGTTTAGACTTTAGCTTAGGGGTTAATACATTTATTAGAGTAGGCAGCGAGGTCCAGTCGGCAGATTAGGGGGTTAATACTTGAAGATAGGGTGTCGGCGTATGGTTAGGGAGGGCAGATTAGGGGTTTACTACCATTTATTATAGGGTTTTTGAGTTGGAATGAGGCGGATTAGGGGGTTAATACATTTGATTATAGTGAGCAGTGAGGTCCGGTCGCAGATTAGGGGTTAATAATTGTAGGGTAGCTGGCGGCGACGTTGGGGGTGGCAGATTAGGGGTTAATAAAATATAATATAGAGGTCTGCGGTGTTAGGGGCAGCAGATTTGGGGGGTACATAGGGATAACCTAGGTTGCGGCGGTGTAACGAAGCGGCAGATTAGGGGTTTAAAAATAATATGCAGGGCTCAGCGATAGCGGGGGGCGGCAGATAGGGGGTTCATAAGTGTCTAAGGTTAGGGGTTGTTTAGACTCGGTGGGGTACATGTTAGGGGTGTTAGATGCAGACCTTAGGAAAGTGTTGTCCCCATAGGAAACAATGGGGCTGCGTTAGGAGCTGAACGCTGCTTTTTTGCAGGTGTTAGGTTTTTTTTCCAGCTCAAACTGGCCCCATTGTTTCCTATGGGGGAATCGTGCACGAGCACCGTGTTTTTTGAAGCTGGCCGTGTCCGTAAGCAACCCTGGTATTGAGAGTTGCAGTGGCAGTAAATTATGCCTGTACGCTCCCTTTTTGGAGCCTAACATTAGCCCTTCTGAGAACTCTAAATACCAGCATTGTTTAAAAGGTTTAACGCACCCCTTCTAACGCAAAACTCTAAATCTAGGCGTTTACTTAGAAGCTCCCAATTTTAGGGCACTGTTGATGAGGTTAAAGAGACAGGCCTAGTCCAAAACAATATTTTCATGATTCAGATAGTGCATGTAATTTTAAACACTTTTCCAATTTACTTCTGTCACCAATTTTGCTTTGTCTCTTGGTATTCTTAGTCGAAAGCTAAACCTAGGAGGTTCATATGCTAATTTCTAAGCCCTTGAAGGCCGCCTCTTATCTCAGGGCATTTGACAGTTTTTCACCACTAGAGGGTGTTAGTTCATGTGTTTCATATAGATAACACTGTGCCCATGCACGCAGAGTTCCTAGGAACCAGCACTGATTGGCTAAAATGTAAGTCTGTCAAAATAACTGAAATAAGGGGCAGTTTGCAGGAGGCTTAGATACAATATAATCACAGAGGTAAAAAGTGTATTCATATAACTGTGTTGTTTATGCAAAAACTAGGGAATGGGTAATAAAGCGATTATCTATCTTTTAAAACAATAAATATTCTGGTGTAGACTTTAAGCTCAGGACACCCACTGAAAAGGCTGAGAAAGCAGGAAGGATAGGACACTCCCCTCCCGTGCATATAAAAAGGAACCCATTATACAACAGGGAGTCTGTAGACATCAGTATACATCTAAGACTTTGGGACTTGGTTAGGAGCCTGAAAATCATCTAAGACTTTGGGGCTTGGATAGGAGGTCTGAAAATTCAGGCACAATGTTATTTAAAGGGTCAGTAAACACCAAAAATGTTATTGTTTGAAAAAGATAGATAATCCCATTTATTTACCATTCTCCAGTATTTACATAACTAACACTGTTATATGAAAATAACTTTTTACGCTCTGTTATTACCTTGTATCTAAGCTTCTGCTGACTGCCTCATCTCAGATCTTTTGACAGGACTGCATTTCAGCAACTAGCGCTGACTCTGAAATAACTTCAGCACAATGTTATCTATATGAAACACATGAACTAACACCCTCTAGCTGTAAAAAACGTTCAAATGCATTCAGTTAAGAGGGCAGCCTTCAAGGGGCTAAAAAATTAGGCATATGAGGCCTACCTATGTATACATATTCCTATACATTTTTACAAAAAAACCTCCCAGATGGGGCTATATAAATGGATCATCTACAAAACATTTATGCAAAGAAAAATCTAGTATACAATGTTCCCTTTAATGTGTTTTTAAAAATTTAAAAATTGATGAACCAGATTATGAATGGGAGCGCACAGGTTTGCGATAAGGGGTTTTATTGTAGTGGGTTTGTGATTGTTGGGCTTACTGCTGATATTACGAGTTTAAAGTAAACTCAATCGCTGTAAGCACAATCACAATTTAGAATGATTACCACAACTTCAGAACCCTGGTTAACTTTTTGCGAACTAAAAAAAGTGCACAAAACACATCAAAAATACATACAAACATATTCTGTTATGTGAAGAACATTGGAATATGAAATATTTTTATGCGGGTTAGTGCACCAGAGAATATGTGATTAGGTTTGCGTGTGGTGTGTTTTTTTCACGGGGAATACACGAACGCACACATAAAAAAACTGAAATACATTTCAACTCATAATACAAGGGCAAACTCGACAAACACAAAAATCTTTCTTCTAGCGCTATCAACGCTAGAGCGAGAGCATTAATTAGTGTGCACTTGTAATCTGGCCTAATATAGCACACTACAGGTCAGGTGTAGTTAGGAAAACTTTATTGTGTGTGCTGATAATCTTCTGAAAAATTCACTTGAGTGCCTGTGGTTTATGTTTTTAATTTTTTAGGGACATTAAAGGAAGGATTAAAAATAACTGTTTTTAAATCCATAATATATATCAACAATTAAACCTAATTAATATAGCATGGATTCATAAATAGCATGGTGGTAGCCCAGAGGTGCAGTTACCAGCAGATTTGGTAATGAGTGCCCCATTCGGAACTTATAACAAAGGTTTGCCATCTCTACTCTAGGTAGTGACTTCGATATTAGAGGGGAACATTCTCACAAGTGGATTGGCCGTGAGCAGGGTGTAACTAGATCTTATTGAACCTAAGACAAAGGTTGCAGCCAGGTGTTCCCCATTTTTAACAGCTCCTTTTCTGTCTGTTTTGCAATTAGCAGAAGCTGAGCCGGCAGCCACATAGGATGAAGAGGAACAGTTTCTCTGTGACTGAGTCACCTTACCCCTGGTTAGCCTGTGCCAGAGGATATGTAATTGCATCGCCCCATTTTAGTTCCCTGCATCAGCTCTTCAGGGACCTGGGAATCTCATCTGGGTCGTTGTAGCTCACGGTAGACAGAAACTTGTTTTTTTTTCCTCTTTCAAATGTGTCAATAACATTTCATATATAAACATTAAAATAATACTTCAGTATATAAATCTCTCTTATACTACTTATACTCCTTCACAAAATCCTTCGCCATTTAGCCATTTGTCCAACACACAGTAGACTTGGTTTTGGTTTGAGTGTATACGGCTATAAGTACTCAATGGCTTTTGCATTGTCTTTGTTTTTTGTTTTTTTATATATTTATTTATTTGTATCCAACACAGTATACAATCAAATGAATCCAACCTTTTTGTGCCACGCAGGGCAAGGTAAAACATGTTATAGAACAAAAACAAATTAGAGCAACAAATTCACTTTCTCTCAGTGGATTAATAATCTCTTTGTAAACAATATTTGTATACTGAGCTGGAATTTTTCTATTTTAAATACACAAAGAAAACAATAAAGCACTCAGATAGTCAAAAACAACTAACAACAAAAAAGATGGAAGAAAAGGGCAGAAAAAAACAAACAAAAAAACAAAAAACAAAGGGGAAACCCTCCACTACTACACCAGGTCCCCACTGCGATTAGTGCTAAATTTCTGTAGCCTTTGTTATCCATAAATGTGGGAAAAGATCTAATATGACCATTTCTGCAAAACTAACTGAGGATGTAAAGGGTGCTAAAATCTGTTTTTGTATAGGCAAGAGATAAGAGTTAATAATGGGGTACCAACCACGTAAAAAAAAATTAATTCTAATTTCTGAGGCATCCTGTAAATGATATGATTCAAAAATAATTTGATCTTGAATAGCGTGCATGATCTCAGAAAATACAGGCCCTTTATTTGCTTTCCATTTTTTAAGGATACTCTGTCTTACCGCTAATATTAATGTATTTAAAGAGCGGGTCCAATACCTATGTAGACTACTCGAGGACTCAACCAATAGGATAATATCCCGGAACGTGAGAGAAACAGATACAACCATGCCTTATATTGTTAAACCAATATATAAGTTTTCACCAAAGCTGATTTATCCTAGGGCATGTCCAAAACATATGTAGTAAATCCGCTTCCATATACGCACACCTGGGGCAGGAAGCTGACCCTAGATGGATAGAATCCGAGCCAATTTAGCAGGATAAAGATAAAAATTGTTTATTAGTATTCATATGAGATTCCTTCCTTTGCATTGTCTTTGTGGCCAACTATGGCAGCCCATTTTAATCAAATAGGTTGTCTATCACTGGATATTGTAAATTTTTTCCCACAATAAACCCTGATTTTTTTTTCTGGCTTGTATGAATTTATAACTGTTTTTGTTTTTTCAGACAAGCAAATATGAGGATACACCTGAACTAGCCGCCTACTTACGGAATTCCAGTGTATCTCACGCCGTGAGCCGCAGGGATGTAGGAGTACCCTGACCTCTGAGACATATCCCTATACCTACAAAAGCCACTGGTGAGAGGAAAAACAAAAAGTCTGTCATATGGCAGAATGAAACTCAGTCTTTAATGTAAACCACTTCAAATTCCATTCTCCAGATTTATTAGATTATTAGTGTTCATTTACTGATGTGTATCTTCACAGCTCTTCAGTATCTTGTATATTTTCGATCTCCTAGTGTCTGTGTGTGTGCTTGGTGTGGCGTGCTTGTGTGGTGTGCTTGCGTGTGTGCTTGCGTGCATGCTTGTGTGCGTGCTTGTGTGTGCGTGCTTGTGTGCGTGCTTGTGTGTGCGTGCTTGTGTGCGTGCTTGTGGTGCGTGCTTGTGTGTGTGCTTGCGTGCGTGCGTTGCTTGCGTGCGTGCTTGTGTGTGTGCTTTTTGTGTGCGTGCTTTTGTGTGCGTGCTTTGTGTGTGTGCTTGTGTGTTTTGCTTGTGTGCGTGCTGTGTGTTATGCTTGTGTGCATGCTTGTGTGCATGCTTGTGTGTGTGCTTGTGTGCTTGTGTGCGTGCTTTTGTGTGCGTGCTGTGTGCGTGCTTGTGTACATGTGCATACGCGTGTATTTTATTACAATAGTGATTTGGAACTAAGTATTCTGGTTATTAAATAAGGACACTAAGCACTGACCAGATTTATTAAACTGAGTGAATGTTACACTATGTCAAGAAAGACAAGTACTTGCTCATTATAGTTGTCTTTTCTGTGTTGCACACATAATTATTGCACAATGGTATTAATTAGAAACATGTGGTTGTTTTATTCTGGCTGTTCTTTTGCTTGTACTCAAGTGTGTTAAAATGTCCATGTAGCAAGTTTTATTGCTTTGGATATGGATAAGTCATAGGTTGGTATTTCTGTAATTATTTAGGTTGAATTATATCTTATTTATAGACCCCACGTTATCAATGTAGTCTGGGTACCTGAGTTCATTAGCCTTCATTTAGGCTTGTTGCCAAATTAGTAAAACTTTTAAGATGCACAAATTGTTCCAAAGCTTCTGATCAGTCCTTTAAAGGAAAATGTGAGTGTGCGTGTGTATATACTGTATATAAACATATATGTGTGTGTGTATGTGAGTATATATATATATATATATATATATATATGACTGTGTATATATATATATATGTGTGTGTGTGTGTGTATATATACTGCGTGTATTTATATATATGTGGGTGTGTGTATATATACTGCGTGTATATATAATATATATATATATATATATATATATGTGTGTGTGTGTGGTGTGTGCATATACTGTATATAAACATATATGTGTGTGTGTATGTGAGTGTATATATATATATACTCTATAAATATATTATATACTCTGTATATATATATAATGTGTGTGTGTATATATACTGCGTGTATATATATATGTGGTGTGGTGTGTGTATATATACTGCGTGAGGTGGTATATAATATATATAATATATATAGATATATGTGGTGTGTGTGTGTATATACTGTATATATATAGTGTGTGTGTATGTGAGTATACTATATATATATATATAACTGTGGTATATATATATATATATATGTGTGTGTATATATACTGTGTGTATATATATATATATGTATGTGTGTGTGTGTGTGTATACTGTATATATAAGTGTGTGTATGTGAGTATACATACATATATATATAATATATAATTATATATATATTATATATAAATATATTATATACTGTGTATATATATATATATATAATTATTAAATATATATGTGTGTGTATATATACTGCGTGTATATATATATATATTTATATAAGTGTGTGTGGTGTGTGTATATACTGTATATATAATGTGTGTGTGTATATATATATATATATAGTATATATATATATGTGTGTGTTTGTGTGTGGTGTGCTCATGTGTAATAAATAATTGATTAAACAAAAAGTAATGGGCTTTTCCTTTTTGTATTATGTTTGTATTATATTAAACCGTTTATATGCGGCATACTGTTTATAGCAATGTAATGTTTATTTTCCTATGTAAGCCTTCTATGTCTCTAAAATAGTTATCAATTGTTCTTAAAGGGGCATTAAACACAATACATTTCTGTTGTTTTCTGTAGAATAACATATTTAGTTTTAACGTTTTTTTTTAAAACAAATTAACACACTTTTGCTGCATTTATTTTTCAATAGCCAAACTCCACCCACCAAGTATAGGAGCTGATCTATACTTTAGTCCTCAGAAACAAGGCTAACCACTGTCAGAAAGTTAGTATAAAATGCATTGTTTTGTGGTTGTTATCTGATAACGCCAATTAGGTAAATATATTTAGCAGAGTTAACCTTGGAGAAGCCAGCAGGTGCATTTCAAGTTCTGAGAATTAGATTAGAAATTACTCAATTTTCAGTACTAAATTACATGAAAAGGGCAAAATAAATATTGAAAATATATTGCGTATGTATAACTAAAACATTTTATATTATAATGTCAAAGTTGTTATTCTCCCTTTAAAACTGAATGCGCCTATTTATCTTCTTTCACCAGAATTGCACTAATGTAAAATGTCTAACAATCTCCTGTACTGTGGATCACCTAGAGGGAGGTCAGAGGGCAGTACTAAAAGTCAGGTCCTCGCTTATGGGCACAAACGTTTCTTCAGGTAATAATAAAACAAACTTGCCACTTCTGACTGTGCAGAGTCTGTTGCTAACAGTTTGTATCTTGGCTCTTAAAATGAAATATTACTTGTTAATGTAATAGTGCTGGAAATTGAATAATAGGGTTGCTTATAATGTGTACTAATTGCCTTTGGTTTCAAGATCAATTCAATTGAGGGTGTTCTTATTAAAGGGACCATGTAGTGTAAAGGGACCCTGTTTTGTATAATGTGCTTGTTATACCAGCTGCATAGTTTCAACTGTATGGGAATTTGTTCCTTTGAGTTTATTTTTCTATATGAAATAGATGGTTTTGCTTTTTGAAATCACATTCATTTAAATGAAATGAACTTGCAGGGAGAGCAGACTTCCTTATCTTTCACTTTATACACATCTTATCTCAGTCTGTATTCACAAATATCAATACTGTAGAGAGAGCAATTCAGAATGAACATTTTAGTACTTATCTCTCCAAATGGCACTAAGAGGATGATTACAGCTGTTGTGTCTTGTTTACATATCTTTTCTATAGAGAATACAGCAGTATTCATGTTTTCAGTAAAGGTGATGGTTCCATTAGCAGCTATTTCAATTGACAAAAAAGGTATATGAGCTAGCTGCAAACAATTTACTACACTCCAGCAAGTAAAAAAGATAATTTGGAACAAAATTTTACAGTACGTCACTTTAAGACAATTGGCTGGATTACAAGTGGCATGCTAATGTTAGCGTGGGAAGCGATAAGCAATATTGTGGCGACGCTAACTAGCGTGCATATTATAAGTTGGAAAGTAAACGGTTGGGCTCGAGCACAAACAAAATATGTGCTCAACAGATCAGCGCGTCTGAAAACCTAGTGTAAAGTGTGCTCAAAAAAATGTTCACCAAACAGATCAGAAACCTATCTAAATAAACTATTACACATATAAATATTTTTTTTATAAGGGTTAAAGGGATTTGGTATATAACAAGGTAATTGACTAGAAAGGGCTATTATGTAAATATATCATGTCTTAATATATGTTTGTGTATGTGTATATATGTTTGTGTGTGTGTATATGCCTGTATATATTTGTATATACATGTGTATTTGTGTGTGTGTATATATATATATATATATATATATATATATATTATCAGACATGTAAAGAAATATATATTTAAAAATATAAAGGACATTTTTATTCTACACGAAGAACACTGGAATTCATAACTAACTACCTTTAGCTTTAGTGCTCTTGTTTTTTTTAAAACAGCGCCCCCCATTGAAGTCTATGGTGCCTATTTATTAATGTGCGAGCGTGACATAGATACGATGTAGCATATCATGTCCGCCGCACATCGATAAATGCAGACAGCATATGATGTCGGCATTTATCATTACACAAGCAATTCACCAGAACTGCTTGTACAATGCCGCCCCCTACAGATTGGCCGCTAGCAGTGGGTGTCATTCAGCCCGATCGTATAGGATCGGGTGGATTGATGTTCGCGGCCTCAGAGCAGGAGGAACAAGTTATGGAGCAAAGGTCTTTAGACCGCTGCTTCATAACTGCTGTTTCCGGCGAGCCTGAAGGCGCTTGATAATTCGGCCCCTATGGGAGAAGTAATTACACAGCAGCAATATCCGATATCTTGAAGTTAGCGCGCATCTGACTTTCGCTCCCTTGCTATCTTTTTACTTTCCACTTGTAATACGTGCACTAACCAACCCCATTAAAAGTTGACTTTTAGCGCAGTTACTGCGCAAGCGAAAGTTAGCACGGCTACTTGTAATCTAGCTTAATGTCAGCTCAAAACTGCTATCTTGAGATATTACTTAATTGTTAAGACTTATTCTTAAAAGTTGTAAAGCAAAAATGATATTGTTATTTTTAACATTATACTACTGTAGTAAGAAAATCACCAGAAGGTGAATATTTGAAAAATTAGTTATACTGTTAAGTGGAATGATTAAAAAAGGTAACATACATTGTAGTCTAATACAGATTTTTTTTTTAATATTTCCAGTTCACCATAGTGTTTGATGCCCTGCTGAACTACAGATGTCCATTATTTTGGCTTCTGCCTTGCAAATGTATGCTATGATCACAGGGGCCTTGTTCTGTGTCCAGAAATAGATAATACTGGATACACATCAAAGTGGGGGAAATATTAATCAGATGTTATCTCTTCCAACTAGCAGAACAAACAGATTAAAGCCACAGAGATATGTATGTTAGATTTTTTATTAAAAAGGTTTATTTCCGATACAAGACACATTAATATTTTATATACAATGGGCCAGATTATAAGTGATGCACTAAATATTTTTGTTGCTCGCGTGCTGACTGCGCTCAAAGTAAAATTTCAACACGGCCGGGTTTGCACACATATTGCAAGTGGAGAGTAAAAGTTACATTGCAAGCAAAAGATCAGGCAGGATCTATTATTGAACAACAACCATGTTCTCAATGAACCCAAAAAAACTAATTAATATCAAAGCTGAATATTTTTGGAAGTAGTTTTTAGTTTGTTTTTAGTTATAGCTATTTAGGGGGATATCTGTGTGTGCAGGTGACTATTACTGTGCATAATTATTAGGCAACTTAACAAAAAACAAATATATACCCATTTCAATTATTTATTTTTACCAGTGAAACCAATATAGCATCTCAACATTCACAAATATACATTTCTGACATTCAAAAACAAAACAAAAACAAATCAGTGACCAATATAGCCACCTTTTCTTTGCAAGGACACTCAAAAGCCTGCCATCCATGGATTCTGTCAGTGTTTTTGATCTGTTCACCATCAACATTGCGTGCAGCAGCAACCACAGCCTCCCAGACACTGTTCAGAGATGTGTACTGTTTTCCCTCCCTTGTAAATCTCACATTTGATGATGGACCACAGGTTCTCAATGGGGTTCAGATCAGGTGAACAAGGAGGCCATGTCATTAGATTTTCTTCTTTTATTACCCTTTCTTGCCAGCCACGCTGTGGAGTACTTGGACGCGTGTGATGGAGCATTGTCCCTGCATGAAAATCATGTTTTTCTTGAAGGATGCAGACTTCTTCCTGTACCAACTGCTTCAAGAAGGTGTCTTCCCAGAAACTGGCAGTAGCACTGGGAGTTGAGCTTGACCTCCATCCTCAACCCGAAAAGGCCCCCACAAGCTCATCTTTGATGATACCAGCCCAAACCAGTACTCCACCTCCACCTTGCTGGCATCTGAGTCGGACTGGAGCTCTCTGCCCTTTACCAATCCAGCCACGGGCCCATCCATCTGGCCCATCAAGACTCACTCTCATTTCATCAGTCCATAAAACCTTAGAAAAATCAGTCTTGAGATATTTCTTGGCCCAGTCTTGACGTTTCAGCTTGTGTGTCTTGTTCAGTGGTGGTCGTCTTTCAGCCTTTCTTACCTTGGCCATGTCTCTGAGTATTGCACACCTTGTGCTTTTGGCACTCCAGTGATGTTGCAGCTCTGAAGTATGGCCAAACTGGTGGCAAGTGGCATCTTGGCAGCTGCACGCTTGACTTTTCTCAGTTCATGGGCAGTTATTTTGCGCCTTGGTTTTTCCACACGCTTCTTGCGACCCTGTTGACTATTTTGAATGAAACGCTTGATTGTTCGATGATCACGCTTCAGAAGCTTTGCAATTTTAAGAGTGCTGCATCCCTCTGCAAGATATCTCACTATTTTTGACTTTTCTGAGCCTGTCAAGTCCTTCTTTTGACCCATTTTGCCAAAGGAAAGGAAGTTGCCTAATAATTATGCACACCTGATATAGGGTGTTGATGTCATTAGACCACACCCCTTCTCATTACAGAGATGCAC
The DNA here is from genome assembly GCF_027579735.1 of Bombina bombina. Taxonomy (NCBI): domain Eukaryota; kingdom Metazoa; phylum Chordata; class Amphibia; order Anura; family Bombinatoridae; genus Bombina; species Bombina bombina. The sequence continues at coordinate 275,906,822 of NC_069503.1, read as the reverse complement.
ATCACCTAATATGCTTAATTGGTAGTAGGCTATACAGCTTGGAGTAAAACAACATGCATAAAGAAGATGATGTGGTCAAAATACTCATTTGCCTAATAATTCTGCACTCCCTGTATATATATATGTGTGTGTATATCTATCTATTTATATCTGTGTGTGTATATGTGTGTATGTATGTATATATATATATATATATATATATTATATATATATATATATAGTTTTCTATAAATTATTTATAGTTATAAATATTATTATAATTATTATTTATTATTATTATTGTTTGGAACATGTAAAAGAATAATGATAGTTTATAGTTGACCCCCTCCCCTAAAAAAATTATCATAATCAACAAATTACATTAAGGCTCTGCTAAAGAGTCAATGTGAGGCAGACCCTTTTAAAGGGACAGTAAACATCTTGTAATTATAAGACATTTCTGTTGTGTTGCTACATAGCCAAGTCTTAAGGTTTAAAACAAATTAACATTATTTTTATTGCAATTCATTTTCAGTAGTCAAACTCCACTCATCATTTGCTTTATTTGGAGGAGCCAACCTGGGCTTTACTCTGCAGACAACTGGATAGCCACTGTCATAACATTAGTATAAGGTACTCTGTTTTGCAGTTTTTATCAGTTTGAGCCAATTTGTGAACGATATATAGTAGTGAGTAAATTGGAACAAAAAAAATACAATATTGAAATTCTTAAATCTCACCTTTAGTGTCTTGTCAGAATAAGTGTGTATTTACATATGTCTATTATAGTTCACTTAAAGGCGGAGTGCTTAAGCATAATAAATAATTAAACTTAGGTAGACATAGCTCACGATGTGTGAGTATGGCAAAAAAGTATGCTTCTTTACACTGTACATATTTTTATAAATCAAGATATGGTACAGAAAAAAATAAAAAAATTTTTAATTAATTTTAATAAAAAGACAGCAAATCTGAATGGTGTCCTGCTGCCCACAAAGATTTAAAAACACTTCTACTGTGTATTGTTATGTAGTAATATGTTGGGATATAGATATCCTTATAATCAGTAATAGTATAGTTCTGTTTATATTTATTACTGAGTGTTATATTTGATACTATTTAGCCTTATTTTGGCTTGAATTTCAAATACAACTGAAGTATTGCTGATTCAAGTGTGCAGAGGTAATACCTCTTTAAATTGTCTTCCATGTAGCTTATACTGAGTTACTGAATGTTGCAGTATTATTTCTGAGTACTAGATGGATCAATATTTGGCAGTTTATATTTAGCTGGCTTGCCGTGTTTTGGTTATTGGAGATATTCTTAAGACTTCACGTATGTTCAATGTATTAGGGAAATGGCAAGTAAGCCGTTGTTGCTAATAAGAGTTTGCAGTAATTATTTTTTACATTGAAATTACTTTGGCTCTTTTGTACAAGCTGTAATTTTCTAAAAATAGCACAATGATACCACCAGGGAGCTGTACTCCTGTCAACGGTTTCCACGGTTAAGTCGTTAAAAGTTATGTTGTTCTCTAAGACAATTTTAACTCAAGTAAGGATACCTATTAAGTTAAGTTTAGCATTCTAAATTCAACAAAGAGAGCACATTAAAACAAAAGAACCCCTGACGCAGCGTTTCACTAACGCTTCCTCAGAGGGGATCCTTACTTGAGTTAAAATTGTCTTAGAGGCAGTCTCGCTAGAATCATAGGCTATATACCTGTAGCTGTAACTTGTTGATATACTCCGTTAATGTATTAGTTGCAAAGCTTTATAACCGTGTATAAGAGATCAATCAACCTTACATTTATAGAAAGTGTGGTTCATTAACTGACTAGATGCACCTAGATGGTGCTTTACCAAAGCAACAGGAAGGACAACATAATAACTTTAAACGACTTAACCGTGGAAAAGGGGAAGTTTTATACTGCATTTGCACTCTAATCACAGGTTTAATAACAAACCTGCAAACTTTAAAAAAGGTACAACCAATAATTTAAATCCTATATCCGTTGATAGGAGTACAGCTCCCTGGTGGTATCATTGTGCTATTTTTTTATAAAATTACAGCTTGTACAAAAGAGACAAAGTCATTTCAATGTAAAAATTCATTGTTGCAAACTCTGATTAGCAACAATGGCTTACTTGCCATTTCCCCAATACATTGAACATACCTAATGTGAAGTCTTAAGAATATCTCCAAGCCAGCTAAATATAAACGGCCAAATATTGATTTATCTAGTACTCAGAGATAATACTGCAACTGAGTCCCTCAAGGATTCAGTAACTCAGTATAAGCTACACGCAAGACAATTTAAAGAGGTATTACCTTTGCACACTTGAATCAGCAATACTTCAGTTGTATTTGAAATTCAAGCCAAAATAAGGCTAAATAGTATCTAATATCAAATATAACACTCAGTAATAAATAAACAGAACTATACTATTACTGATTTTAAGGATACCTATATCCCAACATATTAATATATAACAATACACAGGAGAAGTGTTTTTAAATCTTTGTGGGCAGCAGAACACCATTCAGATTCACTGTCTTTTTATTAAAATTGATAAAAGTTATTTTTTATTTTTTTCTGTACCATATCTTGATTTATAAGAATATTTACAGTGTAAAGGAACATTTTGCCATACTCACACATCGTGAGCTATGTCTACCAAAGTTTAATTATTTAGATATATAGTAGTGTTAGCCTTGACAAGTCAGAAGGGTGCTTTTCAATGCTCAATGTTTAGAGCTAAATTAAATGAAAAGGGGGCAAAATAAAAAAATAACACAATAGTGCAGAGTTGCTTCATTCTGCATAACTAACATATTATTTAAAAACCTCAAGGTGTTCTGAATAACTGGCCATAAATCAGCTTGTAATTACAAGATTTTGACAGCAGATAAGAACCATAGACCCAACAAGTTCTACCCAAAATGTCCTAAAAGTGTAAACGTATTTAGTTTATAGAATAGCGTTATGCTTGTCACAGGCATTCTTGAAGTCATGTTACTGGAGTACACAAGACTTGCACCTGTAATTTTGTTAGAAAAGCTTGCATTGTTTTGCAATCCCCTATCCAATAATTTTTCTGGTTTAAAAATGGGGCAGAATTAATAACGAAAACATATACCCAAAGTTTATATTTTTATTTTTAAGTAAATATTTTATATTACAATCTCAAGATGTTTCCTGTTCTCATAAAAATAAAATAGTCACTGAGTAATAAAATGGCAGTTTGAGGAAAATGTAGCAAGGTGAAATGTTTGCAACATAAAGCAATATATATCCTTATAACTGACACAGCTGTAGGATTGGCATCTAGAGTAAGTCATTTTAATAGTTCAATAATCCAACTCTGTAGCATAGTCCGGTTATGTTATGTACTTGATTGACTGCACATAATGCACTATGCAATATGTGGAGTGTTCCACTAGAGAAGTCCAGTTTAGGATTAGGGAACGCCTTAATTATATTGATAATATACATAAACTCACCATTAGTTTTAAGTGGTAAGTGATTCAATGGGTTAAAATCCCTCCTATAGGAAGAAATAAACTTACTCTGCTTTTACACAGAGAAGTATATTGGACTTTTATAGCTAAATACCAGACAGTCTATAGGATTCAATATTTGGGGTGATCTGATTAAGTTTTGGTGTTGAAATTATAAATCCATTCATAGGAATTGACTGCCTTTGTAGTGTTTAATTTTATTATATAACAGTAAACATGGATATACCAGGTTTCTCAATTGCTTTAATTATTCATTTCACTAGTTCTTAACTGAATACATTTTCCATATTGTACAGAAACGTTTTTTTTGTCTTTTTTGTATAATTTTCTATGTATTCTTTAGCACTTATTTGCATGTAATATTGTTGTGATAGATTATCTTCCCTTTAGCGTGAATCTAGTGAGGATATAAAATCCTAATAAGGGTTAAACTATTAAGTATGTCACATAGTGATTCAAACCAATCAGATGCTTTTAAAGTCGTTTAAATAGGAGTTGGAGGATTTCTGGGTATTTCTATGATTAAGATACTGCAATGCTATGTGATTATTTGCATTCTTTTTAATAAAATATAGCATGATGTTAGGAGCTCACTAAGGAGTCATGTTTACTTATCCAGTAGTGATGAGCATATAAAGCAAAGAAAGAAACTCTTTTAGAATAACTCAATTTGATGGTAGAAATTAAAGGGAAATAGTTATGGTCAATTCTGAAAATAAGCATAGCGATCAAAGGGGATAAGTCTCTGTGAAATCTTCTAAGCCTTTTCCTGCTTTCCTGCAAAATAGACTCACAATAGAAAAGTCAAGCTTTATATCAAGTAGTTAAATCTAATGCAAAACAAATACATATATCAGTTTCCGCTATAGTCAGCTAAATGCTGGAGTAAATGAAGCAATACAAGCATCTGTGTCAGGGAGGCTGATAATATAGCACCTATGTTGGCATAAAACACAAGCAGAATAGCAGCCAGTACATGTCTTTAAGTGGTGCATTGTCAAGCAATTTTGCTGTTTTATGAAATGTTTAGTAGGGGCCCTGGCGTAGGTATGAGAGGATCAGCTGCACTATCCCATGATGGACAAATCTGTGCAATGACACAGAGGACAATTATCTAAAAAGATAACATAGACAATTGTGGGTACAAATTGTAAAGACAATATTCCCTGCTTAGTATACTTGAATCAGCCGTTCAGGAAAAGCAGTGGAATGATCCACAGAGCGATAGAGCATAATTAGGAGTTAGTGAGGGCCCTGATAGACAACAGAATGTAGCCTGTCAGTAAAGGCTTCCACTGTAGGGAATAGATAAAGCCGCTTCTGAATAGTATTATCTGTAAGACATAATGTGATCCACATTCATCACAAGCACTTAGGTTTCACTTTTTCTTCAATAAGAGTATGAAATGTAAAAGAGAGAGAAAATATAGCATTGTATTAAAGGGACAGTCAACACCAAAATTGTTATTGTTTAAAAAGATAGGCAATGTCTTTACTACCCATTCCCCAGCTTCACACAACCAACATTGTTTTATTAATATAATTTATAACATTTAAACTGTTTCTAAGCCATTACAGACAGCCGCTGGTCACATGCTTTTTTGTTGGCTTTTCACAACAGGAGACTGATAGTTCAAGTGAGCCATATAGATCACATTGTGCTAATGCCCGTGAAGTTATGCACAACACAGCACTAATTGGCTAAAATGCAAGTCAATAGATACTAAATAAAAAGTCATGTGATCAGGGGGCTATCAGAAGATGCTTAGATACAAGGTAATCAGAGAGGTAAAAAGTGTATTAATATAACCATGTTGGTTATGCAAAACTGGGGAATAAAAACCTGGGAATGGGTAATAAAGGGATTATTTATCTTTTAAAAGAATACAAATTCTGGTGTAGACTACAATATTCAGTTGTAGGATTTAAAGGGACACTGAACCCAAATTTTTTTCTTTCGTGGTTCAGATAGAGCATGACATTTTAAGCAACTTTCTAATTTACTCCTATTATCAAATGTTCTTTATTCTCTTGGTATCTTTATTTGAAATGGAAGAATGTAAATTTAGATACTGGCCCATTTATGGCGAACAACCTGGGTTGTTCTTGCTGATTGGTGAATAAATTCATCCACCAATAAAAAAGCTCTGTCCAGAGTTCTGAACAAAAAAAAAAGCTTAGATGCCTTCTTTTTCAAATGAAGATAGCAAGAGAACGAAGAAAAATTGATAATAGGAGTAAATTAGAAAGTTGCTTAAAATTGCATGCTCTATCTGAATCACAAAAGAAAAAATTTGGGTTCAGTGTCCCTTTAAGGATTTCTGCAAAAACATCTTCATCTTCCTCATGTGGGATTCTTGTGAGAGTAACTGCTGGCTATATGTGTAACTTCTGGAAATCACTGCCATCTACAAAGCTTATATTTCCCACTCTGCTCTCTTTATTAAATGCAACATAAAAATGAAAGTGTGAAAATGTTTCTTTTTCTACATTTAACAAAAATGTTAGGATAATGATTGGATATGTGACCATTAAAATGAAACTTTCCCTAAATGACACATCAGTAAAGTGCTAGTGATAGAAAATGTAAATTTATAGACAATGTAAAGGCATTAACCAAAGGGGGCCTAAGTAAGATTGAGGAAGGTCATATTATTATTATTACTGGCTGTATAAACAGTGAGTCTACTCTCCTCTCTCTTATCCTAATGTCTGCATCTCTCATCCTCTGTCTGTTACAGTCTCACACTAGCTGCATTTAGCAGCCTCTCAATCATTACACATGATGTAAGGGAGATTTGATGATGTTCCCTCACCTTCCGCATATCACATTCCATGACATAAGACTTAACTATTCTTAAAGGGACACTTGAGTCAAATGAACTTTCATGATTCAGATACAGCATGTAATTTTAAACAACTTTCCAATTTACTTACATTAATAAAATGTGCACAGTCTTTTTATATTTACACTTTTTTATAGTCACCAGCTCCTACTGAGCATGAGTAAGAATACACGGAATATACGTATATGTATTTGTGATTGGCTGATGGCTGTCACATGATACAAGTGGAGTGGAAATAGATATAACTTTGAAATTTGTCAGAAAAAATCTACTACTCGTTTGAAGTTCAGACTAAGGCCCATATTTATCAAGCTCCGTACGGAGCTTGAAGGGCCATGTTTCTGGCGAGTCTTCAGACTCGCCAGAAACACAAGTTATAAAGCAGCAGTCTAAAGACCGCTGCTCCATAACCCTGTCCGCCTGCTCTGAGCAGGCAGACAGGAATCGCTGGAAATCAACCCGATCGAATACCATCGGGTTGATTGACACCTCCCTGCTGGCAGCCGATTGTCCGCGAGTCAGCAGGGGGCGGCGTTGCACCAGCAGCTCTTGTGAGCTGCTGGTGCAATGTTAAATGCGAAGAGCGTATTGCTCTCCGCATTTAGCGAGGTCTTGCGGACCTGATCCGCACTGTCGGATAAGGTCCGCAAGACCTTTCATAAATAGAGGCCACAGTGTTATTGTATTGTCTTTTTATCATGCATGTGTTGATTATGCAAATCTACTATATTTATTGGTCCTTTAAACACATAGTTGCTCTGTCTGGTATAGTAGTAAAGCACCTATTGGAATAATGAGTTTTGCTGCTTCACCCTTAGGCAACCACCTGGTTTGCCTACTGTTACTACACAGTAAGACGCTATCTTAACGTGCACCCGTAAAGGGGCAAATTTGCTCCTTTACAGGTGTGCGTTAAATAACCAGCCATTACATTGTGGCTGGTTAATGCGTCAGCGAGCTTGCGTTTTCACGTTGCGCTAAGCTTAATTAACCAGAGGTCAGACCTCTGGTTAAAAATAAAAAGTTGCCCCAAATGCCAAAATAACAGAGGACAGTACAGTAAAATAACATAAATATATGAGCAGTTTTACTTTTAAAAAAAATAACTGCACAAATGAGTTAAAAGGGGCTAAAGTGAGGGGATGTGGGGAGTTAGAAAAAAAAAGGGCACCTAAAGTGCCTTTACATAGGAGTCAATAGGGGACTGTGTTTTCTCCATAAATATATATGTATATGCTTATATATATGTATGTGTTTATATGTGTATATACACATCTAAACACATAGTAATATATGTATATAAGCATATACATATATATTTATTTATTGCTGCCCGAGTGGCCCCTGCGCTGTGCGAGGTGTTTTTGTGCAGCTTCAGTCAAGAAAACAAGGAGGGATTCAATAAACTTCTGCTAGTTGTGACAGTAACAGTTAGAGTGGAGTTCTAAACATTATATCCCTCTTTTATATAGGGTTGCTAGGTGTCACCAGACAGTCCAATATTTTAGCAGGCTGTCCAGTAAAATCTATACAAAAATACTGGATGCGTAAATGGCCAGTATTTTTAAAGTCCCCTCTCAGCTAAATGTAGAAGGCCTTCTAAGCCTCTATGCATTACAAATATGGCTCAAAAAGAAGTACCACTGTGCATTTTCTATTATAAGTGTTACAGGCAACCATGGGGGTGTTAAATCTGGTTTGTGCTCCTGGCAGTCAAGGGGGTCAAATCACTACTGTATATCTGTGTTACTGGCAACCAAGGGGATAAAATGACTGCTCAATAAAAATATATTTGGTGGGGCCTAAGGTTGAGCTTTTGTCTGGACATTGTGTGACCACAGCTAAAAATCGTCCAGCATTTTTATGGAGCACAGCTGGCAACCCTAATTGTATACTCTAAATATGATTTAATTTAGAAGTCACTATTCACAGAGAGGTCTCATAGTTACACGCTTGTGCATTCACATAAGGAGAATGCCAACTTACCTATATTTCCTGAGTATTATATCAATTAATTGCTCCATCATCATGGTAAAACAGAATGACATTACATTTAAAGGGGTTAAAAATATTTGGAAAAAAAATGTTTTCAATTATTTGTAACTATAACTCAAGATGACAGCCTCAAGACAATTTGAGTCAAAAATGACTGCAATTTGCCTTCAGTTTCTTAGGCCATTTTGGCCTGAGCTATATATTTAAAGTGAGTCAAGTCAAAATTAAACTTTCATAATTCAGATAGAGCATGCAATTTTAAGCAACTTTTTAATTTACTTCTCTTATCAAATTCTATTCGTTCTCTTTGTGTCTTAATTTGAAAAAGCAAGAATTTAAGCTTAGGAGCCGGCCCATTTTTGGTTCAGCACCTGGCTAGTGCTTGCTGATTGGTGGCTACATTTAGACACCAATCAGCAAGCGCTACCCAGGTTCTGAACCAAAAATGGGCCAGATCCTAAGCTTACATTCTTGCCTTTTCAAATAAAGATACCAAAAGAACAAATAAACATTGATAATATGAGTAAATTAGAAAGTTGCTTAAAACTGCATGCTCTGTCTGAATCATGAAAGTCTTATTTCTTTTGCTAACTACCTCTGAGTAAAATATTATTTTCAAATCTACTATACTCTTGTGGCCTTGCAATATTCTCGAAGACATTTTGCCAGTACTATGAAGCCACTGCTGGAATAATCTAAGGGCAGTTATACCTTGGAAACAGTACGTCTCGCAAAGGGGTGTTTCCTGCATGTTAAGAATATGAAGAAGATACATACATTACAATAGGGCTCAAAGAAAATCATAATTTAAAAGTTGTATTTAACAAATAAATAGTGAAATAAAAGGAGACAGTAAAATTGTATTGTTAAAAGGATTTGAAAGTCAAAATTAAACTGCATGATTCAGATAGAGCATGTTATTTTAAGACACTTTTAAATGAAGTTCTATTTTCAAATGTACTTTGTTGTCTTGCTATCTGTTGGAAAAGAATATGTACATATCCTACACTAGTGTGAGCTAGCTGGTGATTGGTGCCTGCACACATTTGTCTCTTGTGACTGGCTGACTAGATGTGTTCAGCTAGTTCTCAGTAGTGCATTGCTGCTCATTCAGCAAAGGATAATGATAATGAAGCATATTTGATCATTGATGTCAATTGGAAAGTTTTTAAAACGTATGTTCTTTCTGAATCTTGGGTTTCATGTCCCTTTAAATCACATTAAAATTCCTAACAATGTTGTTGTGGAAGAATAATACTTTGTTGGAAAATGTAAAATTAGTAGTAATACTACACAGAAAAAGAAAACATTTAATAACCACAATATCATTCTTAATAAAACTAAAGTGCACATGCAAACATTTAAGGAGTTTGTACTCAAAATGTTTTGTTTTCATTATTGTAACATTTAGTTTCATGTCTCTACTAGTGGGCTGTACATGGGAGTTCCATAGTCATCCAGGTCTGGCATAGTCTCTAAACATTTTCACCTGCAGTTCTTGCTGTTTTATCTCCCAAACTGAAAGGTGGCAAAATGTTGTCAAATAATGCAAAAAACTTATTACCGTTGTAGAAAAACAAATATGAAAATAGAGGTGATTGTAAGATAGTATACACTGAAAATCTGGTCATCTGATTTGTATTGTCTGCAGCATTTCATTTTTGTGCTCACTGCTAACTTTGCTGTCCCAGTGAAGTTTTTTCTTTAGAGAGAACCACATTACTTTCAATAAGAGGCATTTTACAACTTGCAGTGATGACCTCTTCTTTTAGAGTATTCCCTTAGGGCAGCCCCAGCAAGGATTTTCACATTCTACCCAGACATTGTTTAATAAATAGGAGTCTGTAAGCCATATTGTTAAATACTTGCCAGCTTCACTCATACTATGGGGTCGATCAGACCGCTGCTTTCCTAACTTTTCGCCACCTCTAAGGTGGCAAAATTCAATCTTTGCAGTCTATTCCGACTGGGGGGATTGACAGCTCCTGCTCGCGCGTGATTGGCTGTGCACGGGCAGGGGGCAGGATTGCACTCAAGCGCAAAATAGCACTCGTGTGCAATGGTAAATTCCTCCGGGGAAATTCTCCCCGCCAGAGGTACGCTGCAGCAGACAGGGGCGCGTATACAGGCAGTGCAGAATTATTAGGCAAATGAGTATTTTGACCACATCATCCTCTTTATGCATGTTGTCTTACTCCAAGCTGTATAGGCTCGAAAGCCTACTACCAATTAAGCATATTAGGTGATGTGCATCTCTGTAATGAGAAGGGGTGTGGTCTAATGACATCAACACCCTATATCAGGTGTGCATAATTATTAGGCAACTTCCTTTCCTTTGGCAAAATGGGTAAAAGAAGGACTTGACAGGCTCAGAAAAGTCAAAAATAGTGAGATATCTTGCAGAGGGATGCAGCACTCTTAAAATTGCAAAGCTTCTGAAGCGTGATCATCGAACAATCAAGCGTTTCATTCAAAATAGTCAACAGGGTCACAAGAAGCATGTGGAAAAACCAAGGCGCAAAATAACTGCCCATGAACTGAGAAAAGTCAAGCGTGCAGCTGCCAAGATGCCACTTGCCACCAGTTTGGCCATATTTCAGAGCTGCAACATCACTGGAGTGCCCAAAAGCACAAGGTGTGCAATACTCAGAGACATGGCCAAGGTAAGAAAGGCTGAAAGACGACCACCACTGAACAAGACACACAAGCTGAAACGTCAAGACTGGGCCAAGAAATATCTCAAGACTGATTTTTCTAAGGTTTTATGGACTGATGAAATGAGAGTGAGTCTTGATGGGCCAGATGGATGGGCCCGTGGCTGGATTGGTAAAGGGCAGAGAGCTCCAGTCCGACTCAGACGCCAGCAAGGTGGAGGTGGAGTACTGGTTTGGGCTGGTATCATCAAAGATGAGCTTGTGGGGCCTTTTCGGGTTGAGGATGGAGTCAAGCTCAACTCCCAGTCCTACTGCCAGTTTCTGGAAGACACCTTCTTCAAGCAGTGGTACAGGAAGAAGTCTGCATCCTTCAAGAAAAACATGATTTTCATGCAGGACAATGCTCCATCACACGCGTTCAAGTACTCCACAGCGTGGCTGGCAAGAAAGGGTATAAAAGAAGAAAATCTAATGACATGGCCTCCTTGTTCACCTGATCTGAACCCCATTGAGAACCTGTGGTCCATCATCAAATGTGAGATTTACAAGGAGGGAAAACAGTACACCTCTCTGAACAGTGTCTGGGAGGCTGTGGTTGCTGCTGCACGCAATGTTGATGGTGAACAGATCAAAACACTGACAGAATCCATGGATGGCAGGCTTTTGAGTGTCCTTGCAAAGAAAGGTGGCTATATTGGTCACTGATTTGTTTTTGTTTTGTTTTTGAATGTCAGAAATGTATATTTGTGAATGTTGAGATGTTATATTGGTTTCACTGGTAAAAATAAATAATTGAAATGGGTATATATTTGTTTTTTGTTAAGTTGCCTAATAATTATGCACAGTAATAGTCACCTGCACACACAGATATCCCCCTAAAATAGCTATAACTAAAAACAAACTAAAAACTACTTCCAAAACTATTCAGCTTTGATATTAATGAGTTTTTTGGGTTCATTGAGAACATGGTTGTTGTTCAATAATAAAATTAATCCTCAAAAATACAACTTGCCTAATAATTCTGCACTCCCTGTATGTGACCCTGACCGCCTCAGCTTGATAAATCTAGCCCTATATGGGGCAGACATCACTGAATTCTCTAAGAAAGGAAATTACCCTGGAAGTCCCTACATGAATTAAAGGGACAGTATACACCAATTTTCATATAACTGTAAGTAATAGACACTGATATAAAGAATAATATGCACAGATACTGATACAAATTCCAGTATAAAAGTTTTTAAAAACTTACTTAGAAACTCACAGTTTAGCACTGTTGATGAGGATAGGCAGGGACACCCACTGAAAAGGGGCGAGAACGACGGAAGAACAGACCCTCCCGCCCTCCACTGCATATGAAAGGACCCATTATACAAACATAAGCAAGCAGAGCCTGTAGACTTCAGTCTTCATCTGATACTTTGGGGCTTGCTTATGAGTCTGAAAATGTTATTTAAAAATAAGCAAAACTATACTTTTTTACAAAATTACCCCCACTGTATAATGGGTCTTTTCATATGTTCTGATTTCCTTTCAATGGATGTCCCAGTCTAACCTCATAAACATTGCTAAACTGGGAACTTCTAATTAAGTTTTTCAATGCTTTTATAGTGGATTTTTAGATCTTTATCTGAGCATATTCTTTTTTATAGCAGTGCCTATTACATGCAGTTAAATGAAACTTGGTGTATTCTGTCCCTTTAACATTTTTTAAAGAATCCAATAGTTTTTTTCCCCCCACTGCTTTAACTTGTATTGACTTCAAGGTTTACATACATCTTTTTCTGTTAGTATAATAAGTATAAAAAGGCGGCAAATTAATTAGTGAGACCTGCAGGGGTAGAATGCATAGAGAATAAAAGAACAGTACAAGCACTTCAGACACATACAGGGTCCCTGTCTAGTCAGACTCTTTTTACATTGTAAAAATACAAAAGTATAAGTTGTATTTTTTTTTTTTTTACCTTGAATATAATTTTTACTTAAAGGGATATTCCAGCCAAAATTGGAATCCACATGGATGTATTTCAGTTTTGAATAGAAATATTTGTGTAATATACATGTATTAGCAAAAATGCTTCTAATAAAAGATATAGCTGTTTCAAAAGTGTATTTAAGTATGCACCGTGCACCAGCATTTTAAACACAGCACTAGCTCAGAAAGTCTAAGGTGCTTGTATCATCTGGTAATGACTCAATTTGTTAATTGCTGACATGATACAAGCCCCACTGGCACTCAGAGCAGCTGCAGTATTTAAAATGCTGCCGAACTGAGAACATCTAACTATGCTTCACATGCACGTGCAGAGAAAAATGCTAACACTAAAACAGTGATAACTTTTACTAGAGGCTTTTTTGTCAATACATGTATATTGCAAATATGTTTCTATTCAAATATGTAATAAATCTATGTGCATTAATATTTTGCCCGGAATGTCCCTTTAATACAATTTGAATTTTGAAAAAATGATTTGTATTTTGTACTAAAAATATGATTTCTTCTTTCTACTTTGTACTTCCAATATTATTTTTACTTTCTATATAGATAAACTCAGGAGCTTGTTATAGATAGTGGAAAACTTTGCTTCCATAGAGGGCCTTGTAGCATTTTGTGGCAGCAGTGTATGTAACTATGTATAACATTGATATAAACATTATTGCAAGCACTGCTGCCAAATGGCTAAAGACACACTCCTGAGCTCACCTAGGATTACTTTTTAACAAAGGATACAAGAGAACTAAGCAAAATTGATAATAGAAGTAAATTGGAAAGTTGTTTAAAATGATATGCTCTATCCAATCCATTTGTTTAATTTTGACTTTACTGTCCCTTTAAGTAAAAAAAAATCTGCTATGCAAAAAAATAGAAAAAAGTATCTGCTAAAAATGGCTCACTTTCAGATAAAATAAAATCTTTGTCTCACAGGGCTTCTATATATAGTATTAAATTGTTGAATCCAAACAAAGGAAGAAAGGCATTAAATATCTGCTTGTAATACAGAGTCTGCAAGGAATTATTCAGGAAGAAAAGCAATAAATTATTCCTCTGCACTAGCTGCATGTTAGATTTTGCTTTAATTGGAAGTAAATGTTATGCAAGACTCCAGAATTTACAAATACATTTCTACAACTGGGGATAATATAATGCTTTGGATTTGGGTTTTTTTTCTCTAATATGGACAAAATTCCAGTTGAATATCACATTTCAGATTGTTGGAATATTATTTCTTTTCAAGATTCCGCATTCTAAAGAAAAAGCTAAAGTCTTTAGAGAAACACAATTCTCTGACGCACCATAATTTTCATTAAAGGAAAAATAATAGTTTTAAGCTGTCTGATGGCAACCAGAGTTTTGTTACAGACATGGATACTTAAATTATACAGAAAAGATCATGTTAGATTTATATTCACTCACTAGAGTATTCTTTTGTATGAGAAAATATGTACTAACTGAAGAATTATTCATGGTGTACAAGCAGATACCCTCATTTTTTAAAATGCAATCATGACTGGCTGACTTTTCCAAAAATTTGTTTCATACAAGGAATTTGGTGCACATACTGTACATTTTGAGTGCATATCTCTAATGAAGAGGCAATTTATGTTGGTTGATTCTAAATAATTCTAAAGTGTATGTGTGTATATATATATATATATATATATATATATATATATATATATATATATATATATATATATATATATATATATATATATTTATGAAATAAAGAGTTTTGTTCTATGGGACTTATTTGGTGTAAATGTATTAAGATAAATTTGGGTATTACACTGTATAGTGATAAGATGTGGTGCCAAAAAGCTTGTGATGTTTTAATAGAAATTTTATACAAAAGCTCATATTACCCAACATGCCTCTCCAATTCTTTTCAATTTAGCTCTTGTTCACAGGTTTACTTTATTTATATTATTATTAATATTATTATTTTTACTAATATTAAGGACGTATGCACATATGTGTGTTTATATATATATATATATATATATATATATATATATATATATATATATACATACATACACACACACACATTGGGCTTGTAACATACTCTTATAATTGTACCCTTTATAAAAAAAAAAATGAAATTTAGTTACATTGTGTATATATGTTTTTTTTTTAGAGAAAAAATGATTACTACTCACTTTTGGCCAGTGTGTCATTTGAAGTGAAGAAGATGGCATATAGGATGCAGCCGGCAACGCTTCCGGAAGCAACTATAGCAGTAAGTAAAATGCATCAAGTTATTAGACGTGTTTTATCTTGTACATTCTCACCTTCCACTGGTACTTCAGGCAAAGCATTTCTCATTAAAGGTATAATAAACCAAATACATTATTGTGTATGAAAGAGCAACAAATAATCATGTTAAAGGGACATTGTTCTCTAATAGGGTGACTTTGTAACATACCTGTCACTATTCTGCAGTGAATTATTGGGACCAGGGTCTAAGACCCATGACTTCTCTGCATGGGGGTGGAGTTTGTGGTCTTAGGGTGGGGCTAATCTATTGTTTTGTGACATTCTGAAACCACAGCCAGTAAAAGTAGATTGGAGAGCAAGATGGTGGGAGTAAGGTCCCAGTTTAGGGGCATTTGTTAGGGTGTAGGGCATTTGGGACCTCTCTTGATGGCAGCCAGTGGCTGTTTTAGTCTACAGTTTGGGAGATTAAAAAAACACAGTCAAGTAAGGTAAATTAGTCAAGTAAGGTAAATTAGTGGTGATATATGGGAGTGCTGTCAACACTCAAATTGCCACTTGCTAACATTATCTCCTATAAATACTTTATTTTTAGTTAAATTCTTTTTATTAATAAGTTAACAGAGTGTATCACAGAAGAAAAAAAGCAAAACATATCCATACATTGAATAAGTCACGAGTTCTGTACAGTCCTTAATCCTCTGTGATCCATACCCTTCCATTACGCAGAACAAAAAGGGCTATGGCTTAACAAGATAACGAATACATAAGAGGAGGATGGTTTAACAAATTATATCAAATTGTTCAATATAAGATAAAATAATATAAAAGAAAATAAAGTGAAAATAAAATTAAAAATAACTATTCATAAAATGAAAAGGGTGTCCAGTCTTGGAGTGTCTAACCTAGTGTGGGGTAGAGTGTAGTGCGGTATTGCTAACCATTTACATTTTGTTTGTAATCATCCCATATGAATTGGAGGGCAGTAAAATTGTCGGTAGTACCTCTTTTATAAGCAGAGTATTCCTCAAGCTCTAATAGCTTGGATACTTTGTCACGCCAGTTGGTTAGTGTGGGAATATCTTTCGTCTTCCATATTCTAGCTATTAACAGCTTTGCACTGTTCGTAAAGATGCGAAATAGAGGGAGTAGGGACCTGCAGGGCAATTTAATAGACTTATTTAAATGCCAAATCAGGTGGTCTGGGGGGATCGAGACCTGGAAAATTGTTTCAACTTCGTGTATGACCTCATAACAGTAGTGGTTCAGACGGGAGCACCACCACCACATGTGGCCCATTCCGCTGCCTACATGTCCGCATCTCCAGCACCTGTCGCTGGCGGACGAGAACAGGCGGTGAAGCCTGCAGGGGGGTTAGGTACCAGCAGTGTAGGATTTTATAGTTGGTCTCTAATATGGATGAAGAGATAGATGATCTTTTCGTGTTTAAAAATATGTTGACTGCTGTCTGTGGGAGAATTATTTTCCCCAGTTCTCTCTCCCACATCTCGAAAGAGTAGGGAAGATTGCCTGGAGGGGGTTGAAGTAATATTTTGTATATAGAACTACTTTATTTTTATTTAAACATTCATTTGTTCTTAGTCAATTTTTTATTTAATTTTATCAATTTTTTCTATGTGATCTAATTTTCATTTATGAGCTGCGAAAACTACAGAGAGCAGTCATAAGAGCAACAAGAGTGCATACAAATGGAAGTTATTTTGCCAGTAATCACACAATGACATTATAGCCAGTATTACTGAATGCAGTGGGCAGGCACATTCGGGGTAATCCAACACAAGTAGGTTAATTATACACTGGCAGTTATCCCCAGATATATAGAGCTATAAAGCCAATAGTGCATCATGCTGAAGGAAGCCATGCAACAGCTAATTCCTAGTGCTGTAAGTAGATATGTAGCCATTTAAAACCACATACCCTGGTTAAGCACATCGCTTGTAATCAGACTTGCAAGTACAGATGTAAGTGACAGGTACGTAGCCATCAATAACTTATACAAATATAACAGAGCAGATCTATGGCATGCAAACCACATACCCTGGTTAGGCACCTTGCGTGTAATCAGACTTGCAGGTACAGATGTAAGTGGCAGATATCTAGCCATTAATAACTTATACAAATATACAGAGCAAATATATGGCATGTCAACCACATACCCTGGTTAGGCACCTTGCGTATAATCAGACTTGCAGGTACAGATGTAAGTGGCAGATATCTAGCCTTTAATAACTTATACAAATATACAGAGCAAATTTATGACATGTAAACCATGTACCCTGGTTAGACACATTGCTTGTAATCAGACTTGCAGGTACAGATGTAAGTGGCAGGTATGTAGCATTAATAACTTATACAAATAAACAGAGCAAATTTATGACATGTAAACCATGTACCCTGGTTAGAAACATCGCTTGTAATCAGACTTGCAAGCACAGAAGTAAGTGGCAGGTATGTAGCCTTTAATAACTTATACAAATATACAGAGCAAATTTATGACATGTAAACCATGTACCCTGGTTAGACACATTGCTTGTAATCAGACTTGCAGGTACAGATGTAAGTGGCAGGTATGTAGCCATTAATAAATTATACAAACATACAGAGCAAATCTATGGCATGTAAACCATGTACCCTGGTTAGACACATCACTTGTAATCAGACTTGCAAGCACAGATGTAAGTGGCCGGTATGTAGCATTAATAAATTATACACATATAACAGAGCAAATCTATGGCATGTAAACCATGTACTCTGGTTAGACACATCGCTTGTAATCAGACTTGCAAGCACAGAGGTAAGTGGTCGGTATGTAGCATTTATAAATTATACACATATAACAGAGCAAATCTATGGCATGTAAACCACATACCCTGGTAAGGCACATTGCTTGTAATCAGACTTGTAAGTATAGATGTCAGTGTCAGGTATGTAGCCATTAAAGGGACATAAAACCCACATTTTTTCTTTTATGATTCAAAAAGAGAATGCATTTTTAAACATCTTTCTAATTTACTTCTATTATCTAATTTGTTTTATTCTCTTGATATTCTTAGCTGAAAAGCATATCTAGATATGCTCAGAAGCTGCTGATTGGTTGCTGCACATGGAAGCCTCATGTGATTGGCTCACCCATGTGCATTTCTTTTTCTTCAAATAAGGATATCTAAAAAATGAAGCAAAATAAATAATAGAAGTAAATTGTAATGTTGTTTAAATGTGTATGTTCTATCTGAATCATGAAAGAAAGATTTTGGGTTTAGTGGCCCTTTAATAACTTACACAAATATAACAGAGCAAATCTATGGCATGTAAACCACATACCCCAGTAAGGCACATCGTTTGTAATCAGACTTGTAAGTATAGATGTCAGTGTCAGGTATGTAGCCATTAATAACTTACACAAATATAACAGAGCAAATCTATGGCATGTAAACCACATACAGAATGCTAGTATGTAGCCAGTAGGTCGGCATAGATACTGCTTGTATTTAGCTAATAGATTCTTGAAGGAATGGGATATTTTACAGTTGTATCATAATAGTCTGATACATTAATACCTCATAAAAATTAAATTTTTCTCAGTTTTGTAAAACACTAATAGATATGAAAAATAAATACTAAATAGCTGAAGCCTAGAAAATGTCAGTAGCTTACAACATGAGTCCAAATTTATTCCACAAAATGATGTGACCATGATTTAAACATTTTTTTTATTTGCACTATTGGTTTTAGTGGTTAATACAGCTCCGTAGAGATTCCACTGTATATTTTATGTGCATCTATTTTGTTTTATAATATTTTATACAGAGTATAAATGAAATAAATAGCTCAAAGTGATGGTGATATTTTTATTTTTGGCACCATTTATTAATATTTGTTTTTAAGAAATAAATGTTTATTATTAGAACATACAGCAAAATAGGCCAAAGTGTAATATTGTTCTAATTACAGAACGAATCTGTTTGCAGATGGAATAAGGTGCCGAATGTTGTGAATGTGTTGTCATTGGCTTTCAGACATGTTTATTGAATCACTACAAAATAATCTGACGATTTGTTCTTTTCTTACACCATTTTGTTTATTGTTCTCAAACGTTGTCTAGAGTTTGAACATGTGGTAGATATATACAGCGCAATTACAATGCGAGTAATAATGATTTAAGATGTAATTGTTAAAAATGACTGTTAGATAAACATAAAGACTTGGTTTTATGGTAATTAATATTAGTGACATGTGTTTAGAGAATGTAAGCAGTCTTTGGCACAGACTTTTGTAATTAAACGCTAAAGCCTACGGATATAATTGTTCGATATGTAACATTTGGCCTGTGCAATATTGTATCCCTAAAACAAATATTTTCTAAAACTTGTTTATAATATAAAGCTCAGTTATTGCCTTGGGATATGTACAGCTGCTTTATTGCCCCCGTTTTAGAGCATACTGTGAGGATGCAGGGATTTCATACAAATATAATTACTCTTACACCCTATTCAGCTGGAGCCAGCAAGTATTTTAAACTTTGTATGACATTTTTTAAATGAGTTTGAAATCATTTCTATTGTATATTTGGTAGGTTTAATCTGAATTTGTATTCTCTCCTAAAAATGTATACATGAATTGTTTAAAGGGATACGAAACGCCAAAACAAACCATTTGTTATTCAGAAAGAGCAGACCAGTTTAAAAAACGTTTCCAGTTTACTTCTATTATCACATGTTCTTTGTACCCATGATTTTCTGTACTGAAGAGATACCTAGGTAGGCATCTAGAGCACTACAGCGCAGGAAATAGCGCTGTCACCTAGTGTTCTTGCAAATGGATAACATTCTTGCAAAACTGCTCCCAAATAGTGGTCTTGCTTTTCAACAAAAGATATTTGGGTTTCATATGTGGGTTCTAACATTGCAACAATTTGGTAAGTACATACCAACCTCAGATAAAATCAGCTTTAAAGGGAAGTTACGTTCAAACCTTAATTCCCCATAAATTAAATAATGAATGAAAATTAAGCAACTTTGCAATATGCACTGATCATTTATTTTTCTTGCTTTTACTATAAATACCTCGCCTTTGTGTATAAATTGTGCTATCCCAAACACACCCTGGAGAAGCCAAAAAGCTAATTTTGAAATTGAGTTACGTTGCCAATTGCCAGGACCAGCTACATTGCTTATTTCCTTTTGATTGTGGCCAATTAGAACAAACTGTAAATGGGTGTGTGCACTTTTCTAACCACTCACTTTAGGTATATGGTCAGGGAATTTGCAGCATACTTAAATGGAATGTAAAGTCAAAATTAAAATGTCATGATTCAGATAGAACATACAATTTTAAGCAACTTTCTATTTATTTGTGTTATCAAATATGTGCTTTGTTCTATTTGTATTCTTTGTTGAAGAATAACCCTGGGTAGGGTAATAAGAGCTCAGGCGTTTGTGCTTGTCTAAAGCACTCTATGGTAAATGGTAGGGATGGGCGAATGTTTCAAAAAATTCGAAATTTAAAACAAATTTTGATACATTCGTTCGTTCAAATCGAATTTTGAATGTTTATATAACATTCTAACATTCTATTTTCAAATTTTCATTTTCGAATTTTTCAATAAAATTCAAAAATATTTGTTCGAATAATAGAATGTTTAGCTATGTATTCATTCAATTTCAAAATGTAATATTTGAATTTGAATGTAACATTCGAATTCGAATGTGACATTCAAATGTGAAATAGTATTTCTAGTCTACAACTGTGTTTAATAAATTTAATATTCGAATTCGAATGCTACATTTGAATTCGAATATCACATTCGAATTTGAAATAGTATTTCTAGTCTAATACTGTGTTTTAAATGTGATATTCGATTCGAATGTGATATTGGATTCGAATCTGACATTCGAATTCGAAATAGTATTTCTAGTCTAATACTGTGTTTTAGAAATGTAATATTCAAATTTGAATGGGACATTCGATTTGAATGTGATATTCGATTCGAATGTGACATTCAAAATAGTGTTTCTAGTCTACAAATGTGTTTTATAAATGTAATATTCGAATTCGAATGTGATATTCGAATGTAAAATTCGAATGTGACATTCGAAAACTGTAAATAACATTTGAAAATCGAATTTTTAAGAATATTCGTTCTTATCAACATTCTATTATGTAAATCGAATTTCTACAATAACATTCGTTCTAAATGTGATATTCGATTCGAATGTAATATTGGATTCGAATCTGACATTCGAATTCGAAATAGTATTTCTAGTCTAATACTGTGTTTTATAAATGTAATATTCAAATTTGAATGGGACATTCGATTTGAATGTGATATTCGATTCGAATGTGACATTCAAAATAGTGTTTCTAGTCTACAAATGTGTTTTATAAATGTAATATTCGAATTCGAATGTGATATTCAAATGTAAAATTCGAATGTGACATTCGAAAACTGTAAATAACATTCGAAAATCGAATTTTTAAGAATATTCGTTCTTATCAACATTCTATTATGTAAATCGAATTTCTACAATAACATTCGTTCTAACATTCGAATTCGGATATAAACACATTCGCCCATCCCTAGTAAATGGGCTCGTCCCTCTATCGCACAGCCTGGGAAGTTGATTGCTGCTATTACCTCTTGTGTACATATATTTTCTTAAAAAGGGACAGTTCACCCAAAAAATTTCTCCCCTTTAAATTATTCCCAATGATCCTTTTAACCTGCTAGAGTGTATTAAATTGGTTACAAGTAGCTCCTTTACTCCTATTTCAGCATTTAAAATAGCTGATTTAGCCTGTGGTATCGTCACCTACACTGAACAAATTAATACTGGAGTATAGGCTATTGAATAGCCTAAGTATACACAGCCAGCAGAAGAGATTACACTCTCAGTGGGATGCAGGATAGTTAAGTAATAAAATGAAAATTTTCCATTGTTCTCTCAATGTATTGAGCTTTGGTGTTCCAGCCAAATAAAAGATAAGGAAGCAAGTCTGTTTACACAAACTTAGAACCTAATGAGATCTGATATCACCTTTAAGTTCAACCCATTGTAATGGGCTGTGGGTTCAAAGCACAAAATTGGCTACTTCATATACACAAATAAGCATGAAAATGGAATTTCTTAAATATTTTATACTCTGCAGTTGGTATAACAAGTCATTTAAAATACATTAATGGAGATACAATTTTACAGTGTGCTGTCCCTTTAAGCTAAAAGTACGGTATTGACATTTTCAGTATAGGTTTTGGTGTCTGTACTTCCATTCCCACTCCCCCTACTTAAATAAGATTTAGGAGCTTATTGACATGTATTACTTTAACTCACATCTGCCTGGACACATTCACACACCCATGACCACCAATATGAATCCATATTGAGTTGTATTTCTTAAATTCCAAGAATCAATACCAGCTCTAATTGTTCCCTTGTATTGTGCATATTGTTCAGTTCTTTCCACCAGCAGCAATAGAATGAAGACATTATAGATTGATACAAATTGTATAGACACAAATATAGCAGAGGCTTTGTATTGTGTATATGTGTGTGTTGTATAGGGTATGTGCCACCAGGGCTATTGAAAGCTATGCGTTATTTTATTAAGGCTGGCACCAGCTCTTGCATTTGTACAACCCGTCTATTATTTCTTTTAAATAATAGTTTCAACAGGCAAAGTTATTTCAAATGACACAATAAAGGTAAATTAGCTATTTGTAAACAATTTAACATAATCCAGCAGATGAAAATAATCAAAGAAAATGCATTTAAAGGGACAGTCTACCATAGAATTGTTATTGTTTTAAAAGATAGATAATCCCTTTATTACCCATTCCCCAGTTTTGCATAACCAACACAGTTATATTAATATACTTTTTACCTCTGTGATTACCTTGTATCTAGGAACCTTCTTCCAGCCCCTTGATCACATGACTGTGACTGTTTATTATCTATTGTCTTGCAGTTAGCATTGTGTTGTGCTAGACTCCCTGTGCCTGAACACTGTGTTATCTATATGGCCCACGTGTACTTTCTGTCTCTTGTGTTGAAAAGAGATTTAAGAAGCATGTGATAAGAGGCAGCCCTCAAAGGCTTAGAAATTAGCATATGAGTCTGTCTAGGTTTAGTTTAAACTAAGAATACCAAGAGAAAAAAGCAAATTTGATGATAAAAGTAAATTTGAAAGTTGATTAAAATTAAAAGTCCTATCTGAATAATGAAAGTTTAATTTATACTAGACTTTCCCTTTAAGGGGAATATTTTACAGTACAATATCCCTTTAAAATTCCATGCTGATGCATAGACAGGATATATAAGCAGAGTAAGATATAGTGGGGCATAGAGTTTAAAGATTTCTTTAAACTACTTAAAGCTTGTGTAACATATTTTTTTGCATTTATCATTGCACAATTATTTCACCAGATATGCTTGTGCAATGCAGCCCCTATCTGATCAGGGCAGGTTAATGGTCTTACGCTGCTTGATAAATGGTGCCCATAGAGTTTTTTTTGTCCCAAAGAATAATTGATGAGTATTGATTTGTTGGAGTTTGATTGTTGGAGTTAAATCACATTAGTCTTTGGAAATGGATGAGCCAATGCACAGTACCTTTAAATTATTAGTTTTGCAAATAATACAGTTTTCCTGTTCCTCTTTTGATGTTTGCAAAAGGGTGCAAAGCCTAAGTAAACCCTGGTGTGAACGCTGCCTAGCTTCAGGATATGTCAAATCCTCATTTAGAAATCTATGAAAAAAGAAAAACGGTGCGACCCACAACTCAAGCGTAGTTTCAGAAGTGTATAATAATGTGCATATCACCATATCTTCCCTATGGAATTTGAGACTCGATTAAACCATAAAGATACAGTGATATGCACATATTAAATTTCCTTCTTGTAAGTGCAATATATTGCGCACCTTCTAAAAATTTCTCGTTTGTTTCTACACTTGAGTTGTGGTTCGCACCATTCTCCTTTTCTTCTTTCATATTCAATTTCAATATTTTTAAAGGAATAGTCATACAGAAAATATTAATACATATTATTGATAAAGCAAGACGTGCTTGTGTTAAGATCAGAGCACGTGCCAAAAATTACTATTATGCAGTGGTTTCTTTTATATCTTTTGTATTTTTATTTCTTGTTAATATTTTGTAAGGGCTTTTCTTTCTTTATAGAGGATAATATTCTACACAGTAGTTTTGTATATGGTATCTAACAATGCTACAAAGTGATTGTTTAGATCTGTGCACCACAGATGTGTGACAAGGCAAACATATTCAAATAAGTGTTTGAAAGGGGTTTATCCCGCTAGAAAACCCTGAAGATTTTATATCAATTTCATATGCTTCATGCAGGTCTTAATTGCTAACGTTATTTATAAATAATTATACCTTTCATGTTCCTTTAACACAATTTAAAATATAAAGTGCTTTAAAAATCCTTTTAGAACTCCATGATCAACTTGGGCATTGGCCAGTTGTTTATCTCAGAGACAGGTTCTGATTGGTGCATATTTACCATGTACCTGTCAGTTTTGTGCACAAGTGTGTTTTCACAAATAATTTAATATTATTAGTTGAGTGGGGGAATAACTTTATTTAAACATATAATGCTGTCATTATCACTAATGAATTATCTGCCTTGCTTTACTTTTGCTTTGACCCTGAATGTTTTGCTTCCCTGAAGGACTTTAGGAAAGCCTCCAAACTCCCTGCATTTTTTAATGTTTTCATTTGTTTAACATGTGTTATGTATATTTTAATTAAAGCATTTTTTTTTAAATTCCACTGGAGACTCTTCTTAATGAATTGAATACATTTTAAATTTAGTTTAAAAAAAACAACAAATCATGAGTTGATGTGGTCAGTTCAAAATGTGCCCTTTATATCAAATAAAACCAGCAACATATGTCATTTTTTTATAATGTAAAAAAAAAAGAATTCTTAATTACATTGCATATGATTCAGTTAAAAGGACATGAAACCCAACATTTTTTCTTTCATGATACAATTTTAAACAACTTTACAATTTACTTCAAATTTGCCCCATTCTTTTGGCATCTTTTGTTGAATGAACAGTAATGCACTCCTAGGTGCCAATGAAAAGAGACATATATGTGCAGCCACCAATCCCAGGCTAGCGCACAGTAGTGCATTGCTGCTCCTTTTGCAACAAAGGATACAAAAAGTACAATGCAAATTAGATAACTTAAGTACATTAGTAAGTTGTTGCAAGCTCTGTGCTTAATCATGAACACTTAATTTTTACTTTACTGTCTCTTTAACTTGTGGGAATAGAGAAGAAAAATAAGGATTTCAGAAGAAAAAAACAACCACTTCGCTGCGCTAGTTCTCATACCATGTCTCACGGCATGAGAACGAGGATCCCTTTGGAGTCTATGGAAGTGCGCTCTTGTGAGCACAATGCTTACTAGCAATGTAAACATGGCTAACTTGTAATACCAGCACACATTTGCGTGTGCTGGTATTACTCAGTGGAGCACTAATATCACTTTCGCGAAAGCGATATTTTGCGCTCTACTTGTAATTTAGCCCTTAATGTAGAAAACCGCCTTTCACATACAGCCACACTGTCATTGCACCTGCAACTACAGGTATGCATAAGCTTGTAACGCTTTCATTGTTACAACAGTTCATGTTGCTTTGCAAATATGATTTACAGGCTTTTTAACAATTGTTTCCAAGACTAATACTATGGAGTTTTTTTTTTCATTCCTTCTGAGATTTCTTTCTTTATGACACATAGGATGTTTTGTTGAGCCCATGTAGAGCGATTGAAAAGCTCCAGGCTTACAAAGAGTTCTAAGCTATCTACCTGCTTCCTGATAGTCTGCTTACCATAATATTACCATATGCTGAGTATAGTGCTCTAGCCATCTGTAGAACATATTTGTTCAGCAAGTGACAGCTGTCTGCTGTTAGAAAGAAGAACATAAAAGACTTCACATATCTTTTAATATGGAAATGAAATCCACTTTTTAGTCTTCATGTACTGTGTCATGTTTTGTTTTTTTGCTTCTCATTTTCTCAACAATCATACCAGTATCTGTATTTAGACATCCTGCCAATGGTATATTTGCCTAGGTTATGTTTTATACATATGTTGTTAGTTATGCAATTTTTGCTTTCTAAGCAAAATAAAAATATCATATTTTATAGAAATAGTAAACATTTAGACAGTTTAAGACAACATACTCCTTAAGAGATTTTTCTTCTTCTGGATACATTACTTAAAGTAAACTTGCAAGGTTTTTTAATGCAGGGCGTTGAAGTATGTTACAAGTGCATATGGCTTGCTTTATCATGTGACAGTCATCAACCAATCACAAAACACATATACATATATATACTGTGAACTCTTGCACATGCTCAGTACAAATTGGTGCCTCAGTATGTGTGCAGTTAATTAGATTGTGTGCATTTTGATAATGATAATACATTGGAATGTTCTTTAAAACTGTGTGCTCTATCTGAATCATGAAAGTTTATGGTTATTATGTTAATAGCACGGTTTCACCACCAGTAGCGAAACTGCTCTATTTCCGGTGACCAGAAAGGGAGGAGGGAGGGTATAATAGCACAGTCCCGCTGCTTGTGGCAGGACCCACACTATTATAAACAAGAAAACCCTTAACAAACAGCAATGTACATGGTGTGTCGCGTCATTAAGGGGTTAATTTCACTACAGTGTATCTTTATTATTAGAAGTTATAACACTGTATCAAAACTTATATTTTACCTTTAAGTCCTGCTATTTCAAGTTGCAGCCAACCATCACCTTCCGTGGTGGGCGGTACAGCCAATGGGAAGTATACTGACCACTCTACTGAAATCTGTAGCACCTTGCTCTTCACCTCAATAGCTGTGGCCCTGAATTTGCATGATGGTGTCACTTTTTTAGTGCTCTACATAGAGCTAGGAGTAAGGTCAGGGAGGGAGAGGTAGAATTAAAAATATCTGTAACTGAATTTAACATTCATTATTGAGATAGAGCATGCAGTGTTTTGTGTTTTTCTTTAGTTTTTTTGTTCCTGACTAGCGGGGGGGTACAGCCAATGAGAAGCGTATGATCCGTTCTACAACTCTTCAGCTCAATAGCAAAGGCCCTGAATTTGCTTGTTAGTGTCATTTTTACACAAAGTGAGAATGAGGGCATGAAGAAGATAAAAAAAATAAAACTTTCATGATTCAGATAGAGTTTTTAAATGTACTTCTATTATCAAATGTATTTAATTCTCTTGTTATTCTTTGTTGAAAACCATACCTATATAGGTTCAGGAACTGCAATGCACTACTGGGAGCTAACTGATTGGTGGGTTTGCCTCTTGACCATACCTCATTTCCCATGTTGTCATTTAGTTGATGGGGCCATATAGAGAGGGACAGGGATCAAAGGCTTTTTGTGGGGCGTCTGTGGAGTGTCTGGGTGGTCAGTGGCCATGCCTTGGCAGTCTGTGGGCATAGCTAATGCAGTTCCTTAAAACCAGGACATTTTACAGCTGCAGAAAGGTAGCAGGTCAGACTTCCCAACCAGTGGCAATTCCGCAGAATGCAGTATGGTGGGTGGAAGTTAGGCTGTTGTCGTTTTCTCAATAGATATGTTCAGCTAGCCCCTAGTAGTGCATTGCTGCTCTGGAGCTGACTTTAAACATGTGTTTAACCCCTTAACAGGGTTTAACTATGTAACAAGAGTTTAATAATAAAATGCTCACACAACAGAATTTTCTTTTTGCACTCTTATGTCCCTTTAACATTTTATCTTAACTGAGTGTCAACACTTTATCTTAAATGCCAAACAGTTACATTTGGTTAAATTGAATAATAATAAGAGATGATCGATTGCCTCTATTCTAAACATTTATATTATATGCCTTAAAGTTTGTTTATACAAAGACACAGTAGTATAAAAACAAAGGATCAACTATTTAATTTATTGCTGCAGCCCATGGGAACGTTATCTTGCTGTTCTAGGCATTGTATCAAAAAGATCCAAGAGTTCTGCTCACAGTACAAATGTACATTCTTGTAGAAGAGCCCTAAAATGTATGTTTAACCTTTCAGCCGTCAGATATGAAAGATTTGTGATTTCCTGAAGAACAGGACATCTTTCAGTTCTATAACCATTAGGGAGAGTTTATGTTCATGTAAAGATCTGTGCGTATGTTTGAGGTTTCTAAAAGCTCTCAAGAACCTTGTTATAGATTAGAGAATTTTGTATAAAAGTAATGTAGGAAACATGTTTGGGGTAATTCTACAAACCTTTATTACTCCTACAATTTTTCTGTTTAACTTAAGTGAATGAGAGTGAAAACAGACTGTCTTTGAAGCTGTATGCTTGTGTGCTTTCTACTGAACAAACTTTTTTTTTTACTATTTCAGATAAAGACATCTGTCATTTGGGCCACACCAAATATTTCTTTTTCTATTCCTCTCTGGGTGATTATATTAGCCATACTTCTGGGATTACTTGTCCTGGC
Organism: Bombina bombina; assembly: GCF_027579735.1. Taxonomy (NCBI): domain Eukaryota; kingdom Metazoa; phylum Chordata; class Amphibia; order Anura; family Bombinatoridae; genus Bombina; species Bombina bombina. The sequence goes on along the minus strand of NC_069503.1, from coordinate 275,878,093 downwards.
AATATTGACACTAGTTATGTGGAAGGTAAGTTTCATATTATTTAGGCTTTGAATAAAATGTTTGTAGAAAAATGTTGCAATGACAATGTCCTTATCATCATTTTAAGTAGTCTTCCAGTAGATTAACAAATCAGCAGAGTCTGTACCGTATTAGAACAGATTAATACCTTGTTTGGTACATTTAATTTTTCAATGGTCAAACTTCACCCACATTATTTGGAAGAGCCAATCCAGATGAGTCTGGAGAAGACAGGACTTGCCACTGTCAATGTATTAACAAAATCCCAATTGTTTAACTTCAGCAGAAATGACAAGATAATCTAATGAAATGAGATAGATATGTGGCAGGGTTAGGCTTTGAAGCCTGCATGTGCTCAGTTTTCAGGACTGTAAATTTCATATTTTTTACACTTAAACAGCAGGAAATGGGGGCAAAATAAGTAATGGAAGTATATTGCACAGTTGTTTTACAACGCGTGTTCAGTTTATTTAAAGGGACACTAAACTCAAAATTTAATTCTATACAAAATGTTAAATTATGCATAGAAAAAAACATTTGTATTGTACTTTAATTACTTATTTTAACTACAATCTCACTCTACAATTGAAAGGCTTGAGTGGATCCTGCATGATTATGAACTCTGACACTAAAAGATTCCACCTAGTGATTGCATGATTGTTGTGGAAACTCTCATATCTCTGCCCCTAATTGGACACACAAACAAATAAGAAAAACAAGGGAAAGAAGCTATTCCCCTGGAACTAAAAAAAACACCTTTTTTTTCTAAAAAGGGACAATTTTAAATTAAATTAAAATTTGTTGATTGCAGATGTTTTGGCAGAATAGTGCTTACTTTCATATATATATATATATATATATATATATATATATATATATATATATATATATATATACACATACATACATACACTATGCACACATACAACATTTCTTATTTCACTTTAGCCAAATATAATTCATATTTCTACATAGATAATTATGAGGCTGGAAGATAACTGTGGAGATAAACTGTTAATCAGTAGTTAATCTTTATACTATTTATTCTTTATGTGAAAAAAACTGTTCCCACATTCAGTTCAATGAACTTTATATCTGAGCAAACATCCTTCCTTCTGTTTTTGCTAATTCTTAATATCAGATGGATAGTAATTCTATACTAGGCAAATACTAGGCAAAACGTTATGTAACTATAATAAATTGAATGCAATATTGATTATATGCTTTAAGGGTCATGGGTACCATATACCTTCAGTAATACACGTGGTATTTCTGAGTAAATTGACATGAAAAATATAAATGTATCTCTGTATGAAAGGTATGGTACATCAAGTGATAGTATGAATTTTACTTGGGATAATGTTAACATATAACATCAGGGTTTTTATACTAATCATGTAAAATAATATAACTGATAAGATTATCCATAAAGACAGATACTGCAGAAAAAAACACTATTCTGTCCTCCCATAGTTAAATCCTATTCCTCTAATACTGCAAAAACATTGCCATATATATATATATATATAATGCATTAAATAAATAAAAATCAGTGTTACATAAAACAGGTTACAATGTTAATAACGGGTTCATTAGATATAATCTGTGACATAATCAGTGCTACATTTTAAGATAAAACTTGTGCTTTCTTCAGAGATTTAACTAATGTGCAATGTCATCAATAAATTTCAATTTTAATAAATATATAATATGAGCATTTGTTTGTATTTTTTTCAGTTTTCTGAATAAAGTATAAAGTTTGTTTTTTACTTTGAATTTCAATTAGTTTGAAACATATTTTATGTTCAGTCATTTTGCAGTTTCATGGGCAAAAGCCAAATATTTTTCCATTATCAAGTTTTTAAAGGGAAATTAAACACTAAGGGCTAGATTATAAGTAGAGCGCTAAATTTCCGCGCCCGTTTGCGGGTGCACGATAATTAACCAGTCATTACAAGAGGCTGGTTATTGCTACCACAAGCTTGTGGTAGCAATCAGTGCTTATAAAATTAACCAGAGATCAGATACAATATGTAAAAAAAAAAAAAACTACCTTGTAAAGGTATGGCTGTTAGTACCTTTAAGATGTAGGGGTGCTACATTAATAAATATGCCACCTCCATAGTAACTGAAAAACAATTGTGTGTGAGAATATGAGAGAGTGAGAAATAGGATGTGTGTGTCAGAAAGTGAGAATATATGTGAGATAAACTGTGTGACAGTGTTTAAAAGTGTGTGTGAGAGTTAGTTTGTGTGAGTGTGTGAGAGTTTGTTTGTGTGAGTGTGTAAGGGAGAGCTTGTGTGAGAGAGTGTTTGTGTGTATCTGTGATTGTGTGTGTGTGCATATGCATCTGTGTGTGTGTATATCCCTGGCTATATATGTATATGTGCATTTATTCCTGCCTCAGCTTGCTGCCACGTGAGCAAGAATATTCTCTTTTTAGGTATGAGAATAAGTTTAAAAACTTTATTAGTAATATAATTGTATACATAGAGTGTTATATTCTTAATACAAATGTATATTAGAGGTGTATAATGGCGTAATATACGTTTACGTATGACATCCTGAAAATTTGGAGATGAAAAAGTGGGACCACTAAGAAATGTTATGTTACCACTAGCAACTTTTTCAACCCATATATATATATAGTATTTATTTTCCAGAGGTCAGTTTTACTTTTTTCAAAATTACAATATAGAATTTTCCTTTAGAAAAGGTGTTGTTAAAATGCCAAAAAGCACACTACAGGGTTTGTAGGAACTGCCTTTCAGATAAAGAATGCAACTTTCAGCAACTTTCCCAAAAACAGCAACAAATTTCATTGGTCATGCAACCCTCATCTGAACTTGAAAGTATTAAAATGGAATGCGTTACAAATTCCCAAATTGTGCTTTGATGGCTACACTGCCTTTTCACCCACTCAGATAGCCAAATGTTGAATAATTGACTCTAGATGCCAAATTGAATTTATTTAAGATAAAACATATTGGAGTTGGCAGCTTCTCTCTTTGTATGCAAATATAATTATATTGCAATCAAATTTATAAAGATTGCTAATTTTTCCTGTACATATTTGTTATATTTTAGTTGTTTTAGTCATACCATCCTAGAAATTACTCTGGATATAGCCTACATTTAGGTGAAATAAAACATTTTACATATAGTTGCCAGGTGTCCATTATACAACCAGACAGTCCAGTATATTAGCAAACTGTCTAGTAAAATATTCACAAAAATACTGGACACTGAGAGTTAGTTAAATGGTAAAGGCCTCCTATGCCTCAATGCATTACAAATATGGAGTAGTGAGAAGTAAGGGGCAGTCAAGGGGGTCAAATCACTTAATGGCCCATATTTATCAAGGTCTGTCGGACCTGATCCGACAGTGCGGATCAGGTCCGACAGACCTCGCTGAATACACCTCGCTGAATACGGCGAGCAATACGCTCGCCGTATTCAGCATTGCACCAGCAGCTCACAAGAGCTGCTGGTGCAACGCCGCCCCCTGCAGACTCGCGGCCAATGGGCCGCCAGTAGGGGGATGTCAATGAACCCAATCGTACTCGATCGGGTTGATTTCCGGCGATGTCTGTCCGCCTGCTCAGAGCAGACCGCTGCTTCATAACAGCTGTTTCTGGCGAGCCTGCAGGCTCGCCAGAAACACAGGGCATCAAGCTCCGTTCAGAGCTTGATAAATATGCCGCTATGTGTGTTACCAGCAACCTGCTCAGTTGTGAAAATATACACCGTGGGATCTAAACTGGGGATTAATAGCTTTTGGGGTGGGAATTGTGTGACCCCGCATACCATTTTTTCACATTCATCAACAGATTGTCCAGTATTTTTGTGGAGTACAGTTGGCGATCCTAATTTAAATTTATAATATTAGGAAAAGATAGTTTAGTTTCTAATAAAATAAGTATCCAGAAGACATAACCAGATGCTACATAGAGAGTCATATGTCATTATTATTATTTTCCAAACCAGTCTTGAATAAACCATTTTCGAAAATTACTTTTTTTTTTATGAGCATAGAACAAATTTTTTTAAAATAACAGAAGATCTTGAGTTGAGGGGTGGAGAAATGTTAGCAGCATACAGTAGAAAGCTTTTAGTCTGCAGGTTACTGACTACTGGACTAGTGCAACATTTTCTTGACTAGTGTAATGTTTGGTGAAAGAAACCTATTGTCTACAAAACATTCTGGTATATTTTTAATGTATCCAGGGATTTTAATAAAACATATTTGTATGATTACTGTATTCTTACCTTCTATATAATGACTTTACAAGATTATAGAATCAAAACTATGTAGACAACATGCTGCCAAATTATTTTGTTACAGCCTGCTATGTTCATCAGCAAGAGAAAACTATGGAAATGTTTCATTATTATAAAAACAGACAAACATAAAGTCTGCATTTCTAAATGTATTTTATATTTTTGGTAATTATACTTTCTGGTCATTTTTTGGATGTCATTTCACATAAGTATTAATATTTTCTATAGTAAAATCTTTTCTTTTTTTTAAATCAATGGTCATCCTATTTGCTTTTAATTTCAGTAACAATATTTATAGTTTGAAAAATTTATTAGCTCTCTCATTATTATTACATTTTATTTACAACAGGTAACAGCACCTCATTTTTATTATTGTTGTCTTATAATTACATCTTTTATTCTAGATTATATTTTATACAATTGAACTGCCACTCACATCTGGCAGATTTAGATCTTTATAAAGAATATTAAAGAGTCATAATACAGCATTAGAAAATAAGAATTACTTAAATGTATGTTGTTAACGTATTAAATAATTGCTGTAAAATACATTTGGAAATTGTGCTTGTTCCACTACTGTTATCTACTTTTCGGTTTTCTCCCCCTCTCCCTCACCTTGTCTAGTCATTTGCTCTACTAAGGGGGGTTATATCAGTTTAGCATCAACCTTCATGATAGGAAAAGCATTATTTTCAATAACAGTAGGCATACTAGGTAGTTTAGGTGTGAATAACAGTGGGCATACTAGGTAGTTTAGGTGTGAATAGCAGTGGGCATACTAGGTAGTTTAGGTGTGAATAGCAGTGGGCATACTAGGTAGTTTAGGTGTGAATAACAGTGGGCATACTAGGTAGTTTAGGTGTGAATAGCAGTGGGCATACTAGGTAGTTTAGGTGTGAATAGCAGTGGGCATGCTAGGTAGTTTAGGTGTGAATAGCAGTGGGCATACTAGGTAGTTTAGGTGTGAATAACAGTGGGCATACTAGGTAGTTTAGGTGTGAATAGCAGTGGGCATACTAGGTAGTTTAGGTGTGAATAGCAGTGGGCATGCTAGGTAGTTTAGGTGTGAATAGCAGTGGGCATACTAGGTAGTTTAGGTGTGAATAGCAGTGGGCATACTAGGTAGTTTAGGTGTGAATAACAGTGGGCATACTAGGTAGTTTAGGTGTGAATAGCAGTGGGCATACTAGGTAGTTTAGGTGTGAATAGCAGTGGGCATACTAGGTAGTTTAGGTGTGAATAACAGTGGGCATACTAGGTAGTTTAGGTGTGAATAGCAGTGGGCATACTAGGTAGTTTAGGTGTGAATAACAGTGGGCATACTAGGTAGTTTAGGTGTGAATAGCAGTGGGCATACTAGGTAGTTTAGGTGTGAATAGCAGTGGGCATACTAGGTAGTTTAGGTGTGAATAGCAGTGGGCATACTAGGTAGTTTAGGTGTGAATAACAGTGGGCATACTAGGTAGTTTAGGTGTGAATAGCAGTGGGCATACTAGGTAGTTTAGATATGAATAGGAGTGGGCATGCTAGGTAGTTTAGGTGTGAATAGCAGTGGGCATACTAGGTAGTTTAGGTGTGAATAACAGTGGGCATACTAGGTAGTTTAGGTGTGAATAGCAGTGGGCATACTAGGTAGTTTAGATATGAATAGGAGTGGGCATACTAGGTAGTTTAGGTATAAATAGCAGTGGGCATGCTAGGTAGTTTAGGTGTGAATAGCAGTGGGCATACTAGGTAGTTTAGGTGTGAATAACAGTAGGCATACTAGGTAGTTTAGGTGTGAATAGCAGTTGGCATTGATACTAGGTAGTTTAGGTGTGAATAACAGTAGGCATACTAGGTAGTTTAGGTGTGAATAGCAGTGGGCATACTAGGTAGTTTAAGTGTGAATAACAGTAGGCATACTAGGTAGTTTAGGTGTGAATAGCAGTTGGCATTGATACTAGGTAGTTTAGGTGTGATTAACAGTAGGCATACTAGGTAGTTTAGGTGTGAATATCAGTGGGCATACTAGGTAGTTTAGGTGTGAATAGCAGTGGGCATGCAAGGTAGTTTAGGTGTGATTAGCAGTGGGCATGCTAGGTAGTTTAGGTGTGAATAGCAATGGGCATACTAGGTAGTTAAGGTGTGGTTAGCAGTGGACATACTAGGTAGTTAAGATGTGGTTAGCAGTGGGCATGCTAGGTTTTTAAGGTGTGAATAGTAGTGGGCATACTAGATAGTTTAGGTGGGAATAGTAGTGGGCATACTAGGTAGTTTAGGTGTGAATAGCAGTGGGCATGAGAGGTAGTTTAGGTGTGATTAGCATTGGCATGCTAGGTTGTTAAGGTGTGAATAGTAGTGGGCATACTAGGTAGTTTAGGTGTGAATAGCAGTGGCAATACTAGGTAGTTTAGATTTGAATAGCAGTGGGCATACTAGGTAGTTATGGTATGAATAGCAGTGGGCATGCTAGGCAGTTTAGGTGTGAATAACAGTAGGCATGCTAGGTAGTTTAGGTGTGAATAGCAATGGGCATACTAGGTAGTTTAGGTGTGAATAACAGTAGGCATACTAGGTAGTTTAGGTGTGAATAGCAGTTGGCATTGATACTAGCCGGTAGTTTAGGTGTGAATAACAGTAGGCATACTAGGTAGTTTAGGTGTGAATATCAGTGGGCATACTAGGTAGTAGTTAAGGTGTGAATAGCAGTGGGCATGCGAGGTAGTTTAGGTGTGATTAGCAGTGGGCATGCTAGGTAGTTTATGTGTGAATAGCAGTGGGTATACTAGGTAGTTTAAGTGTGAATAGCAATGGGCATACTAGGTAGTTAAGGTGTGGTTAGCAGTGGGCATACTAGGTAGTTAAGGTGTGGTTAGCAGTGGGCATGCTAGGTTGTTAAGGTGTGAATAGTAGTGGGCATACTAGGTAGTTTAGGTGGGAATAGCAGTGGGCATACTAGGTAGTTTAGGTGTAATAGCAGTGGGCATACTAGGTAGTTTAGATATGAATAGCAGTGGGCATACTAGGTATTTAAGGTGTGAATAGCAGTGGGCATACTAGGTAGTCTAGGTGTGAATAGCAGTGGGCATACTAGGTAGTTTAGATATGAATAGCAGTGGGCATACTAGGTAGTTTAGGTGTGAATAACAGTGGGCATACTAGGTAGTTTAGATATGAATAGGAGTGGGCATACTAGGTAGTTTAGGTGTGAATAGCAGTGGGCATACTAGGTAGTTTAGATATAAATAGCAGTGGGCATACTAGGTAGTTTAGTTGTGAATAGCAGTGGGCATACTAGGTAGTTTAGATATGAATAGCAGTGGGCATACTAGGTAGTTAAGGTGTGAATATTATTGTGTATATTTATATTTAACTATAACCTATGTTAAACCAACTTAAGGGATTGCTACCCCAAACTCTTCCTTTAACTGTCAATGTGCAAACAACAATTTCTGCTCAAATTCTATATATGGGCATGCTTTTATGATTGGTTAACAAGGATCGGTTTTGATCTTGGGTATAGGGAAATCAGTGAAAAAGCCAAAAACAAAATTTTTTTTTTACTTAATTTGTGCATGGCCCATTACTTTCTGTCACAGCCCCACAAAGTGGCTGTGGTCCCTCTTAGGAAGGTAAAGAAGGAGCTTCCCCTTTGTAAGTGGTTGCTAAGAGACACATAAACTAGCTCCAGTCATTTTCATGCTCATGCTCAGTACAGTAGAGGACTTTTTGCTGCAAAAATCTTGCTACAGGATAAACCCCTGCCCCCCAATCTTCCATGTACAAATTTCACCTCTTCCAAAAGACAAATAAAGTATTTACTCCTACAGAAAATGGTTGTACATTTTTTATTATTATGATTTTTTTTATTCTTGCTACAATTATTAATTACAGTAGTAGCCATTTCCTTGAAGATATGGTGAGAACATTACTTATGTACAAATACTACATCTTCTGAAAGGCAATTCAAATTATGTACTTCAACTTACAGTGATTGTCCATTTTTTTAATATTCTGATTTTCTGATTATTCCTAACATTATTATTTACAGTAGTAATCATTACCTTGAATTGCCTATAAAAACGCGTGGTAAAAAAAATACTTATGCACAAATACTACCTCATCCGAAATGCAATTAAAAGTATGTAATACTACTGAACATGATTGTTCTTTTTGGTAATAATATTCTGATTGCTGCTACCATGTATTATGGTTCTTTACAGTTGTAGTCATTACCTTGAACTGCCCATCAGAAGATGTGGTAAAAAATACTTGAGCTGATACACATGAACTAGCAGATATGTGCTCTAGCAACAGAAAGTTAGTTTCTTGCCCATGCTCAGTAAAGGACTTTTGCTGCAAAACTCATGTGACAGGAAGCATCAGTAGAACAAGTTCTATAATGGTAGCTTCCTTGTCTCCCTACAGTGGCTGTACTGAGAGTTTCTAAGTGCTTTTTACTAAAGAAGCACTGTGTCATATACCTTTAAACACAAATAATCAGTTTAGGCTTAACAATTGTATAGTTATATTCTCTAATGTATTATTTTACTTTAAGGACTCATATCAGCCTCAGGATAACCCAGTAGCTTTGATTAGTCAGCATTTCTTGAAGAATATCTTGTTAATTTTATTAATGATCCAAGTTGGGCTCAATGTACTAAGCAATGTTGAAGGGTGCTAGCCTGCTTTCCTTATTTCCTTCATTACCTCTGAGATTTTGTATAGAAATCACCCCAAAACACGTTCACTCTGGTTGATTTACAGGCCCTTAAGCGATTTGTCATGCGAGAGAAGCGAACGGCATTACATACTCAAGTGAGTGTGTAATGATACATATAGGCAGCGGGTGCACAGTGTCCATTGCCCGGTTCAATGCGAATACAGATGGGCAGGTTCTCAAGTTGAGAACCTTGTCTGCACTGGCCTTAGTGCATGGGTGCAATATATTAATTGGTACAGTAGAACACAACATTCATAATGTCTAAAGAATATCTCTACATTTTTGGTCTGGATGCACTCAGCCAATCATTTGTCTCTATTTTTGCAATATTTTTTAAAGCAGGCCTAATGCCTTTGCTTATTTTCTAATAATTGTTTATTGCAAAGAACTCTTGATTCTTTTCTAACCTTTCCATTTGATATATAATTGTCATTTTGTATAGAATTACATTAACATAAATGCTACTTTATTTTTATTTTGCAGTGTGGTTTCTTTGATAGAGCACGGCCTCCCCAGGATGATGTCGGTGATGAAACGCAACAATTAACGAATAAAGCTGCAGAAGCATGAGATATAAAAAACTGAACTTATGGAGAAAATAAAATACAAGATTATTTTTCTACAAAAAAAAAAAATGTCTTCTTGAATGTACCTGCATCATGATCATGCCATCAGTATGCACTGTGTGCCCAACAGCAAGATGCACATTCATGGGAGAATTTACCACTGCCTTAACAAACTATCTACAACATTGTAGGAAGCACATTTACTTGAAAATTTCCAGGTGTCATTTGAATGAGTCGGAATATGCATGATTTATGTGTGCTTTGTGGGGATAAATGACTTTTGTAAATGCCTAAGGCAGTGCCTATCTTACTGTAATACTGAGACTCTACAAGTAAAATAACACTATGGAAGGATGAAGAATATGGAGACGTCCCCAAGGAACAGGAACTGTAATTGCACGGAGCAAAAGTACTAATGTTAAAAATGTCAATGTACATACATATAAAAAGGATAACAAAAATGTTGAGTATTTCCTAAATGAAGCACAGTTTCAAAATGATTTTATATTTAACTACAGGTGAAGTCACATGAATGTAAAATTGAATCTGCACATACCACTACCGTAAATGCACAGAACATACAATATACTACTTAGATAAACAGGAAGCCAGCAGTGCTTTTAAATTCTTTATTTCTTCAACCATATAAACACAATGAAGGGTTCAACAAATACAACTAGTTACATTTGCTGAACCATTCAAATTGACATAAATTGGAAATTGATTTTCCCATAAAATGCTTAATTAAGCTTAAGAAATATACATTGCAGTATATTTTCATAATTTTGCTACAAGTCTGAAAACTGTAGGGTTTTTTAATTTGTCCAAGAAGTTGAATGTAAGCTCACCATTTTAAAAGCCTGACCATGTCAAATTCTATGCAGTGATTGGTTGATCACTTTATTAGCTGTTATATCTGTCCTTAATTATCCAAAGAGTAGGAGATAAGATAAAGTATACTTAAAGGGACAGTATACACTAATTTTCATATAACTGCATGTAATAGACACTACTATAAAGAATAAGATGCACAGATACTGATATAAAAATCCAGTATAAAATGGTTTAAAAACGTACTTAGAAGCTTTCAGTTTAGCTCTGTTGAAAAGGCAGTTGGAAAGCCCACTGCAAGTGGGAAATAAGACACTCCCCCCTCTTTTGCATATGAAAAGACACTTTACACAAACAGGAGCAAGCTGTAGAAGGTAGCTGACGGTATTCAAATAAAACTTTGGGGCTTGGTTAGGAGTCTGAAAATTAGAGCAATGTTATTTAAAAATAAGCAAAATTATAATTTTTTTTAAAAAACAAACTTTATGGGCTTTATAAATGGATCATCTACAAAACATTTATGCAAAGAAAAAATGAGTGTATAATGGCCCTTTAAGACTATTAAATACGGTATATATTAAGGGCTTATAAAACAGTGTGAGAATATTGTTATTTAGCCCCAGGTTAAGCCCACCATTAGTGACCAGCCCTCTATACAAAAAAATGTTTGGTTTCCTTTTGTTAGATATTTTTTGTAATGTGATAAGATGTTTTAGATTCAAAGCCATTCCAGTCCATTGGAAAAACAACATTTATAATGATTTTTAAATGACTTTGCAACACTGACACTAACTGTATACAAGTCCCTCAGGTATCAATTTTTTAAACAGTTTTTGATTGATTTTCTTAAAATACATTTCCCCTTTGAAAATCCATTTTAGCCGTTTTCGTGCAAGATATATTTTTTTGGCGTTGGGTAAACTTGCATATGTTGTTTCATTGTTCACAAAAGTGTTTAAGTCATAAGAAAATCACATAATTAAACCATGAAACATGTTCAGAACTAAAATGCAGTCATCTGAATATTTTAAATGTTTTAGTTTTATTTGACATATAATGATAGGAAAGTATTAATTGTATCATGAATTGAACTTGTAAGGAGGCTAATGACCAGAGTTTTTGGATGATATTTTCCATTCCAATTGGCTGATTATTGTTTTCTTCAGTGTGAGTCTGAAAGGCTGTAAAATCTCATGCCAGATGTTCCAAAGTTATCGATGATGTTTTACTCAGGTGGGCTAAATCATTTAAAGGGACATAAAAGTGCAAAAATGCTCTGTGCTAGAACATGTTATTTTTGTATTATTGCTACATGCAAAGAGGTTAAACTCATAGTTAAAGTCAGCTCCAGAGCAGCAATGCACCATTGGGACCTGGCTGAATAAAATTGGTGAGCCAATGACAAGAGGCATATATGTGTAGCCATCAATCACCAGTTAGCCCCTTGTAGTGCATTGCTGCTCTAGAGTCTAGTGTCTAGGTATGCTTTTTTTTCAACAAAGGGTACCAAAAGAAAGAGGAAATTTGAAAATAGAAGTATTGAAAAGTATTTTAAAATAGCATCCTCTATCTGAACCATGAAAGATTATTTTTGACTTTCATGTCAATACAAAATGTGGCTGTTTATATATCTGAGATGTGAAGTATAATTATCTGTGCAATAATGTATAACTTTATCAGAAGTATGAAATAATTGTGATTGTTGACACATAATGCAAATTACCTTTCATTTATCCAAACAATATCATTTCATTTTCAAATACTTCAATGACCTCAGTTTACATAATTGGTCGTGGTGGAATCTGAAAGGTTTGTGTGCAATACGTTATGGATCGGGGGCATGTTTACGCTGGCGCCTGTTGCGCATGTTTGTGATAATAATGGATGCATTCATACAGGTATACTTTACACAGTATCTTTTCATTTCCTGTTTGTAAAACTACACTACAGTTAGAACGCTAGATTAGATATAAGTATAAATATGATTTTTATGTTTTTGTATTTATGAAAGTGGATTTAATACTTAAAATGCCTTGTTTTTTTAAATGTAAATTTATCTGTTCAGCTTGCATGTTAAACACTGTAGCAGTGTCCTTGTGTAATTAAAGGGAGAGTCTAGTCAAAGTTAAACTTTCATGATTCAGATAGAACATGCAATTTTAAGCAACTTTCTAATTTACTCATCAATTTTTTGGGGTTTGCTTGGTATCTTTATTTAAATTAAAGCTTTGGAGTCAGCCTATTTTTGGTACAGCACCTGGGTAACACTTGCTGATTGATGGCTACATTTAGACACCAATCAGAAAGTGTTACCCAGGTGCTGAACCAAAAATGAGCCGGCTCCTATGCTTACACTCTTGCTTTTTCAAATAAAGATACCAAGAGAATGAAGAAAATTTGATAATAGGAGTAAATTAGAAAGTTACTTAAAAGTGCTGCTCTATCTGAATCATGAACGTTTAATTTTGACTTGACTATTCCTTTAATTTAATTTATAGCATTGAGCTATAAACACCATTGATGCCCTTAAAAGGACATTGCAGGTAAATATTGTATATCTTGCATATGGAAGACCAGAAATTAAACTTTGCTAAATATTTTTTTCATGAACAACTCTGTTTGAATTGATATTGAAGCAAACAGGAAGTGTTTTTCTGTATATTACTGATCCATTAAAAAATATGTGCTTATTGGTGATAAGGATGATTCTTCAACTCTATTGGTTACTAGGGATAACATACACAAAAAATGTACGTACATATTTTACAACCCATGTTTTTTATTTCATGCTTTAGATAGAGCATGTGATTTTAAACAACTTTCAAATTTACTTCTATTATCTAATTTTTTTTGTTCTCTTGGTATCTCTTTGTTGATAAGGATATCTAGGCAGGCTCAGGAGCTGCTGATTGGTGGCTGCACATATATGCCTCATGTTATTGGCTTACCTAATGCGTTAACTAGCTCCCAGTAATGCATTGTTGCTTCTTCAACAAAGGATACCAAGGGTATGAAGCAAATTGGATAATAGAAGTAAATTTCAAACTTGTTTAAAATTCTATTTTCTGTCTGAATCATGAAAGAAACATTTTGGGTTTCGTGTCCCTTTAAGGTATGAAGTGTCGGTGTACTTTCACCAAGTGTATGTTTTTATGGGGAATCCTCATAAAATTACTGCAATAGAACAGAATTCAAAAATAAAAAGTGTACAAACATGTTCAACATTTGCTTAACAGATAGATTACAAATCTGTAAAATATATATAGGGGCCGTATTATCAAGCTCCGAATGGAGCTTAATGCCTGCGGAAATAGCAGTTATGAAGCAGCGGTCTAAAGACCGCTGCTCCATAACTTGTCCGCCTGCTCAGAGGCTGCGGACATCAATCCGCCTTATCTCATATGATCGGGCTGATTGACACCCCCTGCTAGCGCCCGCAAATCTGCAGGGGGCGGCATTGAACAAGCAGTTCACCAGAACTGCTTGTGCAATGATAAATGCCAACAGCGTATGCTGTCGGGTGCAGTGGACATGATACGCTACATTGTATCATGTCCATCCGCACTTTAATAAATCGGCCCCATAGTGTCTATCGATGTTTGCAAAATAGGTTATAATTCTAGCACAAATATTCACAAGTCTTAATAAATGACTATTTTGTGTAGCTCTGTATAAAGTTATACAAAAAATAAATCTGTCTTAAATTATCCTTTAGAAATCATAAGGTTCTGAACCATACAAGGTGTGCATTTAACTAATATATTACACACAATCTTTATGTGGTGTTTGATACCGTTTAAAATCCTGCCTATAATTTAATAACTAATTCATATTACAATAGGGTGATATTGTCCATGCTCTGTTTTCATAATTCCAAATTATTTTTTGCATTTGTAGTTTAAAGTCTGAATCTCTAAACTGAAAATACTAAAATCCAATGGAGCGCCTTGTGTACAAGGCTAAGGAAAAAATACTAATGTAAAACTAATATAGATTAGTTAAATATTTATTTACCAACAGACATATAAGAAACTTAATAAAATGGCATATATTAAAAACTTATTATAACATATTAAAACAACATGCTATAAACATGGATCCATGTAGCAAAAAACATCAATGCATACCATATTGGTATTGTTAGTGAATACAATGTGTTATTAAATGACCTAAAAAGTATTAAATTGTACACAAATAATTGTTATAGTGCACATAAAATCCAAACAGTATCCTGGTGGGACAATATAGGAGATTGTTTTACTTGAAAATCTATGTCGAAATGTAATTGCTTATTACATATCCATACGGAAATAAGACACTCCTCATTATATACATAAACTTTATTTCATTGGATAAGCAATTACATTTGGACATAGATTTTCAAGAAAAACAATCTCCTATATTGTCCTACCAGGATACTGTTTTGATTTTATGTGCACTATAACAATTATTTGTGTACAATTTAATACTTTTTACACATTGTATTCACTAACACCAATATTGTATGCATTGATGTTTTTTGTTACATGGATCCATGTTTTTAGCATGTTGTTTTAATATGTTATAATAAGTTTTAAATATATGCCATTTTTAATAAGTTTCTTATATGTCTGTTGGTAAATAAATATTTAACTATATGTCTATATTAGTTTTATATTAGTATTTTTTCCTTAGCCTTGTACACAAGGCACTCCATTGGATTTTAGTATTTTCTGTTTTTTTACCTCAGGGTCAGCTAGGTACCCTTATCCCAAGGATCTTTAAGGATCACCATTTTGGTTCAGCGCTGTGAGATACACTTTATAACTTAACTGAATCTCTAAACTATGGGGCCGATTTATCAAGTGCGGTCGGACATGATCCGCCGTAGCATCCGCTGTCGGCATTTATCATTGCACACACATTTTGTGTGAAATGCTTGTGCAATGCCGCCCTCTGCACATTCGCAGCCGCTAGCAGAGGTGTCAATTATCCCAATCGTATCCGACCGCTGCTTCTTAACTTTTGTTTCCGGCGAGCCTGAAGACTTGAGCGGAAACTGCTGCATTCGCTGCATGGTTAATTGGCCCACTAAGTCTACATCATGTTTTGAGCTGTTAGCTTTCCTTTAACTAAAGTTATATAAATCAGGACTGTAAATAATGTTAAAAGGACAATAAAGTCAAAATTAAACTTTCATGATTAAGATAAAACATATTATTTTAAATGTTTTTCCAGTTTACTTCTGTTATTAAATTTGCTTCATTCTTTTGTTATCCTTGTTGAATAGTAAGCTCTAGAACTGCATTGCACTACTAGCTTCCATCTGAGCACGAGTGACAAAATGGATGCAAATGCAGCAACCAATGAACATCCCAGTAGTGCATTGCTACTTTTTTGCCGATCAAGGTATTCTCTTCAACAAAGGATATCAATAGAATGAAGCAAATTTTATAACAAAAGTAAATTGGAAAGTTGTCTAAAATTGCTTGATCTAGCTGAATCATGAAAGTTTTATTTTGACCTACACTTTGAAATATGTAGGAGTTTGTGCAGCTAATACTATTATTAAGCAGTAAAAAACCCCACAAATGCTGCTAATAAATTATTACTAAGCAAGAATGATTTATTTTAAACCAAATAAAAACATTGACACAATATACAGATATTAAAGCTTGACAAGTGAAGTCTCCCTGGTTCAGAAACAAAACCATTAGCTGATAATGCACCTATAAAAAATGTCAAAATTATGTTATTATGATTTATTTGTAAAGCGCCACAATAATTCTGTAGCATCAGATAGATCAGTAGAAGCACAGTGACATGTATTCACTGTAAAAAAGAAGAGATACATAAAGGCTTAAAGGGACATTAAACACTTTAAGACAGTAATTTGAAATGATAAATCTTATTTATAAAACAAAGTCTGCAATATACTTTCATTATTTATTTTGTCCCCTTTTCCTGTAATTTTATTCTAAAATTGTGAGATTTTCAGTTCCTGTAAAAAATGGAAGTGTAAAACACTGTTATGTTCCACACAGCCATTGGCTGCACACTCTAGTCACCTATTTATAACTGTCCCTAATTGGCCACAGAAGAATGTAACCTAAGTTACAACATGGCAGCTGTTTTATAGACACTACAACTTTACACTTTTGGCAATATTTAAACAGCTAATGAAACTTTAAAAAATACATCTATTCTACAAGTTATTCTCAGACTATTTTTTATTTTAATACATCATTCTGTCTAGCATTTGTTTAGTGTTCAATGTTCCTTTAACAAAACAAATTAGTAGAAGAGGACGAGGGTCCTGAAGTGAAAAGGTTACCATATACACACTTTTGTTTGGTTTTTTAAATATTTTTATTTTTATTTCTTTTTTTATTGTTTGGGCAGGGGGAGGGAAGATGCAAAATGTAAACGCACAAGCCAAATATCTTTTTATTCAAAATAGTAAAATCATTTCTTATTTACCCTTGTATGCCTGTATCCATGTTATCACATCTCTCATTTTAATTCAATATCATTTTACATATCTGAAAATAATGTACATTTTTACATTTTGAATGAATAAATCACGACATGTGACTGCACTATTTCACTGTGTATGATTATTTGCAAGTTTAACCTTTTTCAGTAGAACTGTTTTAGTCCATCTTGTTACACACCATTGTTTTAAAATGGGCAGCCATTTCCCTTTTAGCTTCTTTGTGACGTTGCTTTTGCTAGCTTGTGACATTTAATATTCTTGAAGATAAATATTATCTGAAAATCTTTTAGACCTTTTCAAAACATTTTAAACATTCTAGAAAAAAAAAGAAAGGATGTAGTGTCGAGCTTCCTGTTTCATTAAACTTCATTCTGTAATATAGAACATATAAGACTCGGCCTAGTTAAATGTTTATTCACTATATTTATTTTTGGCTGTTGGCAAATGTCCATGTAATTTTAAGACAATGCCCCTTGACAATAACATCTTGATTTAATCATTGGCAGCTTCATAACTTGGCACATAAATAATTTATTTTATATTTATTTTAATCACTATAATAGTCATTTTTAGTATGTGCAATATGCCATTTTGGGGGGACATTTTGATTATTGCCAGATTAGGTTTAGGTTTAAATGGAAATGTTATAGCTATTAAAATAACAATTGGCTTGGATATCACTATTACACACATTTAAGGGGATTGTCCTGCTGTTTGGAATATATTTCTAACAATTGAGTTATGTACATAATTTTTTCACATGGTGGTCAAGGACTGCATGCAGATTTCAATACAGCCATTATTATTTTTGGATTTTTACATCTGTTTTTCATTTTAAAAGTAAAATTATATACAACTAAAATAGAAGGTGAGATTGTTTTTTTCTTATATGATAAAAATTAATTTAAAAAAAACTGTATTTAATTTTGCAATCAGTTCTTCTTAAACTGTGTTATAAATGTTTGCTTCAAGGGACATTTACATTTCCCGTATTAAGCATAGTCAGAAAAAAACATCCAACTTTAATTAATTACATTTAATTTCATGTAATTTTAATCTTAAAATTGTAGTTTTTCCACTGCTCACAGAGAAGCTGGAGTGGATTCTGCGAAATTCAGAATTATTGATTGATAGGTACAGAAAAAAATAAATAAAAACCAAATACACATAAAAAACATACGCCTAGATTACGAGTTTTGTGTTAGCCTTAAAAAGCAGCGTTGAGAGGTCCCAACGCTGCTTTTTATCTAACGCTGGTATTATGAGTCTGACAGGTAGAGGCTCACCGCTCACTTTTCTTCTGTGACTCGAGGCTACCGCAATCCCCTTACATCAATTGCGTATCCTATCTTGTCTATGGGATTTGCCTAACGCTGGTATTACAAGTCTTGGAAGAAGTGAGCGGTAGACCCTCTCATGTGAAGACTTCTACCGCATTTAAAAGTCAGTAGTTAAGAGTTTTATGGGCTAACGCCGGAACATAAAACTCTTAACTAGAGTGCTAACAAGTACACTAACACCCATAAACTACATATTAACCCTAAACCGAGGCCCCCCACATCGCAAACACTATAATAAATATTTTTAACCCCTAATCTGCCGACCGGACATCGCCGTCACCTACATTATACTTATGAACCCCTAATCTGCTGCCCCTAACATCGCCGCAACCTACATTATAGTTATTAACCCCTAATCTACCACCCCCAGCGTTGCCGCAACCTAACTACACTTATTAACCCCTAATCTGTCGACCGGACATCGCCACTACTTTAATAAATGTATTAACCCCTAAACCGCCGCACTCCCACCTCGCAAACACTATTTAATTTGTATTAACCCCTAATCTGCCTGCCCTAACATCGCTGACACCTACTTACATTTATTAACCCCTAATCTGCCACCACCAACGTCGTCGCTACTATAATAAAGTTATTAACCCCTAAACCTAAGTCTAACCCTAACACCCCCCTAACTTAAATATAATTTAAATACATCTAAATAAAATAACTACAATTAAATAAATTATTCCTATTTAAAACTAAATATTACCTGTAAAATAAACCATAAGATAGCTACAATATAATTAATAATTACATTGTAGCTATCTTATGATTTATTTTTATTTTACTGGCAACTTTGTATTTATTTTAACTAGGTACAATAGTTATTAAATAGTTATTAACGATTTAATAACTACCTAGCTAAAATAAGTACAAAATTACCTGTAAAATAAATCCTAACCTAAGTTACAATTACACCTAACAATACACTATCATTAAATAAATTACCTAAACTACCTACAATTAATTACAATTAAATACAATAAACTAAATTACGGAAAAAAACAAAAACTAAATTACAAAAAAAAAAAAACTAAATTACAGAAAATAAAAAAAATTACAAGAAGTTTAAACTAATTACACCTAATCTAATCCCCCTAATAAAATAAAAAAGTCCCCCAAATTAATAAAAAGCCCTACCCTATACTAAATTACAAATAGCCCTTAAAAGGGCCTTTTGCGGGGCATTGCCCCAAAGTAATCAGCTCTTTTACCTGTAAAAAAAGAATACAATACCCCCCTAACATTACAACCCACCACCCACACACCCCTACTCTAAAACCCACCCAATACCCCCTTAAAAAAAACTTAACACTACCCCATTGAAGATCACCCTACCTTGAGCCGTCTTCACCCAGCCGGACACCAGTGGTCATCCGATCCGTCCAGAAGTCTTTATCCGATGGGCCAGAAGAGGACATCCAGACCGGCAGAAGTCTTCATCCTATCCGGGCAGAAGAGGACATCCGGACCGGGAGAAGGCTTCATCCAAGCGGCATCTTCTATCTTCATCCATCCGATGAGGAATGACTCCATCTTGAAGACCTCCAGCGCAGAACATCCTTCTAGGCCGATGACTAACGACGAATGATGGTTCCTTTAAATGACGTCATCCAAGATGGCGTCCCTCGAATTCCGATTGGCTGATAGGATTCTATCAGCCAATCGGAATTAAGGTAGGAAAAATCTGATTGGTTGATGCTATCAGCCAATCGGATTGAAGTTCAATCCGATTGGCTGATTGGATCAGCCAATAGAATGCAAGGTAAATGAAGATAGAAGATGCCGCTTGGATGAAGCCTTCTCCCGGTCCAGATGTCCTCTTCTGCCCGGATAGGATGAAGACTTCTGCCGGTCTGGATGTCCTCTTCTGGCCCATCGGATGAAGACTTCTGGATGGATCGGATGACCACTGGTGCCCGGCTGGGTGAAGACGGCTCAAGGTAGGACGATCTTCAATGGGGTAGTGTTAGGTTTTTTTAAGGGGGTATTGAGTGGGTTTTACAGTAGGGGTGTGTGGGTGGTGGGTTGTAATGTTGTGGGGTATTGTATTCTTTTTTTGACAGGTAAAAGAGCTGATTACTTTGGGACAATGCTCTGCAAAAGGCCCTTTTAGGACTATTTGTAATTTAGTATAGGGTAGGGCTTTTTATTATTTTGGGGGGCTTTTTTATTTTATTAGAGGGAATAGATTAGGTGTAATTAGTTTAAACTTCTTGTAATTTTATTTCTTTTCTGTAATTTTTTTTTTCTTTTCGTAATTTAGTGTTTTTTTTTTTCCGTAATTTAGTTTATTGTATTTAATTGTAATTATTTGTAGGTAGTTTAGGTAATTTATTTAATGATAGTGCAGTGTTAGGTGTAATTGTAACTTAGGTTAGGATTTATTTTACAGGTAATTTTGTACTTATTTTAGCTAGGTAGTTATTAAATAGTTAATAACTATTTAATAACTATTGTACCTAGTTAAAATAAATACAAAGTTGCCAGTAAAATAAAAATAAATCATAAGATAGCTACAATGTAATTATTAATTATATTGTAGCTATATTATGGTTTATTTTACAGGTAAGTATTTAGTTTTAAATAGGAATAATTTATTTAATTGTAGTTATTTTATTTAGATGTATTTAAATTATATTTAAATTAGGGGGGTGTTAGGGTTAGGGTTAGACTTAGGTTTATGGGTTAATAACTAACTGGTGGCAGATTAGGGGTTAATAAATGTAAGTAGGTGTCAGCGATGTTAGGGCAGGCAGATTAGAGGTTAATAAAAATTAACTAGTGTTTGCAAGGTGGGAGTGCGGCAGTTTAGGGGTTAATACATTTATTAAAGTGGCGGCGATGTCCGGTCAACAGATTAGGGGTTAATAAGTGTAGTTAGGTTGCGGCGACGTTGGGGGTGGCAGATTAGGGGTTAACAACTATAATGTAGGCTTCAGCGATGTTGGGGGCAGCAGATTAGGGGTTCATAAGTATAATTTAGGTGGCGGCGGTGTCCGGAGCGGCAGATTAGGGGTTAATAATATAATGCAGGTGGCGGCAGATTAGGGGTTAATAAGTGTAAGATTAGGGGTGTTTAGACTCGGGGTTCATGTTAGGGTGTTAGGTGTAGACTTAGAAAGTATTTTCCCATAGGAAACAATGGGGCTGCGTTAGAAGCTGGACGCTGCTTTTTTGCAGGTATTAGGTTTTTTTTCAGCCATCTCAGCCCCATTGTTTCCTATGGGGAGATCGTGCACAAGCACGTTTTAGTCAGCTTACCACTACCGTAAGCAACGCTGGTATTACAGTGAGAAGTGGAGCTAAATTTGCTCAACGCTCACTTTTCTGAGGCTAACGCAGCCATTCAGAAAACTTGTAATACCATCGTTGTTTAAAGTGAGCGCTGGGAAAAATTTTTTTGGGGTTGCACAGGTATTACAAGTTGCAAAATAACTTATTTTGCACGTGTTAGCCCGTGTAATCCATAAAGCCAGACTGCTTGTGGAGAAGACAAATAGAACGGAAAAAAAACGAATCTTTTGCGCGAAGCCCATGATGTATTATCCTTGAAAAGTGTACATGAAAATGCAAATATTTCATATTACAAGGTTGTTTTGTTAACAGAATATGTTCTATTTATTTCTAAATAAATATTTCTCTATATATGTGATGATTTTTGGACAGATATATATATATATTTATAGCGAGATATGTATATGAATATACGTATATATGTCTAGATATCTCGAGATCTATATGCAAATATCTCTGTGAAAATTCCTCTGAGATATTGTTTAAGGTGCATAAGATTGTAATGTGAAATATTTTCATTATCTCCATAGTTAAACTTATCTCTATACATATAAATCCGTGTTTCTCTATGTATGTCAATGTAAAATCCCGTTGTCTGCTTTTTTTGCTTTTTTTTTTTCTAACACCAGAGATCTCCTATTTTTAGCCCTTATAACTTTTGTGTGCAATAATTTTTTACAATAATTTTTATTAGACATTGTTAATATGAGTGTAACTGTAATGTATTTTTGAAGTGTTTTGTGCTATACTACCACTATTCTTTATTTTTTCTCATTTAAGTTATTTCCCTCATAACTTAGCAATAACCCAAGAAATAACCCATTACCACACCCCACAACCACACCTTGCATTAGCAAATAGTGACTGCTTTGATCAACCTCTCTGTTCCCCTATCATCACAATATGACCTCCCACAAACAAACAGGCTCCATCACAATTGCAACCCAGAATGTGAAGGGCTTCTTGTCTGCGGAGAAGAGATCTATCGCTTATCATGACTTCCATAAAAAAGGATAGATATAATACTTGACACAGGAAATGTACTTTAGGGGAAATAAATAACCAACACTGTCAACAGAATACTATGACCAACATTTCTTAAATTCAGGGCTAAACAAAAAGAACGGGGTATGCGCCTCAATAAGGCGAGGAACCCCATTTGAGCTGCTACAAAAATACAGCGATAGTGAAGGCCGAATATTGAAAATAGTAGTCTTATATTCTGGTTCTCCAATTACTTGGGCTAATATTTATGCCCCGATAAAGCCACCACCTGTTTTTTTCAGACCTGTGGCTAATGCAATCTTAGACATTTCTTAGGGCCCACTGATCTTGGGTGGAGATTTTAATTTCCCAATATGTCCTGCTCTAGATACTTCTACTGGTAAATCTTACATCCGTATTAATAAACTTAAGGTGAACTGGTCTATACTACAAACTTAACTCATATTTGACACCTGGGGACTAGTACACATCTCCCAAAAAGAATTTACTTTCTTCTTCCACCCCCAACACAGTTATTCTAGATAAGATTATATATTTTGTAACCAACCAATATTAACTAATCTAATAAAATCTAGAATTTCCCAGAACTCATGGCCAGATCATAGTATGGTCCTAAACACATTCCAGTGGTCTTCCAAACCATTAAACAGAGACAATTGGAGACTTAATGACTAACTATATATTAACAGACCCAGAAATAATAGAAGCAATCACGAATAGAACTAGAGACTATTTCTAAATTAATGACCCTAAATGCACCTTAGTCACAAATAATTTGGTAGCATACAAATGTTACATTCACAGTGAACTAATACAGCATACTCTTAGCATCAGAAAGCAAAAGTCATTGCAGTTCACGTGCCTTTCAGACACTCTAAAAACTCTAGAACACCTACATAAACAAAACCCGAGCTCAGAGCAAGCAATTACAGAGTTGAGAACTGCTACAGAGAACTTGAACAAATTCCTTGTTTTTAATACCCAAATGTGAGCTCTCACTACTAAAACCAAATTCTTTGTGGAAAGTAATAAATCAGGTCCCCTGTTACCCAACTCTCTTAAAAAACATAAACTCAATAACTTTATCAGGATTGTAAACCCGTCTGGCACACCATATAACAAAAATGAGGATATTGTAAATAGTTTTGCCTCTAACTATGCACCCCTCTATAACTTAAAATCTGCAGATACCATAAAAAAGCTGCACTTATAGAAAAATACCTCTCTAATCTATTGGTACCTACCATTACAGAAGACTTACAAACTATTGACTTTCCATTCACATTGCAAGAAATATATGACACTATACAATCTTTACCATTGGGCACCTGGTCCGGATGGTCTTACTTTGAAATTCTACCAATTATTTAAAACTCACATAGTACCACAACTACTCACTCTATTCCATTCCATTGACCAAGGAAATACCTTTTCACATCCCCTTCTAGAAGCTTTAATCACTGTCATTTACTATCACCAATAGTCTTGTGGATTGGCTGGTATGTTCATAAACTGTCATGATCCTAATGCCTGGTCTGTCACTTTAAGCTTTTTTTCACCTTCTCATGTCCGCTATTTAAGGCCCTCCCACTTACCTCTCATTGCTAGATTAATGTGGAAACCTGTCCTACTAGCACCTCTATGTTATACTGTAACTAACAAGCATCTATCCGTATGAACTACGGTGACTCTGGCAAACCAACCTGAACTGAGGTTCGACTGCCGCAATCACCACTAACAAGATCCTTCTGCAACCTTGTGGGAACGCAAGTTTACTTGACTGCCAACATAACTCGGCACCTCATCTTACACTAACAGGAGCATATGACACAGCCTCCTATTACCGGGTGACGTCATCACCTACGGCCCGATCTCTCTGTTCGTGCAGTGATTGCAAGCGGTCATGTTGTATGTTCACTGCTTCTGAACTGTATTGCATTATTCTGCCTAGTAAGTTATTGCTCAGACTTCACCCAAGCTGTTATTAAGTAAACTTGTTGTTATATCGCTCCTTTACACACTTGCTATATCCACTTTCACAGACTACAGAAACACCTTAGAGGATATATAGCATTTAATCTACTACTCACTAACTTGCCTAAGTTCAGCCTGTCCCTCATTGTTAGTATGTACTGACACCGAATTTCTGGCTATAAAAAGTCATAGAGTTAACATCTAGCATCATCCTGTTGCTGTTAACCCAGTGGCACAAACAACACTTATACAGTTCATTTGACTACTTGCCATAACCGCTACAAGCCTATCAGATAATAATATTGTTGCAACTCTACCTGTTACAAAATCATTACAGGAAGATTCCAGGCCAGTCTTGACATATTAATCTAGCCCTAAAAAGGACTTCTGATGAAGTAGTGGAACAGTTTGCCACTATGTCTCAAAGAATGGAAAATTTGACCCAGACTATCAGAGACTTACAAAGCGACAACTAAACAGTTAAAACATGTTTAAGAGATTTATATGCAGCTAAGGTTACGCCTACTGACAACCAGCCAGAGCCACAAGTAAGTCTTCCTGAGAAATTTTCAGGAAACAGGTACCTGTTCAGAGAATTTAAAAACGCATGCCTTCTCCTTTTTGAGCTCAAACCTAGGACTTATACCTCTGACAGACTTAACTATTATATCTTACCTCAGAGCAGAACCCCGTGCCTGGGCTGATACCTATTATGATACACATAATCCTATACTTAATTCCTTAGATGACTTCCTTAAAGAGATGTCATCTTTGTACGATGATCCATTTAAACAAAGTTCTGCAGAATCATCCATAAGAGCCCTAAAACAGAACAGACAACCAGTCGAAGACTATATCGCTCAATTCAAGATCCATGTGAGGGATTCTTTATGGAACGAACCATCCCTAAAAAAACATTTCCGCTTAGGATTAATGGATGAAATCAAAGATGAGTTATCGAGAATTGGTATACCACAGACTTTAGAAGAACTGTACACTTTATCTATCACAATAGATAGACGTATATGCGAACGCCGGTTGGAAAAGGCTGGGTATACAAGCACCTCCAGGAAATATTCTCCTCCTATCCCTGTTACACATAAGTTTTAGGACCCCACTACCCCTATGGAGATTGGGTTCATTAAAGGCCCACTTACACAACAGGAAAAGAACAGGAGACGCCTATTAAACTTGTGCATGCATTGCGCATCAAAGGACCATGAAGTCAAACATTGCCCTAGTTTACTTAAGCAGAAATCTGCTACGTCTTGTTTAAATAACCTTAGCCTATCACCTAAAAAACTAAACACATCTTATTTTTTCCTGTTTTTTTCCTTACAGTGGCGCCAACGCACAGTCAAAACTGAAGGATTGATTGATACTGGGGCTTGTGGAAATTTCATAGATCTGGAGTATGTAAGGGCCAATAAAATTCCCATTGTTGCAAAAAACATACCTGTCTCGTTTAATGTTGTTGATGGTACACCTCTCTCCTCAGGTCCGGTCTTGCATCAAACTGTACCCTTGATCATGACCTCCACTTCAGGACATACTGAGAAATTAAGTTTTGATGTTATCTCTTCCCCTGTGTTTCCAGTAATTCTTGGTATTGGATGGTTAAGGATACACCAACCATCCTTCCTATGGCATGATATGGCTATTTCACTCTCCTCAAATTATTGCTGTACTAACTGCTATTCTCAACCAATCATATCTGCTGTTACTAACACATCTCTTCCTTCCTGCTACAGAGATTTTTCCGATGTCTTTAATAAAAAAGAGGCTGAGTCACTACCTCCACATAGGCCCTACGACTGCCCAATTGATCTTCTGCCTGGTTCCTCCATTCCTTTCGGCCATATCTACCCATTATCTAAACCTGAATTAGACCATCTAAAGAATTACTTGCAAGAGAATCTAGGTAAGGGTTTTATCAGACCTTCCACCTCCCCAGCAGGTGCTGGAATCTTCTTTGTTAGAAATAAAGATCATACACTTAGACCTATAATCGATTACAGGGAGCTCAATAAAAGAACCAGGAAGAACTGGTATCCTCTGCCCTTAACCCCTGAGTTAATAGAGAGGTTACGTGGTGCGAAGGTCTTCACTAAGTTGGACCTCAGGGGCGCCTATAACCTCATCAGAATCAGACCTGGTGACGAGTTGCTAACGGCATTCAGAACCCGTTATGGGTTTTTCGAGTATACCGTTATGCCATTCAGACTCTGTAACGCACCGGCTACATTCCAAAATTTTATTAACGATATATTTAGGGATATACTAGACACCTTCATTGTCGTTTACTTAGATGACATCTTATTCTTCTTACATACTCAAGAAGAACATGTAACACACGTTAGAACTGTTCTGGCTCGCCTACGCAGTCACAGTCTTTATGCTAAATTAGAGAAATGTTTGTTCAATACCAACGAAGTATCTTTTTTAGGGTACCATATATCACACACAGGTATTGAAATGGAAGACACTAAAGTCAGTGCTATTAAACATTGGCCCGTACCTAAATGTAAGAAGGATGTACAGAGGTTTTTAGGTTTTGCTAATTTTTACCACAAGTTTATTCGCAACTTTGCAGCTATTACCAAACCTTTATCAGACCTCACCAAGTTGCACAACAAATTTCATTGATCACAACATGCTCAAGAGGTATTCAACAAATTAAAGACAAGTTTTACCTCAGCTCCAATACTTCAGTTCCCTGACACCAACCTACAATTCATTTTGGAGGTTGATGCTTCTGATTTTGCGTTGGGAGCTGTACTCTCACAAAGGAAATCGTACAAGGATCCTTTACATCCAGTGGCCTATTTCTCCAGGCTTATGTCATCCGTTGAACTAAATTACCCGGTTGGTGAAAAAGAATTGTTGGCTATCAAATGTTCCTTCGACCACTGGCGTCATCTGTTGGAAGGCACTTCTTTACCCATCATCATTTGACAGATCATAAAAACCTCCAGTATTTACAGACTAACAGGACTTTATCTGCTCGTCAGCTCAGATGGAGTCTATATTTTTCACGATTCCAATACACTATCACATATCGTCCTGGTTCAAAAAATGGAAAGGCTGATGTACTATCCCATAAGGACGTCAAACCAACTACTCAAAGACTGCCTTCCACTGTGATACCGAAGGATAACATACTTGCCTCACTCACCTTGCAACCTCACGATTCGAAGGAAAGTCAGGAGCGGGATACATCTAAACCCCTACACCTCTTGCAAAGGGGACCTGATGGACTCTTCTTTCATAACCAACTTGTTTACATACCTCCTGAGTTAAGATCTGCTGTTTTGCAGACTGTCCATGATTCCCCACTCACAGGTCATCTAGGAATCCATAAAACGATAGATCTTCTGAAACGTTCTTTTTGGTGGCCTTCATTAGTTTCCACGGTGAAGTGATATTATTATTATTATTATTATCAGGTATTTGTAGAGCGCCAACAGATTCCACAGCGCTGTAAACATAATCGGTGTACAGGATAGCTTTTGTAGGGGTCAAGTGGGTAGAGGGCCCTGCTGAGAGTTTCACTGTTGTAGTCGGCTCTTATGAAGCGATCTGTAAACAGCTGGGCCCATAGGCTTACAATCTAAGGGGTTCAAGGGGAAAGCAATGGCGTTAGGAAAGGTTAGTGTTGGTTGTATGCATCCCTGAATAGTAGAGTTTTTAGGGAGTGCTTGAAGCTGTTAAAACTAGGGGAGAGTCTTAAGGAGCGAGGCAGGGAATTCCACAAGATGGGGGCCAGTCTGGAGAAGTCCTGTAAACGTGAATGTGAGGAAGTAACAAGAGAGGAGGAGAGGAGGAGATCCTGAGCTGAACGAAGGGGACGGGAGGGAGAGTATCTAGAGACAAGTTCTGAGATGTAGGGGGGAGCAGTGCAGTTGAGAGCTTTATATGTCAGGGTGAGGATGTTATGTTTAATCCTAGAGGCAAGAGGAAGCTAGTGAAGGGATTGGCAGAGAGGCGTAGCAGATGAAGAGCGATGAGTAAGGAAGATGAGCCTGGCAAAGGCATTCTTAATGGATTGTAAAGGAGCTATGCGGCAGCTAGGTAGACCAGAGAGGACGGAATTGCAGTAGTCGAGGCGGGAAAGGATGAGAGAGTGGATTAAAATCTTGGTTGTATCTTGTGTAAGGAAATGTCTAATTTTAGCAATGTTTTTAAGGTGGAAGTGGCAGGCTTTAGCCAAGGACTGAATGTGAGGAGTGGAAAGATCTGAAAAAAGGAAAGATCTGAGTCAAGTGTGACCCCAAGACATCGGGCGTGCGGGGTAGGGGTAATGATGGAATTAATATGCGATATGTTTCGGAATGTTCCCTCTGCTCTTGCACTAAACCTTCTCTCCTGAAACTTGTTGGTCTCCTACAACCCTATCCAGTGCCAAGCAAACCCTGGTCAGACATTTCAATGGACTTCATTGTCGACCTTCCGAAGTCCTCTTCCCATACTTGCATTATGGTCGTAGTTGATATGTTCTCAAAGATGGCTCATTTTATCTCTGCCACATCCTTACCCACTGCATTACAAACCTCACAGTTGTTCATTAAGGAAGTCGTTCGTCTCCATGGACTCCCTACCAGTATACTCACAGATAGAGGTTCTCAGTTTACCTCCAGGTTTTGGAGGCAACTTTGTAAGGTGCTTCGTATCACTCAAAAGCTTACTACCTCATATCACCCGCAAACCAACGGACAAACGGAAAGGACAAACCAATGGCTTGAGCAGTACCTCCGTTGCTTCTGTTCACAAGAACAGGACTCCTGGTACTCCTTCCTACCACTTGCTGAATTTGCCTACAATAACACAACTAATTCATATACCGGCCATAGCCCATTCTTCATCAATTACGGACTACATCCCCGCTTTCATTTTTTTCCTAGGATTGAGGCATCTTGTCCCCAAGTCAATGATACCATCAATGAGATATCACAAGCCTTTTCCGTTATAGAACATCACATTAAGCAGGCACAGGCATCTTATAAAAAGCATTATGACCTCCGCCATAGAGTTCAACCAACTTATCAAGTTGGACAAAAGGTATGGCTTTCCACAAAAAACCTCAAACTACATGTACCATCTAAGAAACTGGCTAAATTATTCATTGGTCCTTTCCCTATAGTGGCATTACCCAATCCAGTCACTTTTACTCTGCAGCTACCAATCTCCTACAAGATTTATTCAACTTTTCATGTTTCCTTGGCCAAACCCTGTACGTCCTCTGCTTCTTCGTATAACCCTACTTCTGAGTCTCTGGACCCCGCTACTGATTGTGAGTTTGAGATCCATCGCATCCTGGATTCCAGAGTCCGTAATGGACAGCTGGAGTATCTCATACATTGGTTGGGTTATGATCATGCTGATGATTCTTGGGAGCCTGCTACTAACCTATCTGCAGCCAGACTGGTGTCCATCTTCCACAGACAAAGACCTCCCACTTACCTTTCATTGCTAGATTAATGTGGAAACCTGTCCTACTAGCACCTCTACGTTATACTCTAGCTAACAAGCATCTATCCGTATGAACTACGGTGACTCTGGCAAACCAACCTGAACTGAGGATCGACTGCTGCAATCACCACTAACAAGATCCTTCTGCAACCTTGTGGGAACGCAAGTTTATTTGACTGCCAATATAACTCGGCACCTCATCTTACACTAACAGGAGCATATGACACAGCCTCCTATTACCGGGTGACGTCATCAGCTACGGCCCGATCTCTCTGTTCGTGCAGTGATTACAAGCGGTCAGGTTGTATGGTCACGGCTTCTGAACTGTATCGCATTATTCTGCCTAGTAAGTTATTTCTCAGACTTCACCCAAGCTGTTATTAAGTAAACTTGTTATATTGCTCCTTTACACACTTGCTATATCCACTCTCACAGACTACAGAAACACCTTAGAGGATATATAGCATTTAATCTACTACATACTCACTAACTTGCTTACGTTCAGCCTGTCCCTCATTGTTAGTATGTACTGACACTGAATTTCTGGCTATAAAAAGTCACAGAGTTAACATCTAGCATCATCCTGTTGCTGTTAACCCAGTGGCACAAACAACACGTATACAGTTCATTTGACTACTTGCCGTAACCGCTACAAGCCTATCAGATAATAATATTGTTGCAACTCTACCTGTTACAAAATCATTACAGGAAGATTCCAGGCCAGCCTTGACATAAACAAAGCCACTTATCCTGGTTAGGGTGAATCAATACTATCAAAATGATGATTATTTCCAAATATTTATACATCTTTCAAACACTGCCACTAACCCTTCCTAACCACTATCTTATTACATAGCAGCAAATGCTTGAATACTTTATTTGGTCCTATAAGAAAAAAAACAAGAATAGCAAGACAAACCTTATATCTAAGTAAGGAAGATGGTGGGCTCCCCAAACCTAATCAATCAAGCGTACCAAACCTAATCTATTATTTTAGAGTGACACATCTGGCTCGCATTGTGGCCTGGAATCACGCAAACCCATCTAAGACCTAGACCCACATTGAACTACACTTAGCTAAAACCAAAAACATGAGAGATGTCTGCTGGCTACCCAAGACAGCCAGACCAAACAGCTTATATCATCATAATAGATATATCAAAACCACTTTAGATGTATGAGACAACGTTCTTGCTAGTTCTAATGACATTTCCAACCTTATTTCCCCATTAATCCCGTTGCTAGACAACCAAATTATCCTTCAGCACAACTTCTTTGACAACATCACCCGGAGAGAGATAAACTCAAACCTTCCCACATAACTGCTGATGAGAAATGACCAACTCAAAGATCTATTAGAATTAAGCAATAATATTGTCCCACCTTTCCATAAATGGTATTGATAATTTCAAATCAGACATGCTGTCACCACCAGTCCACATCTTTTTTTTTTATTATTAATTTTATTGAGGTTTTAAGTCAATTAACAGCAGAGATTATATGCACATTTGTGCTATAAATACAATCCAAAATTATACATATACCTGTAGGAGGAAAACAAGCTGACATGTTTTGATATGTAGTATAGTGTTTTTAAACTTACCCAATAAAAAATAAAGAATACAACAATATACTTTGTATATAACATAACATAGAAATGGGATATAACTCTCCTGGTCATAAACACAGCAGTTTGTAAATAAGTAGCAGGTATACTCAGCATCATTTATAGTTAAAATCCGTCTATTTCCCAGTATAATGAGTGGCCACTCTTGAGCCATGACCATTATGAATGTAAATAGGTGTAAATAGTAATATCAAGTTTACAGGTATAAGGAAAATAGTTAGAGAAACAGAGGCAGACTATAATATATTAGGACTAGTAGTAGGTGATGTGTAAATTTAGATAGAAAACATTTTGGATTTAAATATTGGTTAGTGAAAGAATTACAGATTATAGATTATCAAATCATCTGGGAAACATTTTATAGTCAGTCGCCTCTGTGGTAAAACGTTCGCTTATAATAATAGTTTGGGAGAATGATTTGCAGGATATATTTTCCTATGTTTGCAAGGTAAACAATATTGGGGGGCAGAGATAATGGCAAGGAATTGGAATTCTTTATAGGGTAAGGGCAATGAGGTAAATTATGGTGCTAAATGGCTGATGTTGGTTAACTAACTTACAGATCGTTTCTCGTAACTAGAGCATCAGAATCATGTCATCTAACATATAAGTCTAAATACACAGAAAACAGAGCTTAACCTCTATAACTATTGTATATATATTTGCCCATTTAACTAGTCTCTTTTAGGTAATTACTTGTCAGCAGGTTGCACCTGTCATTAGAATTGTGTTATGGGACTCCAAGTAATGGAGTTGTTGTTTAGCATATAGTGCTCATATAGAGTGTGAAGTGTCAACACCTGTGTGTTAATAGATTATGTTCACTGAGATATAGCGGCCTATTTATCAAAGCGTCAACTGAAAATACGCTGGAATTCCATGTCGTAATTGTTGTGAGATTGATCTGCTGTAGTTATCAAAGTGTCAAGATCGGCAAATGTTGAAATTTGTGACGTAAAATATGATCCTGCAATCTCAATCCGACACAGATCGATGTGAATTGAAAACCGTGGTATTCAAGCGGAATCGTGTTCATTCATCCTCCTAATCGACACTATTTGAAGCTCTCAAGAAGTTATCAAAAATTCTACAGTTACACTCGGGTCTTTTCTGACTCAGCGTACCTAGTTTTCAATCCGCCACCCTTGAGGTCACGGATGCCATAGAACTCAATAGGAGTCGGAAAACACAGAAAGCTTATATTTGATGCTGTAAGAGAATGCAGTATTTTACATAATAAAAGTAAATTAGAAACTTTATTAAAATTGTATACCCTTTCTAAATCAAACAATATTATTGCTCCACATTTGGTGCACAAGTAGATATAGTGATAAAAATACATTACTACTTATAGATTATGCTACAACTTTGTCTCTCATTACAAAGCAAGGGGACAAAATTATTTCTACATATTTGGTGCAAATTTTTGCCCCAAACTTTTTGCACTAATAGATATAGAGATAAAAATGAAATAAATACACAACATAATATAGCTAACTTCCTTTTTATTTGTTGGAAAAATCTATGTGCACCATGTTTATGCCATGTAATACAAGTCCCACTCTCCACTTAGCGCCATATTTGACTCAACACTTTTCGCACCAATTATGGCGGAAACTCCTAAATAACCCACACACTAGTGAATTTTTCCACCACTTTTGATTGGAAAATGCATAATCACATGATTTATGACATCAGCCAATCTGATTCAAATACACATTATAAACTATCACTAACAATTTAAATTGCTTGATACTTGTGTCATTGATCACTCATAAGAACTTGTAAGTGCCATTTGTTACATTGTGTATTATACTTTGAAAGTATGTATATGTGAATTTAGTATTAAAGATAAACATTGATGCTGACATTAGGACACAGTGTAATATTTTGTTGGTTTTTAAAAATAGATTGCGATAAGGAGAGGTTAGACAGGTGCAGAGAGAAACCTGGCCAAGATCTTAAAGGGACAGGAAACCCCAAAATATTCTTTCATGATTTGGATAGAACATACAATTTTAAACAACTTTCCAATTTACTTCTATTATCAAATTTGCTTCATTATCTTGTTATCCTTTGCTGAAGGAACAGCATTAAACTACTGGTAGCTAGCTGAACTCATCTATTTAGCCAATCAAAAGAGACAAATGTGTGCAGGCACCAATTAGCAGCTAGCTCCCACTAGTGTAGGATATGTGCGTATTGTTTTCCAACAAGGGATACCAAGAGAACAAAGCACATTTGAAAATAGAAGTACATTTTAAATTGTTTTAAAGCTACATGCACTATCTGAATCATGCAACTTAAATTTTTACTTTCCTATCCCTTTAAAATATCCATTGATTGCAAATAAATACATATGAAACTATGATTACGTTATATTTGCAATTATTTCTGCTCAGAATAATAATTCATTTACAATATATACAGGGAGTGCAGAATTATTAGGCAAATGAGTATTTTGACCACATCATCCTCTTTATGCATGTTGTCTTACTCCAAGCTGTATAGGCTCGAAAGCCTACTACCAATTAAACATATTAGGTGATGTGCATCTCTGTAATGAGAAGGGGTGTGGTCTAATGACATCAACACCCTATATCAGGTGTGCATAATTATTAGGCAACTTCCTTTCCTTTGGCAAAATGGGTCAAAAGAAGGACTTGACAGGCTCAGAAAAGTAAAAAATAGTGAGATATCTTGCAGAGGGATGCAGCACTCTTAAAATTGCAAAGCTTCTGAAGCGTGATCATCGAACAATCAAGCGTTTCATTCAAAATAGTCAACAGGGTCGCAAGAAGCGTGTGGAAAAACCAAGGCGCAAAATAACTGCCCATGAACTGAGAAAAGTCAAGCGTGCAGCTGCCAAGATGCCACTTGCCACCAGTTTGGCCATATTTCAGAGCTGCAACATCACTGGAGTGCCCAAAAGCACAAGGTGTGCAATACTCAGAGACATGGCCAAGGTAAGAAAGGCTGAAAGACGACCACCACTGAACAAGACACACAAGCTGAAACGTCAAGACTGGGCCAAGAAATATCTCAAGACTAATTTTTCTAAGGTTTTATGGACTGATGAAATGAGAGTGAGTCTTGATGGGCCAGATGGATGGGCCCGTGGCTGGATTGGTAAAGGGCAGAGAGCTCCAGTCCGACTCAGACGCCAGCAAGGTGGAGGTGGAGTACTGGTTTGGGCTGGTATCATCAAAGATGAGCTTGTGGGGCCTTTTCGGGTTGAGGATGGAGTCAAGCTCAACTCCCAGTCCTACTGCCAGTTTCTGGAAGACACCTTCTTCAAGCAGTGGTACAGGAAGAAGTCTGCATCCTTCAAGAAAAACATGATTTTCATGCAGGACGATGCTCCATCACACGCGTCCAAGTACTCCACAGCATGGCTGGCAAGAAAGGGTATAAAAGAAGAAAATCTAATGACATGGCCTCCTTGTTCACCTGATTTGAACCCCATTGAGAACCTGTGGTCCATCATCAAATGTGAGATTTACAAGGAGGGAAAACAGTACACCTCTCTGAACAGTGTCTGGGAGGCTGTGGTTGCTGCTGCACGCAATGTTGATGGTGAACAGATCAAAACACTGACAGAATCCATGGATGGCAGGCTTTTGAGTGTCCTTGCAAAGAAAGGTGGCTATATTGGTCACTGATTTGTTTTTGTTTTGTTTTTGAATGTCAGAAATGTATATTTGTGAATGTTGAGATGTTATATTGGTTTCACTGGTAAAAATAAATAATTGAAATGGGTATATATTTGTTTTTTGTTAAGTTGCCTAATAATTATGCACAGTAATAGTCACCTGCACACACAGATATCCCCCTAAAATAGCTATAACTAAAAACAAACTAAAAACTACTTCCAAAACTATTCAGCTTTGATATTAATGAGTTTTTTGGGTTCATTGAGAACATGGTTGTTGTTCAATAATAAAATTAATCCTCAAAAATACATCTTGCCTAATAATTCTGCACTCCCTGTACATATAGTGGTATAAATAAACACAGAAATATGACAGACAACATTGTTTAGAACAAAAAAAGGAACTTAGGGTCATTTAAATATGTTTCCAAAAAATTTCTGACATAACACACACACACATATATATATATATATATATATATTTATATATATATATATATACACAAGTATGTGCAAGGATATAGGTTCATATTCTAGCATTAATAATAATTTAAAAAAAATAAAAATATATGACTCCTACAAATACAAATACACATTAATTTATGTGAAAGTTACATATAACAGATTCTTTTGTACAACTAATAAATATAAAAATAACTTTCTATGAGATATTGTTTGTTGAGGTATAGATGTAGCTATTTCTTGGACATTAACAGATGAAAAATAAAAGATTAGCTTTAGAGAAATTTGCTTGTTCATGGACAGTAATGAAATGGTATAAATAAAGTTGGGAAAAACCCGAATAACCGCAACATCGATGACTGTTAGTTAACAAGTCCGATGCTTTTCGCACCGTACTTGACACGCATGTTTTTGACGGCTTTTTGATAAATAAGGAGATCGTATTCAGGTCCACGGCAGCGATGTCTGGCGAGCGTATTAACATAGTAACATAGTAACATAGTAGATAAGGTTGAAAAAAGACTGAAGTCCATCGAGTTCAACCTATACAAATCTAAAATACTTACAAAAAGCTCCAGTTAAGCTTAAATAACCCCATTAAAATGTGACCCATTTAATACTAGCAATCATATCCATGAATTTTGTTTATATACAGAAATTTATCCAGACTATTTTTAAATGTATCTATGGTATTGGCATTCACTACCTCCTTTGGTAATGAGTTCCACAATTTTATTGCTCTTACAGTGAAAAAACGTTTCCGTTGCAGGAGATTAAATCTCCTTTCCTCCAACCTTAAATTATGACCTCTTGTCAGAACCAATTTTCTTGGAATAAAAAGAGCTTCTGCCATCTCTGTATATGGGCCTTGAATATATTTATATAAAGTAATCATGTCACCTCTCAAGCGCCTTTTTTCTAAAGAGAACAGACCCAGTTTGGCTAGCCTCTCCTCATAGGTTAATTTCTCCAATCCCCTTATTAGCTTTGTGGCCCTTCTCTGAACTTTTTCTAGTTCTGCAATATCTTTTTTAGCAATCGGTCCCCAGAACTGCACTCCAAACTCAAGGTGAGGTCTTACCAGGGCTTTATATAATGACAGAATTATGCTTTCCTCCCTTGAATCAATGCCTCTTTTAATACATGCTAGTATCTTATTAGCCTTTGAAGCTGCTGCCCTGCATTGTGCACTCATCTTTAGCTTGTTATCTATTACTACTCCCAAATCCCTTTCCTCCTGTGTTTGGCTAAGTCTTGTCCCATTTAAAAAATACATAGCCTGCTTATTTTTACTTCCAAAATGTAGAACCTTACATTTTTCCGTATTAAATCTCATTTTCCATTCACTTGCCCATAGTTCTAATTTTAGCAAATCCCTTTGCAAAGAGAGTTCATCCTGCTCTGACCTAATGACCTTACTTAGTATCATCTGCAAAAATAGAGATGTCGCTATTTAATCCTTGCTCCAAGTCATTTATAAAAATATTAAAAAGAACAGGGCCCAGTACTGATCCCTGGGGGACGCCACTGATTACCTTTGTCCAATCTGAGTATGATCCATTTACTGCTACTCGTTGCTCCCTATCTTTAATCCAGTTATTTATCCATGAGCTAACATTTTCAGCTATTCCCAGTCCCTTAATTTTGTGCATTAATCTCTCATGTGGCACTGTATCAAATGCCTTTGCAAAATCTAAGTATATCACATCAACTGATTCCCCTTTATCTATATTTTTACTTACTTCCTCGTAGAATCTAATTAGATTAGTTTGACATGATCTATTTCTCCTAAAGCCATGCTGATTATAACTCATAATCTTGTTTACACGAATATGCTCATCAATATAATCCCTTATAATCCCTTCAAATATCTTCCCCACTATTGATGTCAGACTTACTGGTCTATAGCTTCCTGGATCATCCCTGCTTCCCTTTTTGAAGAGTGGCACCACATCAGCTTTACGCCAATCCTGGGGTACCATGCCTGAGGATAATGAGTCTTGAAAAATTAAGAGTAAAGGTTTGTCTATAACAGTGCTAAGTTCACTTAACACCCTTGGGTGTATTCCATCTGGGCCTGGAGTTTTATTTACCTTAATATTTTTTAGTTTTTTCCTGATATCCTCTAAACAAAACCCAGTTAGTGGTATGGACTGGCATGTTCTATTCTGTTCCAAAGTATCATTCAATGGTTCCTCTCTTGTGTATACTGAAGAAAAAAACTGGTTTAGTACCTCAGCCTTCTCCCTGTCATTATTTATCATGCTACCCTCCACACATTTTAATGTACCTATATTATCCTTCTTAGATTTTTTGCTATTTATGTACTTAAAGAACCTTTTAGGGTTAGACTTAGAATCCTTGGCAATTAATTTTTCATTTTCAATTTTGGCTAATTTGATTGCTTTTTTGCATGCTTTGTTACATTCCTTATAAATATTGTATGCCGAGTCTGTACTATTTTCTTTTAATAATTTAAATGCCCTACGTTTTTTCCTAATTTCTTTTAACACATTTTTATTTAGCCATAACGGCTTAGTTTTTTTATTTTTATTTTTATAACCATATGGTATGTATTGATATGTATATTTATTTAACAAATTTTTAAATATTATCCATTTATCCTCTGTATTTTTATTAGAAAATACATTGTCCCAATTTATATTATTTAATGATTTCCTTAAATCGTTGAATTTTGCTTTCTTGAAATTAAAAGTCTTAGTTAAGCCTTTAAAACACTGCATATGAAAAGAGATTTCAAATGTGACCATGTTATGATCACTGTTACCCAAATGTTCTTTAACTTCTATGTTTGATATTATATCTGTATTGTTTGATAGCACTAAATCCAATATAGCTTTACTTCTAGTTGGCTCCTCTATTAATTGTGACAAGAAGTTATCCCTGAGAACATTTAAAAATCTATCCCCCTTAGCTGAATTACTAGTTTCATTGGCCCAGTTTATATCAGGGTAGTTAAAATCTCCCATAATTACAGCACTGTTATTAGCAGCCTTACCTATTTGGATAAGTAGTTGAGTTTCCTCCAGGTCACTAATGTTGGGAGGCTTGTAGCATGTTCCTAGTAATATTTTTTTAGGATTTTTCCCCCCACTCTTTATTTCAACCCACAGGGTCTCTACATTGTCACTTGTATCATAAATATCTTCCCTTATTGTAGGTTTAAGGTCAGGTTTAATATACATGCAGATTCCTCCACCCCTTTTATTATTCCTGTCCCTCCTAAATAATGTATACCCCTCTAAGTTAACTGCCCAGTCATGTGAATCATCCCACCAAGTTTCCGTTATACTGATAACATCATAGTCCTCTTCTGCAACTAAGAGCGTCAGCTCCCCCATTTTACCTGTCATGCTTCTTGCATTTGTTGTCATACATTTAATTTTCATGTGCTTTCTGCTGCTACTTGGTGTACTTTCCTCTATACTTTCTAATGTGACATTTCTTAAGTCATCCCTTCCTTGAGATATTAAGGGAGTGACATATTCAGACACTGATCTCTATGTTCTATTTTGTTCTAATTTACCCTCCCCCCCTTTGCCTAGTTTAAAAGGTTCTCTAAACGTGCTACCATCCTTTCCCCCAACACACCTGCACCCATGTCATTCAGGTGCAATCCATCCTTACTGTACAATTTATACCCTAGTGAAAAATCAGCCCAGTGTTCTAAAAAGTCAAACCCCTCATTTTTACACCATGTTTTTAGCCATGAATTAACAGACCTTAGCTCCTTCTGCCTTACTGAGTTAACACACGGCACTGGTAATATCTCAGAAAATATTACTTTGGAGGTCCTTGCTTTAAGCTTGCTACCTAACTCCCTGAAGTCATTTTTTAGGACTCTCCATCTCCCACTGATTTCTTCATTAGTACCAATATGCACCATGACTGCAGGATCAGACCCGCATCCCTCTAACAATCTATCAATACGCTCCACAATATGCCTAACACGAGCCAGCGAATGCAACATGGTTGACGGTTTGATAAATAGGCCCCATAGTATTGATTATGTGATAATACTAATATGTACAGTGCTTTAGGTCATGTGGGAGATTGTCAGAGAATGAGATTGTTAGTAAAATGTAATACACTAGTAGAATACAGTATATAGGTAGTCAGCATATTTCATAATTAGAGTGTCCATCTGAATGGAGCAAGGTACTAATTATAATATTGAGAATGCAAAGGTTTCCCACCAGATTAATATAGTATTAGGTTATAAACTAGAATCAGAAAGTGTTACATCTATGTGTATTAAAGCCCATGGATAGTTAGTCCCAGTGAAGGAAGCCTCCTCAGCTGGGTGTATAATTTAGAGATCTTAAAGGGACAGTCTACAAAATATTTTTTATTGTTTTAAAAGATAATCCCTTTATTACCCATTCCCGAGTTTTGCATTACCAATACAGTTATATTAATATTCTTTTTAAATATGTGATTACCTTGTATCTAAGCCTCTTCTGACAGCCCCTAATCACATGACTTTTTATTTATTGTCTATTGACTTGCATTTAGTACTGTGTTGTGCTGACTCTTAAATAACTCCTTGGGTGTGAACACAATGTTATCTATATGGCCCACATGAACAAATAGGTGAGAGAACTCCTAGCCCATTTTATATTGAAGTTGATTTCAATCAGTTTTTTGGCGTGGGGGGTTAGCGCTAGTGGTAAGGCTTCACATTTGTCAACATTCACCTTATAACCCGAAATCTCCGCGAAGTCCTGTAGGATCTGATAAAGGTTAGTCAGGGAGCTAAATGGGTCTGTCAGGGTCAATAAAATATCATCCGCAAAAAGCGAAAGCTTATATTCTGATTTACGGATCATCACACCTTTGATATCGTTTACATTTCTAATGGACGCCGCTAGTGGTTCAATGCATAAGGCAAACAAGAGCGGTGAGAGGGGGCATCCCTGTCTTGTTCCGTTTTTTATATCTATGGTCTTAGCTTTCAACTTTATATATTGGGTAAGAGCACCTTGCATTTGATATTGATGTTAAGGCCTCTCACATTGTGTGAGAGAATAATGAAGTCATGGGTCATGGGAGTTGAGTGTGTAAATATGTCTTATGGTAACAGTCCTATAAGTGAATGGTAGGTATGGTGGTAGTCGGCATTTATACTCTGTCTGACAAACATTTAAAGGCCGCACAAACATGAGAACATAAATAAAAAATAAACTTATTAACATATCAAACTGAGAATAAAAAAAACACATATCTGAATACCAAAATTTGAACATCTAACTAGATGCAGGGAGCTACCATAACCACTGCCACGAGGCGACAGGAAAAGAAAAAAAAATCAGCACAGAGCAATGGCCATGGGAGCGGAAGCAAATCAGCACATTTTCATAACATACATTAGAAACATGACATGTACCTAAGCGTGTTTAAGATTCATAGTAGGGAATCTTAAAGAAATAAATGTAAAATCTAAACATAATAAGCGAGACAATTCCCCACAAAAAAGGGGTTTTATCACCATAGTTCTGTTAAAAGTCTAAAATTGACAGCTGCTATAATTGGAGGAATTATCTCTTTCAACAGGTCAAACCCAGGGAGGGGGGAAAAGGAAAAAGAGAAGAAGATTAAGTTCATCAGATCATAATCATCTGATCAGTAATTGGTCTCCACGTCGGATCTTGTAGTATCAGCTTTCTTTCCACATGAAGTTATTAGTCACTTCGGTCTTTTTTTCTGTACTGTGGTCCACTTGGTTCTTTTGTGATTATTTTCCTTGTGCGAGTTAGGAGCTTCTTCTGTATTCTGCTCAGAGGGTGATAGATCTGGGGGTTCTAGATTCAGATAAGAACATGTTTCTGGAATATCTTGATGTTTTCTGATTGTCAACGTTTTTCCTTCGTGTAGTATAATTAAGGCGAATGGAAAGCCCCACCTATAAGGTATTTGATTTTTACGAAGCAGCAGAGTTAGAGGTTTCATGGAGTATCGTCTCTGGAGTGTTTGCACACATAGATCCTGGAAGAATTGGATTATTGAGCCTTGGAACTTGAATGTTGGATTCTGCCTAGCCGCCGAGAGAATTGCTTCTTTTTCTGGGAAGCGTAACAGCTTAACTATAACATCCCTTGGTGGTTGATCTCCCTTAGGCCTGGCCCTTAGGGCTCGATGTGCCCTTTCAATTTGAAAGTGATCTTCTTCTTTGTGGCCTGTAATGGCCTTGAATAGCTGTTGTAGGTAGCTTTGTAAATCCGTAGGTGCTATAGATTCTGGGATTCCCTTGAGTCTAATATTGCACCTTCTCGTGCGGTTTTCTACATCCTCCAATTTATCTTGAAGCTCTTCTATCTCTTGCTTGTGATACTGGACTTGTTGTGATACCTTATCTGCGGTTTTATCTCTTAGGTTCTCATTCTCCTCCAGTGTAATATACCTAGCTCCTGTATATCCTGTTTTAGTTCCGTTAGACTCTCAGTCATTGTTGTTTGTATGGAGTCTAGTTTTGTCCACATTTTTTCGAAGATCCCTCTGTGCAATGCGCGATGGCTCCAATCCGTCAACCCCATACACTGTCAGGAGACAAGCCCTCACTTGGCAGGTCGCTGATCCAACATCCGATATAGCAGAGGATGTGTGAAGAGAGTCACCGAATGTGTCGGATCTCCAGGGGCCAGCAGTGTCATAGCGATGCAGCTCCAATGTAGGGGAAGTTTGCTGGTGTAACATATCTCAGCCTAATGTCACTATCCCTTTAAGACTTCCTTCTCTGACTGCTGCATTTGGGCCGTATTCACATTCAGCTTGCTTGCCTGCCTGATTAATCATTCATGCACCTGATTACCTCAGCCTCTTTTTAAGCCTTCTCAGGTCTAATGTGCTTGGCATTAACATTGAAGTGTGATCCTGAACAGAGGCTTGTGTCAGTTTTCTGCTTGAACTTACCAACTATTCCAAGATACAGCATTTTCTATTACCTATGCTAAATATCATCAAACCGCAAGTATCAAAATATCTCCACTCTGTTTCCTGGACACAGCTACTTAACAATCTCTGAACTTTATTATAAATCAACTATGCTTTTGCTTACCATCACTCTCTAATTACAATAACATCATCTTACTCAGAACTTTATAACTATTTCTGTGCTTCTAGTTGTCATTGCTGAAATAACCTGCAACAAACCTAGTTTGATCAAACAGTAATTAATGCCTGAGACTTGTAACTTGTCTATCACTTGTGCTGCTCTGATTATACTGATATACAGCTTTACATAATATAATGAACTGTGAACCTGCAACAAACCTTGGTTTGCATTTATATGCACAAAACAGTAATTAATGCCTAAGACTTGCAACCTGTTTATCACTTGTGCTGCTGTGTTTAACCCTGACATACAACCTTATAAAACATTATGTACTGTGAACATAGAACAAACCTTAGTTTGCATCTAAGTATCAAACTTCTACCTGTTTACTTTGGAGCCTGAACATTGCTATATATTTCTCTCATTGAATCCTGAAGCTACTCCTGTTAACTAATTATAACTCACAGTGAAGCCAGAATATATTGTAAACAAATATTGCACCCTCCATTAATTCTTCAATAACTTCTAGCAACTATGAATCACAGAATATCATCTATCCACGTCCAGGATACTCTTCCCCGGGTCAGGGGTCGGTGTCTTCAA
The DNA here is from genome assembly GCF_027579735.1 of Bombina bombina. NCBI lineage: Eukaryota > Metazoa > Chordata > Amphibia > Anura > Bombinatoridae > Bombina > Bombina bombina. The sequence continues at coordinate 275,834,711 of NC_069503.1, read as the reverse complement.
ATCCCTACCACTGCCCCGAGGGTCTGTTTCCTGAGCGCATGTACACCGGATCATGACAGAATGTTAATGCCTAAAAAAGGGATTCGCAGTGGTAGTGGATGCACCGACCCTCAAAGGAAAATAAAAAATTACAACATATCTCAGACCCAAGCAATCCCTAAAGGAAAAACAAAATTTAAAGACACAGTACTCCTATTCTAGACTGTCCTCTACTCATGTTCGTGGTTACCATTTTGGTGAAACTGATCCTGAATCTGACTATGAAAATGAAGAGGATTTAACCATAGCTTTAGCAGAAAAAAATCAGTTCTTTAAAGATTTAAAGAGACAGAACCACTTTTCTAAAATGTCATCTGTTCCTCATGTTCGTGATTACCATTTTGGTGAAACTGATTCTGAATCTGACTATGAAAATGAAGAGAATGTATCCATCGATTCAGCAGAAAAAATTCAGATCTTTAAAGATTTAAAGAGACAGAACCACTTTTCTAGAATTTCATCTGTTCCTCATGTTCGTGATTTCCATTTTGGTGAAACTGATTCTGAGTCTGACTATGTAACTGAAGAGGATGCATTCATAGATTCAGCAGAAAAAAATCAGACCTTTAAAGATTTAAAGAGACAGGACTACTGTTCCAGAATACCATCTACTCCTCCTGTTTGTGATTCCTATCCTGATGATACTGATTCTGAGTCTGAATATGTCAACAAGGAGGATGACTTCACAGATCCAGCTGAATTGGCATTAGACTGGTATGAGCGCAACTTTAATTCGCCACAAACTCAGACAAAACCTTAACCTATTTGCTATAATGACATCCTTGGTTGTTATATTTACAATATGGATGATACAGACAGCTCCCATCATGAAACCTCTCATGGAAATACTGATCTTCCTATTTCTGATATTCCCATGGAATCGTTAGATTGGATAGATTCAGAGCCGGAAGAAAAGACATCTGGTTTACAGACTGCTGTTTGGAGAAAAGGTGCCCTAAACTACTATGCAGATTTATTACATCAGAATTATGCATCCAGTGATGAAGAGGATTTCTGTTCTCAACCTGATATAAGGTACTACAAGCCACAATGGCAGCAACCTAAGAAGCCTCATACTGGGAAGAAATATCAGTTATCTAAGCTCTCTAAGAAAAAGAAGAAGAAGAAGAAGAAAGTCTTTCTGCCTACAGAAAATCAAAAGTGCAAAGAGGAAACTCAGCCTGAATCTCCTGTTTCAGTTTCTGTTGTGCCAGACCCTCTCTTGCCTCATGACACTGTCAACACCAAGCTGGATGTTGTCTCTAGTCACCATCTGTCTGTTCTTAAAGCATCTAATGGTATCTCTTCTCAGACTCTACAACAACTACAAAAACTGTTTCCAACTATTGATTTCTTGCATCCCACTCATGATGCCTCAATGTCTATAAATCCTGTGCTAGAAACAAAAGATAATTTTGTTCCAGATATACAATCTAACAGTTTACCAGAGATAATCCCTGGAGAATTTAGCTCTGATATTCAAACTCAAATAAGCATGCCTGCTGAACTCCAGATAACATCTCAGTCAGAATCTTGTGTCACAATTCCTCCGCATCTACCTGAGTGTGGCATATTTCAGTACACTTCACCTTCTCAAAATTCTTCTGTTACTGCATCTAAGAAATTGTTTCCCTTGGGAGATACTTTGCATAGACCTACATTTTCTACTACATCAGTTTCCTGTACAGGAATTCCTGATACTGAATCCTGTGAGGACAACTTTGAACCAAGTTCGCAAGTGGACTCTCCTGTTTTTGACCCTGGTATGGGTATTCCTTTGTTTAACCCAGAAATGGGTGTAATAATACTTGATCCTGAAGATAGCCATGCCCTCTACTCAGAAGCGAGTATGGTTCTTGGCTCTAAAGTGGGTCTTGTTAATTCTTCGTTTATGAACCCTGAAGAAAGCCTTGCCCACTGCTCAGAAGAGAGTATGGTTCCTGGCTCTAAAGTGGGTTCTTTTTCTTTCTCTATAGTTGAACCTTGCCCTGGCATGGGCATTCCTTCACCCGATCCTACTGAGGATATTCCTGAACCTTCCCCTGGCATGGGCATTCCTACACTTGATCCTATTGAGGATATTCCTGAACCTTGCCCAGATGTGGGTATTCCTGAATCTTGCCCTGGTGTGGGCATTCATATACCTGTTCTTAGTGAGGACACTTTTGTTTCTGAATCCAGTAAGGAGACATTTCATATTGAATTAGAAGATGGCAAGAACTGGACAAATCTTGCACTCTACACTCCTATCTCCTACTTTGAAGAAAGCCCTGCTATTGCGTTAGAAGTGGCTATAGCTTTTTCTTTTGGAGTATATCTAATCCTCAGCCAAGAGGTTAATTCTGAGGATACTCAAATCTCTGACCCAAAGGTGGTTAATCTGGTTATCAATCCAGAATGCTGCATCTCTATTTCTGAAGCTGAGGAAAGCCTATTCATATCTCTAGGACTGGCTGCCATTTCATTGGCTATGTACATGCTCATCTATCATGAAGAACATACGCCTATCTACCCTCAGGATGATTCTGTGGTAGGAACCTCATTGTATGTGGCGTTCATGCATTCTCACTATGACTACAAAAAAGTTGACTTCAAGTTTTGCTCTCATCATTTTCAAGATCTTTTGATACCTGAATTACATGGCCTTTACTTTGTCATTCAACTTTTTCAAGAGATCTCCAACCCTCCTTTCTTGATTTCCGATTGGACTCACTACCTCCATACACCTACTACCGGTTCTCCATATCATTTTTGTTCTCTCTCCTTTTGGATTGTGTTGGGCGCCCGGAGGTCGCCTTTAAGGAGGGCTATCTGTAACATATCTCAGCCTAATGTCACTATCCCTTTAAGACTTCCTTCTCTGACTGCTGCATTTGGGCAGTATTCACATTCAGCTTGCTTGCCTGCCTGATTAATCATTCATGCACCTGATTACCTCAGCCTCTTTTTAAGCCTTCTCAGGTCTAATGTGCTTGGCATTAACATTGAAGTGTGATCCTGAACAGAGGCTTGTGTCAGTTTTCTGCTTGAACTTACCAACTATTCCAAGATACAGCATTTTCTATTACCTATGCTAAATATCATCAAACCGCAAGTATCAAAATATCTCCACTCTGTTTCCTGGACACAGCTACTTAACAATCTCTGAACTTTATTATAAATCAACTATGCTTTTGCTTACCATCACTCTCTAATTACAATAACATCATCTTAATCAGAACTTTATAACTATTTATGTGCTTCTAGTTGTCATGGCTGAAATAACCTGCAACAAACCTAGTTTGATCAAACAGTAATTAATGCCTGAGACTTGTAACTTGTCTATCACTTGTGCTGCTCTGGTTATACTGATATACAGCTTTACATAATATAATGAACTGTGAACCTGCAACAAACCTTGGTTTGCATTTATATGCACAAAACAGTAATTAATGCCTAAGACTTGCAACCTGTTTATCACTTGTGCTGCTGTGTTTAACCCTGACATACAACCTTATAAAACATTATGTACTGTGAACCTACAACAAACCTTAGTTTGCATCTAAGTATCAAACTTCTACCTGTTTACTTTGGAGCCTGAACATTGCTATATATTTCTCTCATTGAATCCTGCAGCTACTCCTGTTAACTAATTATAACTCACAGTGAAGCCAGAATATATTGTAAACAAATATTGCACCCTCCATTAATTCTTCAATAACTTCTAGCAACTATGAATCACAGAATATCATCTATCCACGTCCAGGATACTCTTCCCCGGGTCAGGGGTCGGTGTCTTCAAATCCCTACCACTGCCCCGAGGGTCTGTTTCCTGAGCGCATGTACACCGGATCATGACAGCTGGGGGTTATCCCGTTCCGTTTCTTCAGAGTATCGTCGCCCCATGGTTCTTGTAAGTTGTATGAGCCTCTCACAGCTACTGAGTAGATGATCCATTTTAGGGGCAAATAATGTTCTTAGCGCAGAGGCAAGGTCTTTCTCGGTATCCATTACCTCGTGGGATGGCATTGCTATCCAAGATGGCGCATGCGGCCGTCTATATTAATTCCACGGCACCTCTGGAGGTTAGGGCAGGTGTGTGATCGCCCTTCACGCTTAGTTCTCAGCTGGCACAATATCTCTGCAGAATGCCCAGCAAGAGTTAGTGCATGGGGAATGTCGGCTGTTGCGTTTGTGCACCTGTTTTAAAGAGTTGGAGCTCGGAGCTCTCAGTCTGTGCAGCCATTCTGTAATCCCACCTACCGGAAGTCTAAGCTTGTTTTTTATTCAGAACTCTGGACAGCACTTTTTTATTGGTGGATGAATGTATCCACCAATCAGCAAGGACAACCCAGGTTGTTCACCAAAAATGGTCCGGCATCTAAACTTACATTCTTGCATTTCAAATTAAGATACCAAGAGAATGAAGAAAATGTGATAATAGGAGTAAATTAAAAAGTTGCTTAAAATGTCATGCTCTATCTGAATCACAAAAGAAAACATTTGGGTTCTGTGTCCCTTTAAGTTGGGTTTGTGTAATTGTGAATAATGCAATGTCAATATTTTTTTCTATTCACTCAGATTAATAGTTGAACAGAGTGGTTGTCAGAAAAGTAAGAGTTTGCTCATTTTTATATCAACAAATGCTGCAGTATCATATATCATTAATGCAACTCTGTGCTTGATAGTCACAGCAAAAGACGTTTTATTCTTCCTTGCTAAGCTTTCTGCACAATCTGTTTCCAACAGAAAGTTGGTTTTTAATGTTTTGAAAATCTATATGTATTTGATAAACACATAAAACGAAGAGCTAAAAAGAACAGGTGATTGTCATGGTGGCAAATACAACCTGTCCCTATTGACTATATAACTTTAAACCTACTTCGAATGCACCTATTATATTAGCTTTGCTATTTGCTGAATATAAAGAGCAACTGGATGCCTTAGACAATAAAAATCCTGGTATATCAGGCTTCCTCTGATAAGCACATACAAGCATCACCTATTAAGTGAAAAGCATCTGAAATCAACCACATTATTGGTTGAACATACTCTCTTCCTTTTAAAGTGTATTTGTTTTTTTGTTTTGTTTTTAGTTTGTTTGTTTAAACACTTTGAGATAGTTATAAAAAATGATAAATTGTATATATATATATAAACAACCTCTGCAATATAACCTAAGTTACAACATGGCAGATCCCATTGTTTTAAAGACCCTAAAACTTTACACTTATTTTGTCAATATTTAAACTGCTAATGAAACTTTAAAAAATACATCTACCTGTTATTCACAGACTAATCTTTTCTTTGAATGCTTCATTCTGTCTAGCATTTTTTTAGCATTTAATGTCCCTTTAACTACAGGGGTGTCAGGGAGTCTTCAGTCAGTAGTGTCATTTCTACAGGTGGCCTTGTTGGTCTCTTGGCTGCACCCGCATTATGTCTGTGTTTCCCTTCTACAGGTGGCCTTGTTGGTCTCTTGGCTGCACCCGCATTATGTCTGTGTTTTCCCTTTCTACAGATGACCTTGTTGGTCTCTTGGCTGCACCTGCATTATGTCTGTGTTTTCCTTTCTGCAGGTGGCCTTGTTGGTCCCTTGGCTGCACCTGCATTATATCAGTGTTTCCCTTCTGCAGATGACCTTGTTGGTCTCTTGGCTGCACCTGCATTATGTCTGTGTTTTCCCTTTCTACAGGTGGCCTTGTTGGTCTCTTGGCTGCACCTGCATTATGTCTGTGTTTTCCCTTTCTACAGGTGGCCTTGTTGGTCTCTTGGCTGCACCTGCATTACGTCTGTGTTTTCCCTTTCTACAGGTGGCTTTGTTGGTCTCTGGGCTGCACCTGCATTATGTCTGTGTTTCCCCCTTCTACAGGTGGTCTTGTTGGTCTCTTGGCTGCACCTGCATTATGTCTGTGTTTCCCTTCTGCAGGTGGTTTTGTTGGTCTCTTGGCTGCACCTGCATTATGTTTGTGTTTCTCTTCTACAGGCAACCTTGTTGGTCCCTTGGCTGCACCTGCATTATGTCTGTGTTTCCCTTCTACAGGCGACCTTGTTGGTCCCTTGGCTGCACCTGCATTATGTCTGTGTTTTCCCTTCTGCAGGTGGCCTTGTTGGTCCCTTGGCTGCACCTGCATTATGTCTATGTTTTCCCCTTCTGCAGGTGGCTTTGTTGGTCTCTGGGCTGCACCTGCATTATGTCTGTGTTTCCCTTCTACAGGCGACCTTGTTGGTCCCTTGGCTGCACCTGCATTATGTCTGTGTTTTCCCTTCTGCAGGTGGCCTTATTGGTCCCTTGGCTGCACCTGCATTATGTCTATGTTTTCCCCTTCTGCAGGTGGCCTTGTTGGTCTCTGGGCTGCACCTGCATTATGTCTGTGTTTCCCCCTTCTACAGGTGGTCTTGTTGGTCTCTTGGCTGCACCTGCATTATGTCTGTGTTTCCCTTCTGTAGGTGGTTTTGTTGGTCTCTTGGCTGCACCTGCATTATGTCTGTGTTTCTCTTCTACAGGCGACCTTGTTGGTCCCTTGGCTGCACCTGCATTATGTCTGTGTTTCCCTTCTACAGGCGACCTTGTTGGTCCCTTGGCTGCACCTGCATTATGTCTGTGTTTTCCCTTCTGCAGGTGGCCTTGTTGGCCTCTTGGCTGCACCTGCATTATGTCTGTGTTTCCCTTCTGCAGTTAGCCTTGTTGGTCTCTTGACTGCACCTGCATTATGTCTGTGTTTCCCTTCTGCAGTTAGCCTTGTTGGTCCCTTGGCTGCACCTGCATTATATCAGTGTTTCCCTTCTACAGGTGGCCTTGTTGGTCTCTTAGCTGCACCTGCATTATGTCTGTGTTTCCCTTCTACAGGTGGCCTTGTTGGTCCCTTGGCTGCACCTGCATTGTGTCAGTGTTTTCCCTTCTGCAGCTGGCCTTGTTGGTCTCTTGACTGCACCTGCATTATGTCTGTGTTTCCCTTCTGCAGGTGGCCTTGTTGGTCTCTTGGCTGCACCTGCATTATGTCTGTGTTTTCCCTTCTACAGGTAGCCTTGTTGGTCCCTTGGCTGCACCTGTATTATGTCTGTGTTTTCCCTTCTGCAGCTGGCCTTGTTGGTCCCTTGGCTGCACCTGCATTATGTCTGTGTTTTCCCTTCTACAGGAGGCCTTGTTGGCCTCTTGGCTGCACCTGCATTATGTCTGTGTTTCCCTTCTGCAGTTAGCCTTGTTGGTCTCTTGGCTGCACCTGCATTATGTCTGTGTTTTCCCTTCTACAGATGGCCTTGTTGGTCCCTTGGCTGCACCTGCATTATGTCTGTGTTTTCCCTTCTACAGGAGGCCTTGTTGGCCTCTTGGCTGCACCTGCATTATGTCTGTGTTTCCCTTCTGCAGTTAGCCTTGTTGGTCTCTTGGCTGCACCTGCATTATGTCTGTGTTTTCCCTTCTACAGGTGGCCTTGTTGGTTCCTTGGCTGCACCTGCATTATATCAGTGTTTCCCTTCTGCAGGTGGCCTTGTTGGTCTCTTGGCTGCACCTGCATTATGTCTGTGTTTTCCCTTTCTACAGGTGGCCTTGTTGGTCTCTTGGCTGCACCTGCATTATGTCTGTGTTTTCCCTTCTGCAGATGGCCTTGTTGGTCTCTTGGCTGCACCTGCATTATGTCAGTGTTTCCCTTCTGCAGGTGGCCTTGTTGGTCTCTTGGCTGCAGCTGCATTATGTATGTGTTTCCCTTCTACAGGTGGCCTTGTTGGTCCCTTGGCTGCACCTGCATTATGTCTGTGTTTTCCCTTCTACAGGAGGCCTTGTTGGCCTCTTGGCTGCACCTGCATTATGTCTGTGTTTTCCCTTCTACAGGTAGCCTTGTTGGTCCCTTGGCTGCACCTGTATTATGTCTGTGTTTTCCCTTCTGCAGCTGGCCTTGTTGGTCCCTTGGCTGCACCTGCATTATGTCTGTGTTTTCCCTTCTACAGGTCACCTTGTTGGTCCCTTGGCTGCACCTGTATTATGTATGTGTTTCCCTTCTGCAGGTAGCCTTGTTAGTCTCTTGTCTGCACCTGCATTATGTCTGTGTTTTCCCTTTCTACAGATGACCGTGTTGGTCTCTTGGCTGCACCTGCATTATATATGTGTTTCCCCCTTCTGCAGATGGCCTTATGGTCTCTTGGCTGCACCTGCATCATGTCAGTGTTTTCCCTTCTACAGGTGGTTTTGTTGGTCTCTTGGCTGCACCCGCATTATGTCTGTGTTTTCCCTTTCTACAGATGACCTTGTTGTTCTCTTGGCTGCACCTGCATTATATATGTGTTTCCCTCTTCTGCAGGTGGCCTTGTTGGTCTCTTGGCTGCACCTGCATTATGTCTGTGTTTCCCTTCTGCAGGTGGCCTTGTTGGTCTCTTGGCTGCACCTGCATTATGTCAGTGTTTTTCCTTCTACAGGTGGCCTTGTTGGTCTCTTGGCTGCACCTGCATTGTGTCAGTGTTTTCCCTTCTGCAGGTGGCCTTGTTGGTCTCTTGGCTGCACCTGCATTATGTCAGTGTTTTCCCTTCTACAGGTGGCCTTGTTGGTATCTTGGCTGCACCTGCATTATGTCTGTGTTTTCCCTTCTGCAGGTGGCTTTGTTGGTCTCTTGGCTGCACCTGCATTATGTCAGTGTTTTCCCTTCTGCAGGTGGCCTTGTTGGTCTCTTGGCTGCACATGCATTATGTCTGTGTTTCCCCTTCTGCAGGTGGCTTTGTTGGTCTCTTGGCTGCACCTGCATTATGTCTGTATTTTCCCCTTCTGCAGGTGGCCTTGTTGGTCTCTTGGCTGCACCTGCATTATATATGTGTTTCCCCTTCTGCAGGTGGCCTTGTTGGTCTCTTGGCTGCACATGCATTATGTCTGTGTTTCCCCTTCTGCAGGTGGCTTTGTTGGTCTCTTGGCTGCACATGCATTATGATGGCTTTTTTCTCTTCTGCAGGTAGCCTTGTTGGTCTTTTGGCTGCACCTGTATTATATCCGTGTTTTCCCCTTCTACAGGTGGCCTTGCTCTTCTCTTGGCTGCACCTGCATTATATCCGTGTTTTCCCCTTCTACAGGTGGCCTTGCTCTTCTCTTGGCTGCACCTGCATTATGTCTGTGTTTTTCTTTTCTGCATGTGGCCTTGTTGGTCTCTTGGCTGCACCTCCATTATGTTGGTGTTTTCCTCTTCTGCAGGTGGCCTTGCTGGTCTTTTGGCTGCACCTGCATTATGTCTGTGTTTTCCCCTTCTGCAGGTGGTCTTGTTGGTCTCTTGGCTGCACCTGCATTATGTCTGTGTTTTACCTTCTGCAGGTGGCTTTGTTCGTCTCTTGGCTGCACCTGCATTATGTCAATGTTTTTCCGTTCTGCAGGTAGCCTTGTTGGTCTCTTAGCTGCACCTGCATTATGTCAGTGTTTTCCCCTTCTGCAGGCGGCCTTGTTCATCTCTTGGCTGCACCTGCATTATGTCAGTGTTTTCCCTTCTGTAAGTGGCCTTGTTAGTCTCTTGATTGCACCTGCATTATGTCTGTGTTTTCCCCTTCTGCAGGTGGCCTTGTTGATCTCTTGGGTTCACCTGCATTATGTCGGTGTTTTCCCCTTCTGCAGGTGGCTTTGTTGGTCTCTTGGCTGCACCTGCATTATGTCTGTGTTTTCCCCTTCTGCAGGTGGCCTTGTTGATCTCTTGGGTTCACCTGCATTATGTCAGTGTTTTCCCCTTCTGCAGGTGGCTTTGTTGATCTCTTGGCTGCACCTGCATTATGTTGGCTTTTTCCCCTTCTGCAGGTGGCCTTGTTGGTCTCTTGGCTGCACCTGCATTATGTCAGTGTTTTCCCCTTCTGCAGGTGGCCTTGTTCATCTCTTGGCTGCACCTGCATGATGTCAGTGTTTTCCCTTCTGCAGGTGGCCTTGTTGGTATCTTGGCTGCACCTGCATTATGTCTGTGTTTTCCCTTCTGCAGGTGGCTTTGTTGGTCTCTTGGCTGCACCTGCATTATGTCAGTGTTTTCCCTTCTGCAGGTGGCCTTGTTGGTCTCTTGGCTGCACATGCATTATGTCTGTGTTTCCCCTTCTGCAGGTGGCTTTGTTGGTCTCTTGGCTGCACCTGCATTATGTCTGTATATTCCCCTTCTGCAGGTGGCCTTGTTGGTCTCTTGGCTGCACCTGCATTATATATGTGTTTCCCCTTCTGCAGGTGGCCTTGTTGGTCTCTTGGCTGCACATGCATTATGTCTGTGTTTCCCTTTCTGCAGGTGGCTTTGTTGGTCTCTTGGCTGCACATGCATTATGATGGCTTTTTTCTCTTCTGCAGGTAGCCTTGTTGGTCTCTTGGCTGCACCTGTATTATATCCGTGTTTTCCCCTTCTACAGGTGGCCTTGCTCTTCTCTTGGCTGCACCTGCATTATATCCGTGTTTTCCCCTTCTACAGGTGGCCTTGCTCTTCTCTTGGCTGCACCTGCATTATGTCTGTGTTTTTCTTTTCTGCATGTGGCCTTGTTGGTCTCTTGGCTGCACCTCCATTATGTTGGTGTTTTCCCCTTCTGCAGGTGGCCTTGCTGGTCTTTTGGCTGCACCTGCATTATGTCTGTGTTTTCCCCTTCTGCAGGTGGTCTTGTTGGTCTCTTGGCTGCACCTGCATTATGTCTGTGTTTTCCCTTCTGCAGGTGGCTTTGTTCGTCTCTTGGCTGCACCTGCATTATGTCAATGTTTTTCCGTTCTGCAGGTAGCCTTGTTGGTCTCTTAGCTGCACCTGCATTATGTCAGTGTTTTCCCCTTCTGCAGGCGGCATTGTTCATCTCTTGGCTGCACCTGCATTATGTCAGTGTTTCCCTTCTGTAAGTGGCCTTGTTAGTCTCTTGATTGCACCTGCATTATGTCTGTGCTTTCCCCTTCTGCAGGTGGCCTTGTTGATCTCTTGGGTTCACCTGCATTATGTCAGTGTTTTCCCCTTCTGCAGGTGGCTTTGTTGGTCTCTTGGCTGCACCTGCATTATGTCTGTGTTTTCCCCTTCTGCAGGTGGCCTTGTTGATCTCTTGGGTTCACCTGCATTATGTCGGTGTTTTCCCCTTCTGCAGGTGGCTTTGTTGATCTCTTGGCTGCACCTGCATTATGTTGGCTTTTTCCCCTTCTGCAGGTGGCCTTGTTGGTCTCTTGGCTGCACCTGCATTATGTCAGTGTTTTCCCCTTCTGCAGGTGGCCTTGTTCATCTCTTGGCTGCACCTGCATTATGTCAGTGTTTTCCCCTTCTGCAGGTGGCCTTGTTCATCTCTTGGCGGCACCTGCATTATGTCAGTGTTTTCCCCTTCTGCAGGTGGCCTTGTTGATCTCTTGGGTGCACCTGTATTATGTCTGTGTTTTCCCTTTCTACAGATGACCTTGTTGGTCTCTTGGCTGCACATGCATTATGTCTGTGTTTTCCCATTTTGCAGGTGGCCTTGTTGGTCTATTGACTGTGTTTTCCCCTTCTGCAGGTGGTTTTGTTGGTCTCTTGGCTGCACCTACATTATGTCTGTGTTTCCCCTTCTACAGGTAGCCTAGTTGGTCTCTTGTCTGCACCTGCATTATGTCTGTGTTTTCCCCTTCTGCTGGTAGCATTGTTGGTCTCTTGGCTGCACCTGCATTATGTCTGTGTTTCCCCTTCTGCAGGTGGCTTTGTTGGTCTCTTGGCTGCACCTGCAATATGTTGGTGTTTCCCCCTTCTGCAGGTGGCCTTGTTGGTCTCTTGGCTGCTCCTGCATTATGTCTGTGTTTTCCCCTTCTACAGGTGGCCTTGTTGGTCTCTTGGCTGCTCCTGCATTATGTCTGTGTTTTCCCCTTCTACAGGTGGCCTTGTTGGTCTCTTGGCTGCTCCTGCATTATGTCTGTGTTTTCCCTTCTACAGGTGGCCTTGTTGGTCTCTTGGCTGCACCTGCATTATGTTGGTGTTTTCCCCTTCTGCAGGTGGCCTTGTTGGTCTCTTCACTGCACCTGCATTATGTCTGTGTTTTCCCCTTCTGCAGATGGCCTTGTTGGTTTCTTGGCTGCACCTGCATTAGTTCAGTGTTTTTCCATTGTGCAGGTGGTTGGGTTTCCAACAGTATTGTAAAGAAATATTTGAACAAGAAGGCTGTACAAATGCATATTCTCTAGAGTGGACTAATTAAAGGGGTAGGGTGACTCAATCACTGAGAAGCTTTTACGTTTGCTCCTATGTTGCTGCGGACTCAATTTAGTGCAAACAGCATGAAATGGTGCTATTGATTTGTGGGTGCCAAACTGGTTATCATAGCTTGGATTAACCAGCAGCTGATAGTTACTATTATTTTAGTTACTGGTACTAAATGTATTAATCTTAGAAGGCCTGTGATACATAGGTTTAAAGGGCTACTGCAATGACCTGGGTACAGAATGACTTTCAAGTAATCACTATCGGCTAGATTTAGAGTTTGGCGTTAGCCGTCAAAAGCAGCGTTAAGGGGTCCTAACGCTGCTTTTGACCGCCCGCTGGTATTTAGCGTCAGGCAGGAAAGGGTCTACCGCTCACTTTCTTTCCGCGACTTGAGGGTACCGCAGATCCCCTTACGTCAATTGCGTATCCTATCTTTTCTATGAGATTTGCCTAACGCTGGTATTTAGAGTCTTGGTAGAAGTGAGCGGTAGAGCCTCTACCGACAAGACTCCTACCGCCAAAAAAAGTCAGTAGTTAAGAGCTTTATGGGCTAACGCTGGAACATAAAGCTCTTAACTACTGTGCTACAAAGTACACTAACACCCATAAACTACCTATGTACCCCTAAACCGAGGCCCCCCACATTGCATCTAATAAAAAATGTTAATCCCTAATCTGCCCACCGGACACCGCCGCAACCTACATTATAGCTATGAACCCCTAATCTGCTGCCCCTAACATCGCCGACACCTATATTATATTTATTAACCCTTAATCTGCCCCCTCCAACGTCACCGCTACCTAACTACAATTATTAACCCCTAATCTGCCGACCGGACCTCGCCGCCACTATAATAAATGTATTAACCCCTAAACTGCCGCACTCCCGCCTCGCAAACACTATAATAAATTGTATTAACCCCTAATCTGTCGTCCCTAACATCGCCGCCACCTACCTACAATTATTAACCCCTAATCTCCCGCCCGCAACGTCGCCGCTACTATAATAAATGTATTAACCCCTAAACCTAAGTCTAACCCTAACCCCCCCTAACATAAATATAATTTAAATAAAATGAAATAATATTCTTATAATTAAATAAATTAATCCTATTTAAAACTAAATACTTACCTAGAAAATAAACCCTAATATAGCTACAATATAACTAATAGTTACATTGTAGCTATTTTAGGATTTATATTTATTTTACAGGCAACTTTGTATTTATTTTAACTAAGTATGTGTTTCCCTTCTACAGGTGGCCTTGTTGGTCCCTTGGCTGCACCTGCATTATATCTGTGTTTTCCCTTCTGCAGGTGGCCTTGTTGGTCTTTTGGCTGCACCTGCATTATGTCTGTGTCTCCCTTCTACAGGTGGCCTTGTTGGTCCATTGGCTGCACCTGCATTATGTCTGTGTTTTCCCTTCTACAGGAGGCCTTGTTGGCCTCTTGGCTGCACCTGCATTATGTCTGTGTTTTCCCTTCTACAGGTAGCCTTGTTGGTCCCTTGGCTGCACCTGTATTATGTTTGTGTTTTCCCTTCTGCAGCTGGCCTTGTTGGTCCCTTGGCTGCACCTGCATTATGTCTGTGTTTTCCCTTCTACAGGTCACCTTGTTGGTCCCTTGGCTGCACCTGTATTATGTATGTGTTTCCCTTCTGCAGGTAGCCTTGTTGGTCTCTTGTCTGCACCTGCATTATGTCTGTGTTTTCCCTTTCTACAGATGACCGTGTTGGTCTCTTGGCTGCACCTGCATTATATATGTGTTTCCCCCTTCTGCAGATGGCCTTATGGTCTCTTGGCTGCACCTGCATCATGTCAGTGTTTTCCCTTCTACAGGTGGTTTTGTTGGTCTCTTGGCTGCACCCGCATTATGTCTGTGTTTTCCCTTTCTACAGATGACCTTGTTGTTCTCTTGGCTGCACCTGCATTATATATGTGTTTCCCTCTTCTGCAGGTGGCCTTGTTGGTCTCTTGGCTGCACCTGCATTATGTCTGTGTTTCCCTTCTGCAGGTGGCCTTGTTGGTCTCTTGGCTGCACCTGCATTATGTCAGTGTTTTTCCTTCTACAGGTGGCCTTGTTGGTCTCTTGGCTGCACCTGCATTGTGTCAGTGTTTTCCCTTCTACAGGTGGCCTTGTTGGTCTCTTGGCTGCACCTGCATTATGTCAGTGTTTTCCCTTCTACAGGTGGCCTTGTTGGTATCTTGGCTGCACCTGCATTATGTCTGTGTTTTCCCTTCTGCAGGTGGCTTTGTTGGTCTCTTGGCTGCACCTGCATTATGTCAGTGTTTTCCCTTCTGCAGGTGGCCTTGTTGGTCTCTTGGCTGCACATGCATTATGTCTGTGTTTCCCCTTCTGCAGGTGGCTTTGTTGGTCTCTTGGCTGCACCTGCATTATGTCTGTATTTTCCCCTTCTGCAGGTGGCCTTGTTGGTCTCTTGGCTGCACCTGCATTATATATGTGTTTCCCCTTCTGCAGGTGGCCTTGTTGGTCTCTTGGCTGCACATGCATTATGTCTGTGTTTCCCCTTCTGCAGGTGGCTTTGTTGGTCTCTTGGCTGCACATGCATTATGATGGCTTTTTTCTCTTCTGCAGGTAGCCTTGTTGGTCTCTTGGCTGCACCTGTATTATATCCGTGTTTTCCCCTTCTACAGGTGGCCTTGCTCTTCTCTTGGCTGCACCTGCATTATATCCGTGTTTTCCCCTTCTACAGGTGGCCTTGCTCTTCTCTTGGCTGCACCTGCATTATGTCTGTGTTTTTCTTTTCTGCATGTGGCCTTGTTGGTCTCTTGGCTGCACCTCCATTATGTTGGTGTTTTCCTCTTCTGCAGGTGGCCTTGCTGGTCTTTTGGCTGCACCTGCATTATGTCTGTGTTTTCCCCTTCTGCAGGTGGTCTTGTTGGTCTCTTGGCTGCACCTGGATTATGTCTGTGTTTTACCTTCTGCAGGTGGCTTTGTTCGTCTCTTGGCTGCACCTGCATTATGTCAATGTTTTTCCGTTCTGCAGGTAGCCTTGTTGGTCTCTTAGCTGCACCTGCATTATGTCAGTGTTTTCCCCTTCTGCAGGCGGCCTTGTTCATCTCTTGGCTGCACCTGCATTATGTCAGTGTTTTCCCTTCTGTAAGTGGCCTTGTTAGTCTCTTGATTGCACCTGCATTATGTCTGTGTTTTCCCCTTCTGCAGGTGGCCTTGTTGATCTCTTGGGTTCACCTGCATTATGTCGGTGTTTTCCCCTTCTGCAGGTGGCTTTGTTGGTCTCTTGGCTGCACCTGCATTATGTCTGTGTTTTCCCCTTCTGCAGGTGGCCTTGTTGATCTCTTGGGTTCACCTGCATTATGTCAGTGTTTTCCCCTTCTGCAGGTGGCTTTGTTGATCTCTTGGCTGCACCTGCATTATGTTGGCTTTTTCCCCTTCTGCAGGTGGCCTTGTTGGTCTCTTGGCTGCACCTGCATTATGTCAGTGTTTTCCCCTTCTGCAGGTGGCCTTGTTCATCTCTTGGCTGCACCTGCATTATGTCAGTGTTTTCCCTTCTACAGGTGGCCTTGTTGGTATCTTGGCTGCACCTGCATTATGTCTGTGTTTTCCCTTCTGCAGGTGGCTTTGTTGGTCTCTTGGCTGCACCTGCATTATGTCAGTGTTTTCCCTTCTGCAGGTGGCCTTGTTGGTCTCTTGGCTGCACATGCATTATGTCTGTGTTTCCCCTTCTGCAGGTGGCTTTGTTGGTCTCTTGGCTGCACCTGCATTATGTCTGTATATTCCCCTTCTGCAGGTGGCCTTGTTGGTCTCTTGGCTGCACCTGCATTATATATGTGTTTCCCTTTCTGCAGGTGGCCTTGTTGGTCTCTTGGCTGCACATGCATTATGTCTGTGTTTCCCCTTCTGCAGGTGGCTTTGTTGGTCTCTTGGCTGCACATGCATTATGATGGCTTTTTTCTCTTCTGCAGGTAGCCTTGTTGGTCTCTTGGCTGCACCTGTATTATATCCGTGTTTTCCCCTTCTACAGGTGGCCTTGCTCTTCTCTTGGCTGCACCTGCATTATATCCGTGTTTTCCCCTTCTACAGGTGGCCTTGCTCTTCTCTTGGCTGCACCTGCATTATGTCTGTGTTTTTCTTTTCTGCATGTGGCCTTGTTGGTCTCTTGGCTGCACCTCCATTATGTTGGTGTTTTCCCCTTCTGCAGGTGGCCTTGCTGGTCTTTTGGCTGCACCTGCATTATGTCTGTGTTTTCCCCTTCTGCAGGTGGTCTTGTTGGTCTCTTGGCTGCACCTGCATTATGTCTGTGTTTTCCCTTCTGCAGGTGGCTTTGTTCGTCTCTTGGCTGCACCTGCATTATGTCAATGTTTTTCCGTTCTGCAGGTAGCCTTGTTGGTCTCTTAGCTGCACCTGCATTATGTCAGTGTTTTCCCCTTCTGCAGGCGGCATTGTTCATCTCTTGGCTGCACCTGCATTATGTCAGTCTTTTCCCTTCTGTAAGTGGCCTTGTTAGTCTCTTGATTGCACCTGCATTATGTCTGTGCTTTCCCCTTCTGCAGGTGGCCTTGTTGATCTCTTGGGTTCACCTGCATTATGTCGGTGTTTTCCCCTTCTGCAGGTGGCTTTGTTGGTCTCTTGGCTGCACCTGCATTATGTCTGTGTTTTCCCCTTCTGCAGGTGGCCTTGTTGATCTCTTGGGTTCACCTGCATTATGTCGGTGTTTTCCCCTTCTGCAGGTGGCTTTGTTGATCTCTTGGCTGCACCTGCATTATGTTGGCTTTTTCCCCTTCTGCAGGTGGCCTTGTTGGTCTCTTGGCTGCACCTGCATTATGTCAGTGTTTTCCCCTTCTGCAGGTGGCCTTGTTCATCTCTTGGCTGCACCTGCATTATGTCAGTGTTTTCCCCTTCTGCAGGTGGCCTTGTTCATCTCTTGGCGGCACCTGCATTATGTCAGTGTTTTCCCCTTCTGCAGGTGGCCTTGTTGATCTCTTGGGTGCACCTGTATTATGTCTGTGTTTTCCCTTTCTACAGATGACCTTGTTGGTCTCTTGGCTGCACATGCATTATGTCTGTGTTTTCCCATTTTGCAGGTGGCCTTGTTGGTCTATTGACTGTGTTTTCCCCTTCTGCAGGTGGTTTTGTTGGTCTCTTGGCTGCACCTACATTATGTCTGTGTTTCCCCTTCTACAGGTAGCCTAGTTGGTCTCTTGTCTGCACCTGCATTATGTCTGTGTTTTCCCCTTCTGCTGGTAGCATTGTTGGTCTCTTGGCTGCACCTGCATTATGTCTGTGTTTTCCCTTCTGCAGGTGGCTTTGTTGGTCTCTTGGCTGCACCTGCAATATGTTGGTGTTTCCCCCTTCTGCAGGTGGCCTTGTTGGTCTCTTGGCTGCTCCTGCATTATGGTGTAGTATCTCACTGGGAGATACGAAGGCGCGCTACTATAAGTAATATGAAATGTAAAATAAGTATTAATAAAAAACCCAAACAATAATGACAAGTCCCAAAAATAATTACTCCGTTCTTGCCAGGTGTATCTCACTCAAATGACGAGTCTAAAGAAGAGATGATTGCAGTCCTATATCGGTCTGGTGGTCTTTTTAAACCAAAGATTCATGTGTAGGCAGCTCCTCTTGTACCCAGAGAGCAGGGATGGCACTGTTTAGGAAGAGAAATGGAGAGGGCGCCACATAGCGTGATATTGCTTTAAAAAGGATAATGCGACAAGCAGAAAGGTAATGCGCTTACCGGAGACCGTGGTACTGTGCTGTGACCAGTACTGATAAGCCTGCTAGCACTTGAGTCAGTGGCTAGTACACTGTCAGATCTGATTCCTCCCGGGGCTTTATCCTGGGGCCAAAGAATGGTGCTGCGAGCGTTTCTGTGTCCTGCAACTGAGGTGTGTTGCTCAATTGAATTTAAAACAGAAATAGAGTGAACAACTTCCCAAGTTTAAAAGATTTCAAATCAGCTTTATTATAACGCGTTTCTCAACCACCAAGGGTCGTTTCTTCAGATATCAAAGCGAATAAAAAGTATTACAAAACTTGACAATTTATACACATTGGATACATAAAAAGGAAGTTGTCACATAGGTTACAAACCAATGAAAAACATTTCAAGACTCACCTGAGAGGCCAAACAAAGGGCTTCACAGGTGTTACAATGGGTGTGTGAACAGCATTGAAAGGTCATAATTATTTAAACTTGAGTCAGCTGTAGACTTCAGCTAAAAGAAGGTCTTAGATCCATACATAGTGTATTAAAAAAAGACACAGAGACACAAAATTAAAAAATACAAAATACATAAAAGCAAAAATCTGCAATTAAAAATATATAAATCTTGTTTGTATATAAACACATGATGCTCAAAGAAGTTGCACCTATAAAATATATTTAAATGTGATAAAAATGAGAGAACCATGGCAAGTTCAAATGTGGATTATAATGTGTCAGAGAATTTTTTTTGTATATTTAAAGGGATATTTGTTGTATATTTGAAGGGATGTTTGCAATACGTTGGATATAAAAATATATCCAAATATTAATTCCAAGTGATGTGTAAATGTTGTGTGAAATGATGACTAATGTACGATCAGGGTATGTGTGCATAAAAAAATAACGATAATGGTTATATAAAAAATGAGCAGGTAAGATCTGATAGTGTATTTGGTGTTTTTTTATATTTAAAGGGACATTTGCAACAAGAGATGTGTTTGTGCTAGGTGTATTTCATTTCTAAATAATAAAACTAAAATGTGAAATATCTACTAGTGTGCAAATCTTACATGGAATGTTGTCAGTTAGCATTTGTTGTAGTGGAATATAAAAACATGGTAGTGCTAAAGACTGTTTATTGGAAAAAATGAGATAGCTAGTGAACATCTTCGATGTTAGCAGTGTACTTAATAGGCATCAATTTTCAAAGTTTTTTGTACATAGTGCCTAAAAACTAATCTCCATTTTGTTTCTAATCTCACCACTAGAAGATGGGTTATAGAATTCCATGGAAAAAATTAGACGATATGTCTTTGACAAAAGTGTAACATGTATGAAAAAAGGGGGGGCAGGCCTCGGTATTGTTGATGGAAAGGGTGCATGTGTAAAATGTAGAGACAAAGATGATGTTACGATCTGTCTGTTGGTGAGTTATGCTAGCAATATCAATAGAATTGGAAAACCTAAGGACATCTTTGTTGTTTGTTAATAGTGTACTAAATAGGCCTCTATTTTTGGAGCTATTTGTGTATAATGCTTGTTGACAATATGCTTGATAGACATCTATTTAGGAACTATTTTTGCCTAATGTCGAAAAAACTGATCTCCATTTATATTTTTAATCTTGCCACTATGGAAAAAGTTATAAAGTTCAAGAAAGTATTAAACGGTATGTATTTGGCATGTGTGTAGCGTGTTGGAATAGTATACCGACATCTATATTGTTGATGAAAAAAAGTGTATATATTTGTGAAACATTGTGAATATATCTTGTGTATTATTAATCGTAACAAAAAGGTTGTAGTGTGTTGGTGTGTATGAAGTCTATGTAAGTATGAATTTGTATATATAGTATAAAGTGGTATGAAAGTGATGTTAAGTCAAATTTCATGAGCTGTAATTGTTGCTACAATAGGCACTCAGACACAGAAAACAATATATCTTGTGTATTATTAATCGTAACAAAAAGGTTGTAGTGTGTTGGTGTGTATGAAGTCTATGTAAGTATGAATTTGTATGTATAGTATAAAGTGGTATGAAAGTGATGTTAAGTCAAATTTCATGAGCTGTAATTGTTGCTACAATAGGCACTCAGACGCAGAAAACAGTACATCCACATTGTCGCAAATCTAAATGTATGGATTTGATGTTTAGATGTAATCAGTGTATGGATATGATACAGAAAAAGCAAAATAATGGAATAAAGGCTACATTATAGTTTGGGGGTATGTTGGGGTTTTGAAACCAGAGGATAAATTAGTTAGCTGTGGTGGTGATGTCTATCAATTAAAGGCTGCCAGATCTAAATTGGCATTGAGCCCCAATGGATATAGTGTTTTTAAACGATATATCCAAAAAGTTTCACGTTGTCTCAATTTGAGTAGTCTATTGTAATCATTATTTTTTGGAACAAAATCAATCGGAATGTAACTATAAATATAAGGATTTCCATTATGTTTTGTCAAGCAATGATGGGGTATGCTGTGTTTGATGTTCTTTTTTTTACTGTTCTTACAGTTTCGATGGTGTTCACCCCACCTCGTACGAAGTCTCCTTGATGTGCGGCCTACGTACTGGAGGCCACATATGCACTCCATGAGGTATACTGTGTAGGAGGACTCACAGTTGAAGAAAATAGAAATCTGAAAATTTTCCCCTGTGACTGTTGATTTAAAATTTTTTAAGCCAGATTTAATAATTTTGCATGTCCCACAGCCCGATTTGCCACATCTATATAGCCCACATAACCCAAACAGACCTTTATTTGGTATTTGAATGTGATTTTTATTTGTTCTCTGAACATGTTTGACTTTTTTGCTGGGGGCTAGTTTGCTTCTTAATGTAGGAGCTCTTCTATAAACTATTTTTGGTTTTTCTTTTACCAGATGTTTAAGTATGGGATCTCTTTGAATGATGTGCCAATGTTTGTGTAATATGTGTTCTAATTGTTGAAAATCGGAATTGAATTGTGTTATAAAAAGCGTCTCTCTTGTCATGGTGTCTTGTGATTGGTTGTTCGCTTTTTTATTATTGGTTAGAATATCATTTCTATTTAATGATGATGCCCTTTCTAGAGATCTATCTAATAGGTATCGGGGATATTCTTTTTCTAAAAACCTATTATATAGGATTTGGCTTTGTTCCAAAAAGGTACTGTGGTCAGTGCAATTTCGTCTGATTCTTCGAAATTGGCTGTAAGGGATATTATGGATCCACTTTTTATGATGGTTGCTCTTGTAATTGAGAAAACTGTTGCTGTCTACATCTTTGAAATAGGTTTTTGACTTGATTTGATTGTTATCAATGCTTAGATTTAAGTCCAAATATTCAATATGTGTTGTTTGAATGTTAGCTGTAAATTCGATACCCATATCATTTTGGTTGAGATATTCTATAAATTTGCTTGCTGTGGTATTGTCCCCTCCCCAAAGAAAAATCAAATCATCTATATAGCGGCCATAGAAGACCAGGTCTGACCCCAAGTTTGCCGAATAGATGTGCTTTTCTTCAAATAATCCCATAAATAGGTTGGCAAAACTTGGGGCAAACCTGGTCCCCATGGCCGTACCTTTAGTCTGCAAATAAAAAGTGTCTTGATATAAGAAATAATTGTGTTGGAGTATAAAAAGAATGCTTTCTAAAATGAAATCACGTTGTAGGTCTGGTAAATAAATGTCCTTCTTAAGGAAATGTTCAATTGCTTGTAAACCTAATGTATGTGAAATATTGGAGTATAGCGAACTAACGTCGCATGTTATCCACAATAAATTTTTGCCTTCTATACTGATGTTGTTCAAAAGTTGCAGTAAATGAGAGCTATCCTTGATGTATGAAGGTAGTGTTATTACATGTTTTTGGAGATGCTGATCTACAAAATATGACAGATTATATGTGAGATTGCCTATTCCAGCGATGATGGGACGTCCTGGTGGATTGTTTTTATTTTTATGTATTTTTGGTAGGTGGTAATAGTGAGCTATACTGGGATTTTGTATTTTTAAAAAATCTTTTTCATTCTTATTTAATATCTTTAGGGAAAAACCTTTGTCTATGAGTTTGGTGTATGCTTGTAGATAGGTGTTAGTTGGATCTTGATGTAAAATCCTGTAATAATTGTTATCATCCAATATCCTATTTGCTTCTGTAATATAATCCTCTAAATTTTGTATAATTATTCCTCCGCCTTTATCGGCATTGAGAAACGCGTTATAATAAAGCTGATTTGAAATCTTTTAAACTTGGGAAGTTGTTCACTCTATTTCTGTTTTAAATTCAATTGAGCAACACACCTCAGTTGCAGGACACAGAAACGCTCGCAGCACCATTCTTTGGCCCCAGGATAAAGCCCCGGGAGGAATCAGATCTGACAGTGTACTAGCCACTGACTCAAGTGCTAGCAGGCTTATCAGTACTGGTCACAGCACAGTACCACGGTCTCCGGTAAGCGCATTACCTTTCTGCTTGTCGCATTATCCTTTTTAAAGCAATATCACGCTATGTGGCGCCCTCTCCATTTCTCTTCCTAAACTGCTCCTGCATTATGTCTGTGTTTTCCCCTTCTACAGGTGGCCTTGTTGGTCTCTTGGCTGCTCCTGCATTATGTCTGTGTTTTCCCCTTCTACAGGTGGCCTTGTTGGTCTCTTGGCTGCTCCTGCATTATGTCTGTGTTTTCCCTTCTACAGGTGGCCTTGTTGGTCTCTTGGCTGCACCTGCATTATGTTGGTGTTTTCCCCTTCTGCAGGTGGCCTTGTTGGTCTCTTCACTGCACCTGCATTATGTCTGTGTTTTCCCCTTCTGCAGATGGCCTTGTTGGTTTCTTGGCTGCACCTGCATTAGTTCAGTGTTTTTCCATTGTGCAGGTGGTTGGGTTTCCAACAGTATTGTAAAGAAATATTTGAACAAGAAGGCTGTACAAATGCATATTCTCTAGAGTGGACTAATTAAAGGGGTAGGGTGACTCAATCACTGAGAAGCTTTTACGTTTGCTCCTATGTTGCTGCGGACTCAATTTAGTGCAAACAGCATGAAATGGTGCTATTGATTTGTGGGTGCCAAACTGGTTATCATAGCTTGGATTAACCAGCAGCTGATAGTTACTATTATTTTAGTTACTGGTACTAAATGTATTAATCTTAGAAGGCCTGTGATACATAGGTTTAAAGGGCTACTGCAATGACCTGGGTACAGAATGACTTTCAAGTAATCACTATCGGCTAGATTTAGAGTTTGGCGTTAGCCGTCAAAAGCAGCGTTAAGGGGTCCTAACGCTGCTTTTGACCGCCCGCTGGTATTTAGCGTCAGGCAGGAAAGGGTCTACCGCTCACTTTCTTTCCGCGACTTGAGGGTACCGCAGATCCCCTTACGTCAATTGCGTATCCTATCTTTTCTATGAGATTTGCCTAACGCTGGTATTTAGAGTCTTGGTAGAAGTGAGCGGTAGAGCCTCTACCGACAAGACTCCTACCGCCAAAAAAAGTCAGTAGTTAAGAGCTTTATGGGCTAACGCTGGAACATAAAGCTCTTAACTACTGTGCTACAAAGTACACTAACACCCATAAACTACCTATGTACCCCTAAACCGAGGCCCCCCACATTGCATCTAATAAAAAATGTTAATCCCTAATCTGCCCACCGGACACCGCCGCAACCTACATTATAGCTATGAACCCCTAATCTGCTGCCCCTAACATCGCCGACACCTATATTATATTTATTAACCCTTAATCTGCCCCCTCCAACGTCACCGCTACCTAACTACAATTATTAACCCCTAATCTGCCGACCGGACCTCGCCGCCACTATAATAAATGTATTAACCCCTAAACTGCCGCACTCCCGCCTCGCAAACACTATAATAAATTGTATTAACCCCTAATCTGTCGTCCCTAACATCGCCGCCACCTACCTACAATTATTAACCCCTAATCTCCCGCCCGCAACGTCGCCGCTACTATAATAAATGTATTAACCCCTAAACCTAAGTCTAACCCTAACCCCCCTAACATAAATATAATTTAAATAAAATGAAATAATATTCTTATAATTAAATAAATTAATCCTATTTAAAACTAAATACTTACCTAGAAAATAAACCCTAATATAGCTACAATATAACTAATAGTTACATTGTAGCTATTTTAGGATTTATATTTATTTTACAGGCAACTTTGTATTTATTTTAACTAAGTACAATAGCTATTAAATAGTAAATAACTATTTAATAGCTACCTAGTTGAAATAATTACAAAATTACCTGTAAAATAAATCCTAACCTAAGTTACAATTAAACCTAACACTACACTATCATTAAATTAATGAAATAAATTAACTACAATTACATACAATTACATTTAATTAAATAAACTAATCTATAATACAAAAATCAATCAGCCAATCGGATTGAGCTCGCATTCTATTGGCTGATTGGAACAGCCAATAGAATGCGAGCTCAATCCGATTGGCTGATTGGATCAGCCAATCGGATTGAACTTCAATCTGATTGGCTGATTGAATCAGCCAATCAGATTTTTCCTACCTTAATTCCGATTGGCTGATAGAATCCTATCAGCCAATCAGAATTCGAGGGACGCCATCTTGGATGACATCCCTTAAAGGAACCGTCATTCGTCGTTAGTCCGTCGGGGAAGGTGGATGTTCCGCGTCGGCGGTCTGAAGATGGAGCCGGAAGAAAGAAGTTAAAAGATGCCGCTTGGAGGAAGACATCGCCCGGATGGAGGACCTCTTCTTTGCCGCTTGGATCAAGACTTCGCCCAGATGGAGGACCACATCGCCCGGATTGGATGAAGAATTCGGCTCGGCTGGGTGAAGACGACTCAAGGTAGGGAGATCTTCAGGGGGTTAGTGTTAGGTTTTTTTAAGGGGGGATTGGGTGGGTTAGAGTAGGGGTATGTGGGTGGTGGGTTTTAATGTTGGGGGGTTGTATTTTTTTTACAGGTAAAAGAGCTGATTACTTTGGGGCAATGCCCCGCAAAAAGCCCTTTTAAGTACTGGTAAAAGAGCTGATTACTTTGTAATTTAGAATAGGGTAGGGCATTTTTTGTTTTGGGGGGCTTTATTATTTTATTAGGGGGCTTAGATTAGGTGTAATTAGTTTAAACTTCTTGTAATATTTTTTTGTTTTCTGTAATTTAGTGTTTGTTTTTTTGTATTATAGATTAGTTTATTTAATTAAATGTAATTGTAGGTAATTGTATTATTATTATTATTATTATTATTATTATTATTATCGGTCATTTGTAGAGCGCCAACAGATTCCACAGCGCTAAATTGTAGTTAATTTATTTAATTAATTTATTGATAGTGTAGTGTTAGGTTTAATTGTAACTTAGGTTAGGATTATTTTACAGGTAATTTTGTAATTATTTTAACTAGGTAGCTATTAAATAGTTATTAATTATTGTACCTAGTTAAAATAAATACAAAGTTCCCTGAAAAATAAATATAAATCCTAAAATAGCTACAATGTAACTATTAGTTATATTGTAGCTATATTAGGGTTTATTTTATAGGTAAGTATTTAGTTTTAAATAGGAATAATTTAGTTAATATTAATATTATTTAGATTTATTTCAATAATAATTGTTAGGGGGTGTTAGGGTTAGACTTAGGTTTAGGGGTTAATATATTTAAAATAGGTGGCGGCGGTGTAGGGGGATTAGATTAGGGGTTAATACATTTAATATAGGTGGCGGCGGTGTAGGGGATTAATTAATTTTAATTAATTATAAGAATATTATTTCGTTTTATTTAAATTATATTTATGTTAGGGAGGTGTTAGGGTTAGGGTTAGACTTAGGTTTAGGGGTTAATACATTTATTATAGTAGCGGCGACGTTGTGGACGTTGTGAGATTAGGGGTTAATCATTGTAGGTAGGTGGCGGCGATGTTAGATAGGGCAGATTAGGGGTTAATACAATTTATTATAGTGTTTGCGAGGCGGTAGTGTGGCGGTTTAGGGGTTAATACATTTATTATAGTGGCGGCGAGGTCCGGTCGGCAGATTAGGGGTTAATAATTGTAGTTAGGTAGCAGCGACATTGGAGGGGCAGATTAGGGGTTAATATATATAATATAGGTGTCGGCGGTGTTAGGGGCAGCAGATTAGGGGTTCATAGCTATAATGTAGGTTGCGGCGGTGTCCGGAGCGGTAGATTAGGGATTAATAGTATAATGTAGGTGTCAGCGATAGCGGGGGCGGCAGATTAGGGGTTAATAAGTGTAAGGTTAGGGGTGTTTAGACTCGGGGTTCATGTTAGGGTGTTAGGTGCAGACTTAGAGAGTGTTTCCCCATAGGAAACAATGGGGCTGCGTTAGGAGCTGAACGCTGCTTTTTTGCAGGTGTTAGGTTTTTTTTCAGCCAGCTCAGCCCCATTGTTTCCTATGGGGATATTGTGCACGAGCACATTTTTCCAGCTTACCGCTACCATAGGCAACGCTGGTATTGAGGGTTGAAGTGGAGCTAAATTATGCTCAACGCTCCCTTTTCTGAGCCTAACAGAGCCACTCAGACACTTCTAAATACCAGCGTTGTCTTAAGGGTGCGCTGGAAAAAAAAGCAGCGTTAGCTACGCGGGTCTTTACCGACAAAACTCTAAATCTAGACGTATAAGATTTGATGGGCATTATAGTCACCAGCAATTTTTTATTGATAAAGCCTTTTTATAAGGAAATTAACAGAAATATATGAAAAATGTGACTCACCTACATATGCCTAGTATGTTGACATATTTTATTTATCACATCAGACCAAATATTTTAAGAGGACAGATCTAACTTCCTAGGAAACAAAACAAATCAAGTCTCACTATGACAAACTTTAGCCAGATAAATAATGTGCCCTTTCTTTCATGTAATTGGCAAGAGTCCATGAGCTAGTGACGCATAGGATATACAATCCTACCAGGATGGGCAAAGTTTCCCAAACCTCAAAATGCCTATAAATACAACCCTCACCACACCCATAATTCAGTTTTACAAACTTTGCCTCCTATGGAGGTGGTGAAGTAAGTTTGTGCTTGATTTTCTTTGATGATATGCGCTTCTCAGCATTTGGAAGCCCGATTCCTCTCAGAGTACAGTGTTTGTCAGAGGAATGTGAAGGGAGTATTACCTATTGATTCTATGGTTTTCCTCACGAGAAATCTTTTCAAAGTTTCTCTTATCGTAGAGATTCTCCTACCTCCCTTTTCAGATCGACGATATACTCTCATATTCCATTACCTCTACTGATACTGTTTCAGTACTGGTTTGGCTATCTGCTATATGTGGATGGGTGTCTTTCAGTAAGTATGTTTTCATTACTTAAGACACTCTCAGCTATGGTTTGGCACTTTATGTATTAATATAAAATTTTAAATATATGTAGTCAGGTTTATGTACCTGGGGTATAGTCTTTTCTTAAATTGAATGCTTTTTCGAAAAATGCTGATATTTATTGCATCATTCTTGGCACAAGTATTTTCTTTGCACCAAGGTATTTTCAGTGACGCAATTCGTCATTTCCGGGATCTTAGTTGACGCCAGGTTTCCTTGCACAAGGTTGCGTCTGCCATGACGCGAGTTCCGTCATTTCCGGATGTTGTTAGCGCCAAAAAATGTCATTTTCCATTGCGCGTCATACTTGGCGTCATACTTGGCGCCAAATAATTTAATTATTTAAACCCCACTTCCTATATGCCTCTTACCTATTTTTATGCTCAGAGGGCTATGCTGTTTGCATTTTTTTTCCCCTTCCTGAAACTGTCATATAAGGAAATTGATAATTTTGCTTTATATGTTGATTTTTTCTCTTACATTTGCAAGATGTCTCAATCTGATCCTGTCTCAGAAACCACTGTTGGAACCCTGCTGCCTGATAACAGTTCTACCAAAGCTAAGTTGTCATGATAAGCTTTTACATGCAGAGAATGTACCCATCAGTACTAGTACAATGCCTGTTGTTCCTTCAACATCTAATGTACACGATATCCCTGTGAATATAAAAGATTTTATTGCTGATACGATTCAGAAGGCTTTGTCTGCTATTCTGCCTTCTAATAAATGTAAAAAGGTATTTTAAAACTTTTCATAAAGTTGATGAAATTTCAAATGACCGACAACATACTGAATTATCCTCCTCTGATGAGGATCTATTTGGTTCAGAAGAGCCTACCTCAGATACTGACACTGACAAATCTACTTATCTCTTTAAGATGGAGTATATTCGTTCCTTGTTAAAAGAAGTGTTGATTACTTTGGATATTGAGGAAACTAGTCCTCTTGATACTAAAACTAATAAACATTTAAATTCTGTTTATAAACCTCCTGTGGTTACTCCAGAGCTTTTTCCAGTTCCTGATGCTATTTCTGATATGATTTCAAAGGAATGGAATAGGTCGGTAACTTCTTTAATTCCTTCTTCTAGGTTTAAAAAGTTGTATCCTTTGCCAGCAGTTAGGTTGAGGTTTTGGGAAAAAATCCCCAAGGTTGATGGGGCTATTTCTACTCTTGCCAAACGTACTACTATTCCTATGGAAGATAGTACTTCTTTTAAGGACCCTTTAGATAGGAAACTTGAATCTTATCTAAGGTAGCTTATTTATTTTCTGGCTACATTCTTAGGCCTGCTATATCCATGGCTGATGTTGCAGCTGCATCAACATTTTGGTTGGAAAGCTTAGCGTAACAGGAAACAGATCCTGATTTGTCTAGCATTGTTCGCTTGCTTCAACATGCTAATCATTTTATCTGTGATGCTATTTTTGATATCATCAGTATTGATGTTAAATCTATGTCTTTATCTATTTTAGCTAAAAGAGCTTTGTGTCTAGATTACTATCTCTTTCTTTCCAAATTAACAATTTATTTGGTTCCCAGTTAGATTCAATTATTTCAACTGTCACTGGGGGAAGGGAGTTTTTTTTACTTCAGGATAAAAGATCTAAGGGTAAATCTAAAGCTTCTAATCATTTTCGTTCTTTTTGACAAAATAAGGAACAGAAAGCCAATCCTTTTCCCAAAGAATCTGGTTCCAAATGGAAACCTTCTTCAAGTTGGAATAAATCCAAGCCTTTTAAGAAACCAAAGCCAGCCCCAAGTCCACATGAAGGTGTGGCCCTCATTCCAGCTCAGCTCGTGGGGGCCAGATTAAAATTTTTCCAAAACATTTGGGCAGATTCTGTCCAAAATCAAAGGATTCAGAGTATTGTCTCTCAAGGGTATTGCATAGGTTTCAGAGTAAGACCTCCTGTGAGAAGATTTTTTCTCTCACACATTCCAGAAAATCCAGTGAAGGCTCAGACTTTTCTGAAGTGTGTTTCAGATCTAGAGCTTTCAGGGGTAATCATACCAGTTCCATTTCAGGAACAGGGTCTGGGGTTTTATTCAAATCTATTCATTGTCCCAAAGAAAGAAAATTCATTCAGGCCAGTACTGGATCTGAAAATGTTGAATCGCTTTGTAAGAGTGCCAACTTTCAAAATGGTGACTATAAGGACTATTCTGCCTTTTGTTCAGCAAGGTCATTATATGTTCACGATAGACTTGCAGGATGTATATCTTCATATTCCGATTCATCAAGACCACTATCGGTTTCTGAGATTCTCTTTTCTTGACAAGCATTACGAATTTTTCACTCTTCCATTTGCCCTAGCGACAGCTCCAAGAATTGTTTTCAAAGGTTACTCTCTGTAATCATAGATCAGGGTATTGTGGTGTTTCCTTATTTGGACGATATCTTGGTACTATCTCAGTCTTTACATTCTGCCGAATCTCACACAAATCAACTAGTGTTGTTTCTTCAAAGACATGGTTGGAGGATCAATTTTCCAAAAAGTTCCTTCATTCCTCAGACAAGGGTCACCTTTTTAGGTTTCCAGATAGATTCAGTGTCCATGACTCTATCTCTAACAGACAATAAATTTATTAAATTGGTTTCAGCTTGTCGAAACCGTCAGTCTCAATCATTCCCTTCAGTGGCTATGTGCATGGAAGTTTTAGGTCTCATGACTGCAGCATCGGACGCGATCCCCTTTGCTCGTTTTCATATGAGACATCTTCAACTTTGTATGCTGAATCAATGGTGCAGGGATTATACAAGGATATCCCAATTAATATCCCTAAATCCCATTGTTCGACTCTCTCTGACTTGGTGGTTAGATCACCATCGTATAGTTCAAGGGGCCTCTTTTGTTCATCCAATCTGGACTGTAATCACAACAGATGCAAGTCTTTCAGGTTGGGGAGCTGTCTGGGGGTTCTCTGACAGCACAAGGGGTTTGGAAATCTCAAGAGGCGAGATTACTAATCAATATTTTAGAACTCCGTGCTATTTTTAGGGCTTTTCATGTTTGGCCTTTGTTGAAGAGAGAACCATTCATTTGTTTTCAGACAGACAATATCACAACTGTGGCATATGTCAATCATCAGGGTGGGACTCACAGTCCCCTAGATATGAAAGAAGTATCTTGGGTGGAATCCAGCTCTTGTCTAATTTCTACAGTACATATCCCAGGTGTAGACAATTGGGAAGCAGATTATCTCAGCTGTCAGACTTTACATCCGGGGGAGTGGTTTCTCCATCCAGATGTGTTTTTTTCAGATTGTTCAGATGTGGGGTCTTCCAGAAATAGATCTGATGGCTTCCCATCTAAACAAGAAACTTCCCAGGTACTTGTCCAGGTCCAGGGAACCTCAGGCAGAGTCAGTGGATGCATTAGCAGTTCCTTGGTTTTACCAACCTGCTTATATCTTCCCGCCTCTAGTTCTTCTTCCAAGAGTGATCTCCAAGATCATCATGGAACAATTGTTTGTGTTTCTGGTAGCACCAGCATGGCCTCACAGGTTCTGGTATGCGGATCTTGTCCGGATGTCCATTTGCCAACCTTGGTCACTTCCTTTAAGACCAGACCTTCTGTCTCAAGGACCGTTTTTCCGTCAGGATCTCAAATCGTTAAATTTGAAGGTATGGGGATTGAACGCTTAGTGCTTAGTCATAAAGGTTTTTCTGACTCAGTGATTGATACTATGTTACAGGCTCATAAATCTGTTTCTAGGAAAATTTACTATTGAGTTTGGAAGACTTATATTTCATGGTGTTCTCATAAATTCTCCTGGCATTCTTTAAGAATTTCTAGCATTTTACAGTTTCTTCAGGATGGTTTGGATAAAGGTTTGTCTGCAAGTTCCTTGAAGGGACAAATCTCTGCTCTTTCTGTTTTATTTCACAGAAAAATTGCTAAGCTTCCTGATATTCACTGTTTTGTGCAGGCTTTGGTCCGTATCAAGCCTCTCATTGAATCAATCTCTCCTCCTTGGAGTCTTAATTTGGTTTTGAAAGCTTTACAGACTCCTTCTTTTGAGCCTATGCATTCTTTGGATATTAAACTACTTTCTTGGAAAGTGTTGTTCCTTTTGGCTATCTCTTCTACTAGAAGAGTTTCTGAATTATCTGCTCTTTCTTGTGAGTCTCCTTTTCTGATTATCCATCAGGATAAGTGTCATGTCTCTATTCCTATATGCTGTTTATTTCTAATTATTCTCTTCGCTATCTTTCCAATTACTTCCCCTTTAAATGTGGAAAGTACTTCCATCAAGTTCCTGAATAAATTCCCGCACTACTACATTCTCATTGCTTGGTATCCTGAACACCTGATTCTCAAACAGGTGTTAACCTAAGCCCTGCCTGCATTTCTCCCAAATCTTGTTACTGGCATAACCTGCCACTATACTTATCGTTTGGTCCACTCCTGGCTATTACTTTTGTGCATCTCAGCTTGCTAACCTCCGGCTCTCCTGAACCTGACATCAGCTGCAAGGATCCTCAGACTTACAGACCGTTCTGCTTAAATCTTCAGTACTGCTGCATCAGCTGTTTCTCCACTGAATTCTGGATCTGTGGTGATGTCACACGCCGTTCTATCACAGCTACCAGGACTCTTCCTTCAGTTCATGGAGATCTCTATACCGTATGTTACCTCCTTCATCTAACTGTAAGCCAAACGTTTGTTTTTTCCTTATCATTATATTGATACCTTACCTATAATAACCAATGATATCTCTGTTACTAAGTCAATTATTAGCTAAAGCTTATCTACTTTCTACTTACCTGCCAATCATTCCGTATACGTGTTTTTTATATGCACATCTATAACACATTATTGCTAGCATATGTTCTTTGGTTTATTTGTCTAAGACACTGCTGAAATTATTTAGTGTCTCGTGCACAGGTGTTAGTCATAGTGTTTATAAACAACTTTAACCACACAGTGAACTGCCTCCTGAAATCTGGGAGTTAACATTACTCATTGGGAGTAATTAATGTCATCCGCCAGTGTTCAGCTAGCAACAAAAGACTATTTTAAGTCTTACTCAGCAGTTGAGGTTCTAAATTATATACTTAATCTTATTCTGCAGATTCCTTTGTGTCACAAAAAACCAAGCCCTAAAAATGAATACCATGGACCCAGCTGAGTTAGTAAATCACGTTCAAGCTATAACACAAAGAGTTGATATATTAACAGATGGTCTACATACACTTAAACTTGGAAATAAAACATTGAAGGTTTATATAAAAGATGTAGTAGAAACTAAGTTGCATACTAATGAACCCCAAGTCAGTCCCCCTGACAAATTTGATGGTGACAGATTCCAGTTTAGAGAATTCAAAAATGCTTGCTTACTTTTATTTGCCTTAAAGCCACATACTTATCCCACAAATCATACTAAGGTATTAACAACCATATCTTACCTTAGAGGCGAACCCAGGACATCTGCTAACAGTTTCTTTGAAACTAATGACAATATTTTAGATTCCTTAGATTCATTCTTTAATGCATTAGCCCAATTGTACGATGATCCATATAAACAGATGACAGCAGAGACTGCTATGAGATTGTTAAGACAAAATAGAAGAGTTGTTGAGGATTACATAACAGAGTTAAAAAAATGGGCAAAAGACTCCCAATGGAACAATCTATCACTAACAAACCAATTTCAATTGGGTTTATCAGACAGCATAAAAGATGAGTTAGCATGCACCGAATTACCACCCACTTTAGAAGAACTTATTAACCTAAGTATCACTATAGACAGATGTCTTAGGGAAAGAAAACAAGAGAAAATACCCTTTAAATCCCCTGCTAAGAAGTATCAGGTTCTTAAAGGGGCTACTGACTCCACAAGAAAACCTCAGAAGACGCAACAATAACTTATGTATGTACTCTGCCTCTGACAAACATACAGTAAAAGAGTGTCCTGCTCTACACCGACAACAGAGGGTTAAGACATCCTCTTTTAATACCTGTCTTAGTACTCAGACATCTACACCAAACCATTGTAACCTTCCACTTCTTTTACAGTGGGATCAACTTCGAGTCAACGCCAACGCGATAATTGATTCCGGTGCAACTGCTAATTATGTAGATAAAGACTTCACTGTAAATAATAAAATTCCACTAATAAAAAAACAAGCTCCTGTTTTTTTGAGGGTTATTGATGGTAACAACTTGTCTTCTGGTCCTGTTACTCACGATAGGGATTTATTAGCTTTGACGTTATACCCTCACATATCTTCCCTCTGATTTTAGGTTTAAAATGGTTGAACATGCATAATCCCCAAATTTCTTGGTCCACATCCTCTGTAGTATTAAATTCTGATTACTGTAACAATACCTATTTTGCAACTCCAATATTACAGTCATTCCAGCTGAATATATTGACTTCTCTGATGTGTTTGATAAGAAAGAATCAGAAAATCTCGCACCACACAGGAAATATGACTGCCCTATTGAACTCATACCAGGTGCAGATATTCCCTGTGGACACATCTTTCCACTTTCAAAACCAGAGTTAGAACACCTAAAGACATATTTGGATGAAAATATCAAAAAGGGTTTTATTCGACCCTCCACGTCTCCAGCAGGGGTGGGGATTTTCTTTGTTAAAAATAAGGATAACTCTCTAAGACCTATTGTGTACTATAGAGACCCTGTCAATCTGCAACTATTCACTGCACTCTGGTGTTTTTTACTCTCCTGTAACTCTCTTCTGGTACATGAATAGAGACCCTGTCAATCTGCAACTATTCAATGCACTCTGGTGTTTTTTACTCTCCTGTAACTCTCTTCTGGTACGTGAATAGAGACCCTGTCAATCTGCAACTATTCACTGCACTCTGGTGTTTTTTACTCTCCTGTAGCTCTCTTCTGGTACATGAATATTTTCATAGAGCAAATGATTTTAGTTTGTTAATTTAGACCTACATCTGTTGTACTGTTATCCAATGTCTTATTTCTAATGTTCATTTAATTGCCATGTTCAATCCTTATCAATACTTGCTATTATTCTAAAATGTATAGCTGTCTTATTCCATAGTCTTAACCTCCCCCAAATTTTATTGTCTGTTTACTTAACATCTCACCCTGACCAGACCAGAATCTAACTTTCCAATTGGCCTTTCCAATTGTCTTTGATTAGCAATCAACTAAATTTAGTGGACTCAGCTGACTGCCCTCCCTGCATATATTTCACACCAGTCTGGCCTGTGCATTGTTATTACAACATATGTTCACATTTTTAAAGTGAACATTTTATAAGTGAGACACTAGCAATAGAATTATACAAGAATTAAGTGAACATTTTATAAGTGAGGCACTAGCAATAGAATTATACAAGAATTAAGTGAACATTTTATAAGTGAGGCACTAGCAATATAATTATACAAGAATTGAACATGGATTGGGCAAGGGGCAAGAAAAAGGCAGGTACTTTTGTAATATTATGTTTGATATACCTTACTGTTTTCTTATGCAAATGCTACTGTAATACTGTGCCTTTTGTGTTTAACTGGTTCCCTCTTTTCTAAAAATGCCTAATATCTTCTTATTCCTTTCTGCTGCCTTCTGTCTCTATAACAAACTACATTATTCAATTACTCCTTCTCCCTCTCCACCTGCACTGTTCATTAGCCCATCTCTCTTAAACTCACCTTACTTTTGTACTCATGAACTTTACCTATTCCTAAACACTCTCTCCCCCCCCTGCACCTTGTCTCAAAAGCAGTCTCACTACTGCAAATCTGTATCTCATCTTATGTCACTCTCCCTCTTGCTTTTACTAACTGCTGGTGACATCTCCCCTAATCCTGGTCCCCAACAACTGCCTAGCCGTGCACATCCATGTATACCGTCCCACAGACTCAAAAAACAAAACTCTGCCAACCTTACTCACATTCCTCTTGCATCAAAAGCCACTTCCCCTTTCACTTGTGCACTTTGGAACTCTCGCTCTTTTTGCAACAAACTCACTTCTATACATGACCTCTTTATCTCCCACTCCCTCAACCTTCTGGCCCTAACAGAAACCTGGCTCTCTCCTAGACACAGCATCCACTGCTGCTCTGTCACATGGGGGTCTCCACTTCAGCCACACTCCTATGTCTGGTAATAGACAAGGAGGTTGTGTAGGTATTTTACTTTCCTTTCATTGCACCTTTCAACAAATACATCCCATCTCTTCCCTCACATTTTCCTCATTCAAAACCCACATGATTTGCTTATTCTCTCCTCTTTCTATACGTATATATGTTGCAGTCATATACTGTCCTCCTGGCTCCTCAACTCAATTTCTAGATCACTTGGCTGCCTGGCTACCTTATTTCCTTTCCTCAGACACCCCTTCCCTCATTCTTGGTGACTTCAACATCCCTCTTGAGAATCCCACTGCCTCCTCTGCAAAACAACTTCTGCAACTCACTTCCACTTTCGGTTTGTCACAATGGACTGATTCTACCACTCACAAAGATGGTCACTCCCTTGACCTGATCTTTAGCTATCGATGCACCCTCACAAACTCCCCCTTTCCTCTTTCTGACAACCATCTCCTTACTTGCAACATATCATCCCTCTTTACAACTCTCCCTCCTTCTGCTCCTCACACCAAACTTCACAGAAGCATTATGTCATTAGATCAACAACAGCTTTCTAATTCCCTCAAACCTCTCCTCTCATCCTTCTCCTCCTTTTCATGCCCTGACCAATCTATCTGCCACTATAATTCCACCCTTACATCTGTCCTTGACAATCTCGCCCTTCTTACCATAGCTCGGAAATCAAACACTCATCCTCAGCCCTGGCATATTCCTCTGACACGATACCTATGCAGATGTTCCCGTACTGCTGAGCGGCACTGGAGAAAATCTAGGAGTTCAGCTGATTTTCAACATTACAAATTTATCTTGAACTCCTACTACTCTGCCCTTAATTTCCATAAGCAACACTATTTCTCTACTCTTATCTCTAATCTTTCTTCAAACCCAAAACGTTTGTTCTCCACTTTCAATACTCTTCTCCGCCCTCCCCCACCTCCAAATACAACTTCTCTGTCAGCTCAAGACTTTGCCAACCACTTCAATAACAAAATCGACTCCATCAGAAGTGAAATCAGCTCTCAACATAATTCCATTCTCTCACCCCTCAAATGCTCTCAATCAACCACAACCCACATAACCTTAAACTTAGCTCATTCTCCCCTGTTACTGAGGAAGAAGTTTCGGCACTTATACTGCGCTCTCACCTCACTACCTGTCCCCTTGACCCAATCCCCTCACAGCTACTCCCCTCCCTCTCTGCCACCCTTACCCCTATACTCACACACACTTTCAACCTCTCCCTCAGCACTGGTATATTTCCCTCATCGCTGAAACATGCACTGGTCACACCTATCCTCAAAAAACCTTCCCTTGATCCTATCTCCCCATCCAACTACCGCCCTATTTCTCTCCTCCCTCTTGCATCAAAGCTTCTCGAAAAACTAGCTTATGCACGCCTATCCCATTTCCTTACAATAAACTCCCTCCTTGACCCATTGCAATCTGGATTTCGTCCCCATCACTCGACAGAGACAGCAATTGTTAAGGTTACCAACGACATACTTACAGCAAAATCAAAAGGCCACTTCTCTCTGCTTATGCTCCTTGATCTGTCCGCAGCCTTTGACACTGTTGACCACCCTCTCTTGCTCCAAACCCTCCAATCCTTCGGCATATGTGACATAGCCCTCTCATGGCTCTCTTCCTACCTGTCAAACCGTACCTTTAGTGTAGCCCTCTCTGGGGCCTCCTCTGCCCCGTCACCACTCTCTGTCGGAGTACCGCAAGGTTCTGTCCTTGGTCCCCTTCTCTTCTCAATCTACACGTCATCACTAGGTTCCCTATTAAAGTCCCATGGTTTACAATATCATTTGTATGCCGATGACACCCAAATCTACTTCTCTGCACCAGACCTTTCTCTTTCCTTGCTAACCCATGTCACTAACTGTCTTTCTCACATCTCCAACTGGATGTCCTCTCACTACCTCAAGCTAAATCTCTCCAAAAGTGAGCTCCTTATTTTCCCCCTTCTTCTAAACTCTCCATCCCCAATCTCTCTATAACTATCGCCAACTCCATCATTACCCCTACCCCGCATGCCCGATGTCTCGGGGTCACATTTGACTCAGATCTTTCTTTCACTCCTCACATTCAGTCATTGGCTAAAGCCTGCCGCTTCCACCTTAAAAACATCTCTAAAATTAGACACTTCCTTACACAAGACACAACTAAGATTTTAATCCACTCTCTCATTCTCTCCCGCCTCGATTACTGCAACTCTGTCCTCTCTGGTCTCCCCACCTACCGCCTAGCTCCTTTACAATCCATAATGAATGCCTCTGCCAGACTCATCTTCCTTACACGTCGCTCTTCATCTGCTGCACTTCTCTGCCAATCTCTTCACTGGCTTCCTCTTGCCTCTAGGATCAAACACAAAATTCTCATTCTGACATACAAAGCCCTCAACTGCACTGCTCCCCCCTATATCTCAGACCTTGTCTCCAGATACTCTCCCTCCCGTCCCCTTCGCTCTGCTCACGACCTCCTACTCTCCTCCTCTCTTGTCACCTCATCACACTCCCATTTACAGTACTTCTCCAGACTGGCTCCCATCTTGTGGAACTCTCTGCCTCGCTCCACAAGACTCTCTTCTAGTTTTAAAAGCTTCAAGTGCTCCCTAAAGACTCTACTGGTCAGGGATGCATACAACCTACGCTAACCTTTCTTTATACCAGTTCCTCTCCTCCATTGCTATCCCCTGAACTCCATTACCATGTAAGCCTAAGGGTCCAGCTGTTTGTTGATCACCTTCTCAAGAGCTGACTACAACAGTGCAACTCTTGGCAGGGCCCTCTACCCATTTGATCCCTAAAATTGTTTTGTTGTACTCCGCCTTTCTTAATAGCGCTGCGGAATCTGTTGGCACTCTACAAATAGCCGATAATAATAATAATAACTATAGAGAACTCAATAAAAGAACTATTAAAAATTGCTACCCTCTCCCATTAATTCCCGAACAAATTGAGAGGTTGGAAGGTGCTAAGTACTTCACCAAATTAGATTTAAGGAGTGCCTACAATTTAATTTGCATTAGATCCGGAGACGAATGGCTGACAGCGTTTCATACATGCTACGGATTGTACGAGTACACTGTCATGCCATTCAGTTTATGTAATGCCCCCGGTACCTTCCAACACCTCATTAATGATCTATTCAGGGATATACTAGATGTTTTCCTTGTGGTATATTTAGATGATATTCTAATATATTCAAAAACTCTACCTGAACATATCAAACATGTACGAACAGTTCTATCTAGACTGACAAGTAATTCACTTTATGCTAAACCTGAAAAATGTGTATTCAATTCTGAATTCATATCCTTTTTAGGTTATCAGATATCACCATCTGGAATACAGATGGAGGATAACAAAATCCAGACCATAAAAGATTGGCCAGGACCCAGAACTAAAAAGGAAGTGTAGAGATTCATGGGTTTCGCCAACTTTTATAAAAAGTTTATTAGGAATTTCGCTGCACACTCCAAACTTCTCACTAATTTGACTAAAGCAGATTCTTTCGTTGGTCTACTGAATCTCAAAAAGCTTTTGATTTTTTTAAGAATAAATTCACCTCAGCACCTATTCTCAAATTCCCAAACCCTGAGTTACAATATGTACTCGAAGTTAAAGCATCAGACTTTGCAGTTGGAGCAGTACTGTCATAAAGAGAAAGCCTCAAGCATTCATTACACCCTGTAGCTTTTTATTCAAGGATTATGAGTGCATCAGAATTGCATTACCCCATAGGGGATAAAGAGTTACTTGCCATCAAGGTTTCTTTGGAACACTGGCGCCATCTCTAAGAAGGAACAACATTGCCTCTTATCATATATACTGACTACAGAAATCTGCAATATTTGAAATCGACTAGAACCCTTTCATCAAGACAAGTACGATGGAACCTATACTTCTCTAGGTTCAACTTTTTGATCACCTACAGGCCAGCATCAAAAAATGGAAAGGCAGATGTCCTCTCTAGGATTGGTGAAATACCTACATACTCCTCTACATATAAAACCGTTATTCCAACCGAAAACATTCTGACTATTTCTATAGATAATCGTAATTATTTGGCACAACAGCAAATACAAGACAAAGATAAACCCACAAATAATAAGACTGATGGGTTATACTACCATTATGAAAAGTTATATATACCACCATCTATGCGTGAGTTGGTCCTACAGTCAGTCCATGAATCACCTTAAGCTAGACATCCAGGAATAAACAAAACTAAACAACTACTAGAAAGGTCCTATTGGTGGCCCTCCATCTCAAAGGATGTAACTAACCATGTACTAACCTGCAAAGTATGTTTTGTTTCAAAAAGGAGCAACAATCACCCTTATGGTTTATTGTTACCATTACCAACTCCCAATAGACCATGGCCGGAAATAGCTCTTAATTATATAGTCAATTTACCAAAGTCAGCTAACAACAATACCATAAAAGTCATAGTCGACCTATTTAGCAAGATGGTTCATTTCGTACCCTATCACAAATTACCTACCGCTTCAGAGTCTGTTCACCTATTGATTAAACATGTAGTCAAACATCATGGTTTACCAAAATCAATTACTACATATCGTAGATCTCAATTCACTAGTAAATTTTGGAGTGCATTGACAAAAGATTAAATTCAGCTTTTCATCCGCAGAACAATGGTCAGACAGAAAGATCTAATCAATGGCTAGAACAGTTCTTAAGATGCTTCTGTAGCTCGAAATAACATCTTTGGTCAGATTATATATCTTATGCAGAGTTTTCTTACAATAATACTGTTCACTCCACTACTGGTCATACTCCATTCTACATTAATTATGGATTCCACCCTACTTTTAGCTTAATACCTGACAACAACAGTTCTTGTCCCATAGTTAATGACTTGGTAAATTCCATAGCTTCTATGTTTTCCAGTGTACGAACTTCCATAGAAAAAGCCAAGCAGACCCAGAAGAGAAGATCT
This sequence comes from Bombina bombina, assembly GCF_027579735.1. Classification (NCBI taxonomy): domain Eukaryota; kingdom Metazoa; phylum Chordata; class Amphibia; order Anura; family Bombinatoridae; genus Bombina; species Bombina bombina. Next base: position 275,794,488 of record NC_069503.1, on the reverse strand, counting down.
CCGGCACCTAAATACTCTATAGGAGACCTTGTTTGGTTATCTACAAAAAATCTACCTATGAATACACCCTCAAAGAAACTCTCATCTCTATATATCGGTCTATATCTAATCCTACATGTGATTAATGAAAAGGCAGTTAAAGTGAAGGTAAACTTTGATGAATGAAAGCCCGTTGTTTAAAAATACTATTAAAAACAGGGGCACTTTCATTCATCAAAGTTTACAAAGCAGCCATTTTGATTAAAAAGTTACCTTTTTTTCTTTTCACAGCCAGAGCAGCTTCCCCCTCCTGGAAATCCTTTCTTCACATGTCAGCAATGACTAATCCGGCTTCCTCCAATCACAGCATGGCCTCAGGCAATAACTACCCTGGGGGGAAAGCCGTGATTGGAGGAAGCCAGATTAGTCATTACTGACGTGACTTCTAACATCTCTGCTCCTAGGTTGATATCTCAGTTTCACAGACATTTTCCTGACCGACCTGGACCTTGACCTGCGGAGCAGCTCTTAGAGGGGGAGTTCTGTCATGTGTCTACTCCTATATACTGTTTATTTCTAATTATTCTCTTCACTATCTTTCCAATTACTTCCCCTTTAAATGTGGGAAGTAATTCCATCAAGTTCCTGTATAAATTCCTGCACTACTACATTCTCATTGCTTGGTATTTAATCCTGATTCACAAACAGGTGTTAACCTAAGCCCTGCCTGCATTTCTCTCAAATCTTGTTACTGGCATAACCTGCCACTATTCTTATCATTTGGTCCACTCCTGGCTATTACTTTTGTGCATCTCAGCTTGCTAACCTCCGGCTCTCCTGTTCCGCTGAACCTGACATCAGCTGCAAGGATCCTCAGACTTACAGACCTCTCTGCTTAAATCTTTAGTACTGCTGCATCAGCTGTTTCTCCACTGAATTCCGGATCTGCGGTGACGTCACACGCCATTCTATCACAGCTACAAGGACACTTCCTTCAGTTCACGGAGATCTCTATACCGTATGTTACCTCCTTCATCTAACTGTAAGCCAAATGTTTGTTTTTTGCCTTATCATCATATTGATACCTTACCTATAATAACTAATGATATCTCTGTTACCAAGTCGATTATTAGCTAAAACTTATCTACCTTCTACTTACCTGCCAATCATTGCATATACATGTTTTTTCAGGGCTGGTGCTAGGAATACTCATTTTGGGGTATGTATACCTAATAAAATATTATTTGCTTAAAGTTATAAATACCCCATAGTCTTCTTAAGAATTTTATCAGTATCATAAGGACTACTTTTATTCTGCAATCTGCCAAATGTTGCAGTTACACACACATACCATGGCAAATCCTTAATCCTGTGGCAAAACAGCATTTATGATTTTACTATTGTAGTTGTATCACTTTTAGCATGTTACTGCTGAATAAGAAGGCCATTATTGTTTGGCAAAATTACTTGCTTACCCACTGTAAGCACTGGTACCATTGTAATGCCTTTAAGTGCCTATCAGTGGCACTGCTGATACATCATAATATGGAGTGCATATTATGTTCCCCATAACTGTACAGTACAGTGCTCTCCTCATACTCTACTGTCTGCCAGCCAGGTGGATTTACTCTTTCTTTACCCCCCCCCCCCCCGGTCTGCTCTGCTATCAATCTTGTCTTAGTCATGCTCATATACCTTATAATCTGTCTACAACAATTTTCCATTTATTCAGCCTTCTCCTCTTTATTCCCCTCTTGTGTTTTTATTCAACTTAATTTCATGTTTTGACTTGATTTAGCCCCACATTGCACCATCTTGTTTCCTGCCTACCTCCTGTCAGGGTATCTGAATGTTATTAAATAATATATATATATGCAATATATATTATTTAATATATATATATATATATATATATATATATATATATATATATGGCTGTATACACCAAATGATTCATTATTTGTAAGACATAAGATGCCTGGCTGGCCACAATTCAATCCTCCCCCACTCAATATGCAAAATTGCAATGCATCTAGGTGAGAACAAAGGGAAGACATTTGGCCTAGTTGGTTCAGACAGTCATTTCAAAGAAAGGCAAAATACTTCAAGAAGATGGTCGTCTATATGTTTGTGTATTGCAAATCTTAGATCAGACACAAGAAGCATATGCCAACAGACATGGGGCGCGATCCGATATACAGCGTAGTTTGCGGCGCAAGCGAGAGAACCCGCGTCGCCCGCAGTTTCAGCTCGCAACTTGAGCTATCCAATATACAGCGCCGTCAGATGCTAACGTGCCGTAAGTCGGATAAACCAGCGATGTCCAGAAATCTGCGCAAGTACAAATTTCTGGCGTCGCCAGTGACTTACGGCACGTTAGAAACTGCCGGCGCCTACAAAACCTGACTAAAGTTATAAAATCACCCGCACTGTCTAACGCGCCTCCCAAACATAGCCCGACACGTCTAACCCTCTATCCGCTATCCCCCTCACTATCCTAATAATAAAAAAGTTATTAACCCCTAAACCGCCGCTCCCGGACCCCGCCGCCACCAAATAAAGTTATTAACCCCTAAACCGCCGCTCCCGGACCCTGCCGCCAGCTATATTAAATCTATAACCCCCTAAAGTGAGCCCCTAACACCGCCGCCATCTACCTTACCTACCCCCTAAAGTGAGCCCCTACCCCGCCGCCATCTATTTTAAAATTATTAACCCCTAATTTAATCCCCCTACCCCGCCGCCATCTATATTAAATTATTTAACCCCTAAAATACTAAACTATCCCTACCACTAAACCTAAGTCTAACCTTACAAATAGCCCTGAAAAGGGCTTTTTGCGTGGCATTACCCCAAAGTAAACTGCCCTTTTGCCAGCCCTTAAAAGGACTTTTGGTGGGGCTTTGTCACAAAGTAAACAGCTCTTTTGCATCTAATCTAAATCCCCCTACACCGCTGCCACCTAAAAAAAAGTATTAACCCCTAATCTAATCCCCCTACACCGCTGCCAGCTATATTAAACACTTTAACCCCTAATCTAATCCCCCTACACCGCCGCCAGCTATATTAACTATATTGACCCTAATTATATTAGGGTTAATATAGTTAATATCATTATTATATTATATATATTAAGTATAATAACCCTATCTAACTCTAACATCCCTAACTAAACTCTTATTAAAATAAATCTAATATTAATATTATTAATGAAAATATTCCTATTTAAATCTAAATACTTACCTATAAAATAAACCCTAAGATAGCTACAATGTAATTAATAATTACATTGTAGCTATTTTAGGGTTTATATTTATTTTACAGGTAACTTGGTATTTATTTTAACTAGGTACAATAGCTATTAAATAGTTAATAACTATTTAATAGCTACCTAGTTAAAATAATTACCAATTTACCTGTAAAATAAATCCTAACCTAAGTTACAAATACACCTACTCTATCAATAAATTAAATAAACTACAATTACCTTAACTAAAATACAATGAAATAATCTAAACTAAATTGCAAAAACAAACAAACACTAAATTACAAAAAATAAAAAAAAGATTACAAGATTTTTAAGCTAATTACACCTATTCTAAGCCCCCTAATAAAATAATAAAGCCCCTCAAAATAAAAAAAATTCCCTACCCTATTCTAAATTAAACAAGTTCAAAGCTCTTTTACCTTACCAGCCCTTAAAAGGGCCTTTTGCGGGGCATGCCCCAAAGAAAACTGCTCTTTTGCCTGAAAAAAAAACACAATACCACCCCCCAACATTACAACCCACCTCCCACATACCCCTAATCTAACCCAAACCCCCCTTAAATAAACCTAACACTACCCCCCTGAAGATCTCCCTACCTTGTCTTCACCCAACCAGGCCAAACTCCTCATCCGATCCGGGCGATGTCTATCCAAGCGGCAAAGAAGAAGTCTTCATCCCCGCGATGTCTTTATCCAAGCGGCAAACAAGAAGTCTTCATCCTGGCGATGTCTTTATCCAAGCGGCAGCAAAGTCTTCTTCCATCCGGCAGCATCTTCCATCAAGCGGCATCTTCAATCTTCTTTCGTTGCTCCACCGACGCGGAGCATCCATCCCGGCCGACGACTGAACGACGAATGAGGTACCTTTAAATCACGTCATCCAAGATGGCGTCCATCGAATTCCGATTGGCTGATAGGATTCTATCAGCCAATCGGAATTAAGGTAGAAAAATCTGATTGGCTGATTGAATCAGCCAATCAGATTGAGCTTGCATTCTATTGGCTGTTCCGATCAGCCAATAGAATGCGAGCTCAATCTGATTGGCTGATTGGTTCAGCCAATCGGATTGAACTTGAATCTGATTGGCTGATTCAATCAGCCAATCAGATTTTTCTACCTTAATTCCGATTGGCTGATAGAATCCTATCAGCCAATCGGAATTCGACGGACGCCATCTTGGATGACGTCATTTAAAGGTACCTCATTCGTCGTTCAGTCGTCGGCCGGGATGGATGCTCCGCGTCGGTGGAGCGAAGAAAAAAGATTGAAGATGCCGCTTGATGGAAGATGTTGCCGGATGGAAGAAGACTTTGCTGCCGCTTGGATAAAGACATCGCCGGGATGAAGACTTCTTCTTTGCCGCTTGGATAAAGACATCGCCGGGATGAAGACTTCTTTTTTGCCGCTTGGATAGACATCGCCCGGATCGGATGAGGAGTTCGGCCTTGTTGAGTGAAGACAAGGTAGGGAGATCTTCAGGGGGGTAGTGTTAGGTTTATTTAAGGGGGGTTTGGGTTAGATTAGGGGTATGTGGGTGGTGGGTTGTAATGTTGGGGGGTGGTATTGTGGTTTTTTTCAGGCAAAAGAGCAGTTTTCTTTGGGGCATGCCCCGCAAAAGGCCCTTTCAAGGGCTGGTAAGGTAAAAGAGCTTTGAACTTGTTTAATTTAGAATAGGGTAGGGATTTTTTTTTTATTTTGGGGGCTTTATTATTTTATTAGGGGGCTTAGAATAGGTGTAATTAGCTTAAAAATCTTGTAATCTTTTTTTTATTTTTTGTAATTTTGTGTTTGTTTTTGTAATTTAGTTTAGTTTATTTAATTGTATTTTTAGATAGATATTTGTAGTTTATTTAATTTATTGATAGTGTAGGTGTATTTGTAACTTAGGTTAGGATTTATTTTACAGCCAATTGGGTAATTATTTTAACTAGGTAGCTATTAAATAGTTAATAACTATTTAATAGCTATTATACCTAGTTAAAATAATTAACAATTTACCTGTAAAATAAATATAAACCCTAACATAGCTACAATGTAATTATTAATTATATTGTAGCTATCTTAGGGTTTATTTTATAAGTAAGTATTTAGATTTAAATAGGAATATTTTAGTTTATAATATGAATTAGATTAATTTAATTAGAATTTAGTTAGGGGTGTTAGGGTTAGATAGAGTTAATATAGTTAATATAAATACTATAGTAACTATATTAACTATATTAACCCTAATATAATTAGGGTTAATATAGTTAATGTAATAACTATATTAACAATAATATACTTAGGGTTAATATAGATAATATAGCTGGCGGCGGGGTAGGTAGATTAAATTAGGGGTTAATAATTTTAATATAGATGGCGGCGGTGTAGGGAGCTTACATTAGGGGTTAATACTATTAATATAGGTGGCGGCGGTGTAGGGAGGGCAGGTTATAGGGCAAAAGAGCTGTTTACTTTGGGACAAAGCCCCGCAAAAGGCCCTTTTAAGGGCTGGTAATAGAGATCATTATTTTAGGGGGATTAGATTAGGGGTTAATAATATTAATATAGCTGGCGGCGGTATAGGGGGATTAGATTAGGGGTTAATAATTTTTATATAGATGGCGGCGGTGTAAGGGGTCACATTTGGGGATAGATAAGGTAGATGGCGTCGGTGTAAGGGGTTCACATTAGGGGATTGATCAGGTAGATGGCGGCGGTTTTAGGGGTTCACATTAGGGGATAGATCAGTTAGATGGTGGCGGTTTTAGGGGCTCACAGTAGGGGGTTAGTCTATGTAGCTGGCGGCGGGGTCCGGGAGCGGCGGTTTAGGGGTTAAATACTTTATTAGGGATTGTGGCGGGGGATCGCGGTTGACAGGTAGATAGACATTGCGCATGCGTTAGGTGTTAGGTTTTATTTAGCAGATTGCGGGTGACAGCTAGATAGACATTGCGCATGCGTTAGGTGTTAGGTTTATTTTGTAGCTAGTTTAGGGAGTTACGGGGCTCCAATAGTCAGTGTAAGGCTTCTTATGGCTGCTTTTTGTGGCGAGGTGAAAATGGAGTAAGATTTCTCCATTTTCGCCACGTAAGTCCTTACGCTGTATATTGGATACCAAACTGCACTGGTTTGGTATACCTGTCTATGGCCCAAAAAACTACGGGCGACGCCAGAAATATACGCGCGTAACTTCTAAGTTACGCCGTATATAGGATACCAAACCAGCGCAAATATTGGCGCCGCCAGCTTTTGCGGGCGACGATTTTTATCGGATCGGGCCCATGATGTCTATGGAAATCCCTTTGAAACTCACTAAAGAAAGAAATATGGTGATTAGCACAGACCTTTTAATTACCCCTAGACGATGAATCCACATCTGTGCTAGCTAAGCAGACACACATGTTTTGCATTATAGCTTGTAAATTCATTTTTGAATCACAATTTATGTTTAAATCTCAAACATTAAATATACTGTATGCCTTAGACTATATTAAATGTCTATATATGGATCTGGGGAAATGCAATTCAGATTGTAAAGGATTAAATAACAATTGTAATAATCCCACTTTAAAATATGTAACATATTTATATTTTTTTTTTCTGTCTTCCAGACATCTAAAGGACAAATTGGGATACATATGCTGAGTTAATAAATAGCAATACAGTCAATTTAAAATGTCCAATTTTAATAACCTATTCCTTCATATTTTTCAGGCACCTAAGTACACATATAATTGGTATTTTAAATAATATCCTATGTGTTTTGTACTCTCAAAGAGAGATATACAGATATGAAATATTATTCTGTATGGGATAGTAATCCAATGTAGATATAATTACATGAAAATGTATGAAAATTACATATGTTGCTGATCTCAAGGTATGTATGTCATATTAAGATAATTCTGGGGAAAGCAAATGATCGACAATGTAATTGCTTATTGGTGTGATCACTAGAAACATGCTTGTTAGTTTTTAGTATTGGAGTTATCAGAAAAATTACATTATATTATCCCATCTATAATTAAAATTGTAAGTGATTAATGCAAAAAGTTATAGTATGTTAAATAATCACTATATAGGGAGATATTTGGAGTGTAGCAGTGATTGATGGTGAGACAGTATTTGCTGGTTGTCTGCTGCCCCCTAGGGGATTGGAACTGATATGACAGCCAAATAAATTGTCTATTAGAACACATACAGAGCCAGTCAGGGAGGCGTCTCCCAGGTGACCAATGAGAGGGACAAGCTATTGAATTCAGATCACCAATGATTAGAATAAGGAGGTGGAGGATTATATCACATGTTATAACCTCAATGCAAGGGGAGAGAAGAGGAGTCTTGTATATCTGCTGGAACTTGTGATTGAATAACTGGTTAACTTTTTGCTGAACTCTGGACTGATAACTTGCTGCGCTGGGACACAGTCACTTTAAGTAAATTGGGCTACTTTTCATTATCCATATTGCAAATACCCTTATTTCATATGAGGTGAAACAAGAAGTTTTGGAAGCTGAATTATCGATTCGGTTATTTTGGTGAAGTATACGCGATTGATAAATCTATATTTTAATATTTAACCAAAGGTATTTGGTAACTATAACTAAATTGCAGTTAGAAATTTTAGCTTGCATTTATAGTCCTGTGTAGTCTTAATGCACTCTTGTATGCTAAATAATTAATTTATTTGCTAAACAAAGGTGCTTTTTATTGCATATTTCTATGTCAGGCCCATTATTGTAAGTAAATCTCTCTGGTGTGTAATTTATCTTTGCAAATACATATATATATATATATATATATATATAATATATATATATATATATATATATATATATATATATATATATATATATATAGATATATATATATTAGAATTTGCCTTAATTGTAGATTATTAAGAATTTATTTCAGCTTAGATAAATTGGCATAAAAACTGACTGTTTACATTAAGAATATATATAACCTGGTATTTTAATTAAGGTTGTATAGAATCATTTGTGGGCTAAATAGCTTAAGTATATTTGTCTGGAAGTTAGTGACCCAAACTGTGAAATTTCATTGTGGTATTTTAATGCAATTCAATTGTGAATAAGGTTAATTCTAGAGGTATATTTGGTTTGCTTTGTAAATAATATTATAACAGTTTAAGCTTGTATAGTTTGATTCATATCTGGTTTTCTATAAATATAATTCAATGTGTCTATACATTTTAACTAATATGAAGAATTTAGGAATTTACATTAATTTTATTGTTTTGTATATGCATTTTATTGGGGGTTTGTTTAAAGAATAATTATTAAATTTATTGTATTATAACCCGGCCATATACTGACACTCCTCCCATATTATCAATACAGGTTTTTACTCTGCCTACTCACATTTCCAATTCGGAATGTTCATTCTGCAGTTTTTTATCTTTTACTTTCTCTTTCTCAAATACCCCCAGTTTGATTTCCTCTCTACTTCTGTATTATGGATTGGCTGCGTATTAATTAGCATATGGTAAAAAAAATAATACAGCCGGAGGAATTCTGTTATCCACTGATCGCCATTCTACCTCTTACTCCTTCCATCAATACCGGTCTGAGACTCTGGTCGTCTGGGTGGGCGTCACTCACATGGCTCAAAATCTGGACAGTGTTAGTCATGAGGTGCCAGGATCCACCCGCATGTTTCCCAGACTCAGCTGGCTCCACCGGCTCCACGTCACTGACTGACTGTCTGTGTGAATGCACAGTCTCTGTCAGATAGATAGGTGTTACGCTGTGCAAGTGAGCTTCACACATGCCCTCCCCTGCCCATGCTGCCCACATTCGTTAGTTGAAAGATTCAAAGAGAGCTCAGCAGCTCAGCTGTGTGTCCTGACTCCTAACAGTCAGTGTGCTGGTGCGCAAATAATTTTTCACTCACGCAAGCTGCTTTGCCAATGCCAGCAGCCAGGCAGATCCAGCGTGCTGGGGGCATACTAAGGCAGCTGCCTAGCCTGCCTTACACAAGAACCGGCCCTGTGTTTTTTATGTGCACATCTATAACACATTATTGCTAGCATATGTTCTTTGTTTTTTTTGTCTAAGACACTGCTAAAATTATTTAGTGTCTCATGCACAGGTGTCAGACATATTGTTTGTAAACAACTTTAACCACACAGTGAACTGCCTCCTGAAATCTGGGAGTTAACATTACTCATTGGGCGTAATTAATGTCATCCCCCAGTATTCAGCTAGCAACAAAAGACTATTTTAAGTCTTACTCAGCAGTTGAGGTTCTAAATTATATACTTAATCTTATTCTGCAGATTCCTTTGTGTCACAATAAGGCAGTTTTGCGGAATTCATTTAAATTTTTACCTAAAGTTGTGAATTCTAACAACATTAATAGGGAAATTTAGTTTATTTAATTGGTAGTTATTTTAATTTTAGTATAATAGTTATGTTAGGTGAATTGTTAGTTTAAAATGAGTTTTTTTTAATTTCACAGGTAAGTTTTTATTTATTTTAAGATAGGGATATTGTAATTTTAATTTAAAGTTAGGGGGTTGTTAGGTTTAGGGGTTAATAGTTTAATTTAGTTTTTTGCAATGTGGGGGGCTGGCGGTTTAGGGGCTAATAAGTTTATTTAGTGGCGGTGATGTGGGAGGCCAGAGGTTTAGGGGTTAATAACTTTATTTAGTGGCGGCAATGTCGGGGACCGGCGTAATAGGGGTTAATATCTTTATTATAGTGTCGACGATGTTGGGGTGTGGGGAAATAGGGGTCAATAACTTTATTATAGTGGCGGCAATGTCGGGGAGCAGCGGAATAGGGGTTAATAACTTTTATTAGTGGCAGTGATTTCGGGAGCAGCAGAATAGGGATTAATAACTTTATTTCGGTGTTGGCTAACTCAGGGGCAGCAGATTAGGGGTGTTTAGACTTGGGGTTTATGTCAGGGTGTTAGGGTTAAACGTAACTTTTTTTCCAACATAGACATCAATGGGGTTGCGTTACGGAGATTGCCATTCCGCGCTTCAGGTGTTAGTTTTTTTTCTAACACCTTCTCCCCATTGATGTCTATGGGGAAAGCGTGCATGTGCACGTATTCTCAGCCCTTGGATTTTGTGCGGTATGGAGCTCATCGCCACCATATTGCATGCACAAGGCTGCTTTTTAGAAACTTGTAATGGCAGCGCTATGGAAGGTGAAATAATGCAACTTTTGTTGCGTTCGCTTCGCACCCTCTATAGCGCAAAACTTGTAATCTAGGTGTTATTTTTTTCTCGCTTTATTTTCCTAATAAACAAACATAGAAGACCGTCACTTGTCTCTATTTCTCAAGAGTGTACAGTGTAGGTCTGTTCACATAGACCTCTCCCAAACTATAATGATCCAAAATATTTTTAGCAGAATTTCTATATATATGTCCATCAAATGTATTAAATAAACATCCACAACAAAAACAATGTTTCAATCGCACAATCTTAGTTATGTCATAAGTGTACACAATAATTACAGCCTTTAAAACATTATAGTCATTAGAATGTGGGAGGAGCAAAAAATGAAACAGCATTAATTAAGATAACTAGAAGTAGCAAAAGTGCATATGGCACTGGGCAGACTCTTATATATATATATTGTTACCATCAAACAACAAGAAAGATCTGTGGTACACAGTATTCAATCTCTTTATTAGATATACATATAAAAAGTCAGTCTATTTGCTAGGCAAACCAACGCCTAGATTTAGAGTTCTGCGTTAGCCATCAAAACCAGCGTTAGGGGGTCCTAACGCTGGTTTTGGCCACCCGCTGGTATTTAGAGTCAGTCAGGAAAGGGTCTAACGCTCACTTTCCAGCCACAACTTTTGCATACCGCAGATCCCCTTACGTCAATTGCGTATCCTATCTTTTCAATGGGATCTGTCTAACGCTGGTATTTATAGTCTTGGCTGAAGTGAGCGTTAGAAATCTAACGACAAGACTCCAGCCGCAGAAAAAAGCCAGGAGTTAAGAGCTTTCTGGGCTAACGCCGGTTCATAAAGCTCTTAACTACTGTGCTCTAAAGTACACTAACACCCATAAACTACCTATGCACCCCTAAACCGAGGACCCCACATTGCCGCCACTCTATTAATTTTTTTAACCCCTAATCTGCCGATCGCACACTGCCGCAACCTACATTATCCCTATGTACCCCTAATCTGCTGCCCCTAACATCGCCGACCCCTACATAATATTTATTACCCCCTAATCTGCCCCCCCCCCCATGTCGCCGCCACCTACCTACAATTATTAACCCCTAATCTGCCGACCGGACCTCGCCGCTACTCTAACACTAACACCCCCCTAAGTTAAATATAATTTAAATCTAACGAAATAAAATAAATCTTATTAAATAAATTATTCCTATTTAAAGCTAAATACTTACCTGTAAAATAAACCCTAATATAGCTACAATATAAATAATAATTATATTGTAGCTATTTTAGGATTAATATTTATTTTACAGGCAACTTTGTATTTATTTTAACCGGGTACAATAGCTATTAATAGTTAATAACTATTTAATAGTTACCTAGTTAAAATAATTATTAATTAAATAAACTATCTACAATTATCTACAATTAAATCAACTAAACTAAATTACAAAAACAAACAAACACTAAATTACAAAAAAAAAAACCACTAAATTACAAAAAATAAAAAAAGATTACAAGAATTTTAAACTAATTACACCTACTCTAAGCCCCCTAAAAAAATAACAAAGCCCCCCAAAATAAAAAAATGCCCTACCCTATTCTAAAATAAATATTTTACAGCTCTTTTACCATACCAGCCCTTAAAAGGGCCTTTTGCGGGGCATGCCCCAAAGAATTCTGCTCTTTTGCCTGTAAAAAAACATACAATACCCCGCCCCCCAACATTACAACCCACCACCCACATACCCCTAATCTAACCCAAACCCCCCTTAAAAAAACCTAACACTAAGCCCCTGAAGATCTTCCTACCTTATCTTCACCACGCCGGGTATCACCGATCTGTCCAGAAGAGGGTCCGAAGTCTTCATCCTATCCGGCAAGAAGAGGTCCAGAAGAGGGTCCGAAGTCTTCATCCTATCCGGCAAGAAGAGGGCATCCGGACCGGTAGACATCTTCATCCAGGCGGCATCTTCTATCATCTTCCATTTGGAGCAGAGCGGGACCATCTTGAAGCAGCCAACGCGGATCCATCCTCTTCTAACGACGTCCTAAGTCCGAATGAAGGTTCCTTTAAATGACGTCATCCAAGATGGCGTCCCTCGAATTCCGATTGGCTGATAGGATTCTATCAGCAAATCGGAATTAAGGTAGGAAAAATCTGATTGGCTGATTGAATCAGCCAATCAGATTCAAGTTCAATCCGATTGGCTGATCTAATCAGCCAATCAGATTGAGCTTGCATTCTATTGGCTGATTGGAACAGCCAATAGAATGCAAGCTTAATCTGATTGGCTGATTGGATCAGCCAATCGGATTGAACTTGAATCTGATTGGCTGATTCAATCAGCCAATCAGATTTTTCCAACCTTATTTCCGATTGGCTGATAGAATCCTATCAGCCAATTAGAATTCGAGGGACGCCACCTTGGATGACGTCATTTAAAGGAACCTTCATTCGGACTTAGGACGTTGTTAGAAGAGGATAGATCCGCGTCGGCTGCTTCAAGATGGTCCAGCTCCGCGCCAGATGGAAGAAGATAGAAGATGCCGCCTGGATGAAGATGTCTACCGGTCCGGATGCCCTCTTCTTGCTGGATAGGATGAAGACATCAGACCCTCTTCTGGACCTCTTCTTTCCGGATAGGATGAAGACTTCGGACCCTCTTCTGGACTGATCGGTGATACACGGCGTGGTGAAGATAATGTAGGAAGATCTTCAGGAGCTTAGTGTTAGGTTTATTTAAGGGGGGTTTGGGTTAGATTAGGGGTATGTGGGTGGTGGGTTGTAATGTTGGGGGGGTATTGTATGTTTTTTACAGGCAAAAGAGCAGAATTCTTTGGGGCATGCCCCGCAAAAGGCCCTTTTAAGGGCTGGTAAGGTAAAAGAGCTGTAAAATATTTATTTTAGAATAGGGTAGGGCATTTTTTTATTTTAGGGGCTTGTTATTTTTTTAGGGGGCTTAGAGTAGGTGTAACTAGTTTAAAATAGTTGTAATCTTTTTTTATTTTTTGTAATTTAGTGTTTTTTTTTTTGTAATTTAGTGTTTGTTTGTTTTTGTAATTTAGTTTAGTTGATTTAATTGTAGATAATTGTAGATAGTTTATTTAATTAATTTATTGATAGTGTAGTGTTAGGTTTAATTGTAACTTAGGTTAGGATTTATTTTACAGGTAATTTTGTAATTATTTTAACTAGGTAACTATTAAATAGTTATTAACTATTTAATAGCTATTGTACCTGGTTAAAATAAATACAAAGTTGCCTATAAAATAAATATTAATCCTAAAATAGCTACAATATAATTATTATTTATATTGTAGCTATATTAGGGTTTATTTTACAGGTAAGTATTTAGCTTTAAATAGGAATAATTTATTTAATAAGATTTATTTTATTTCGTTAGATTTAAATTATATTTAACTTAGGGGGCTGTTAGTGTTAGGGTTAGACTTAGCTTTAGGGGTTAATACATTTATTAGAGTAGCGGCGAGGTCCGGTCGGCAGATTAGGGGTTAATAATTGTAGGTAGGTAGCGGCGACGTTGGGGGGGGGCAGATTAGGGGGTAATTAATATTATGTAGGGGTTGGCGGTGTTAGGGGCAGCAGATTAGGGGTACATAGGGATAACGTAGGTTGTGGCGGTGTACGGAGCAGCAGATTAGGGGTTAAAAATAATATGCAGGGGTCAGCGATAGTGGGGTCGGCAGATTAGGGTTTAATAAGTGTAAGGTTAGGGGTGTTTAGACTCGGGGTACATGTTAGGGTGTTAGGTGCAGACTTAGGAAGTGTTTCCCCATAGGAAACAATGGGGCTGCGTTAGGAGCTGAACGCTGCTTTTTTGCAGGTGTTAGGTTTTTTTTCAGCTCAAACTGCCCCATTGTTTGCTATGGAGGAATCGTGCACGAGCACGTTTTTGAAGCAGGCCGCGTCCGTAAGCAACGCTGGTATTTAGAGTTGCAGTGGCGGTAAATTATGCTCTAAGCTCTCTTTTTGGAGCCTAACGCAGCCCTTCTGAGAACCCTAAATACCAGCGTTGTTTAAAAGGTGCAGGGGAAAAAAACCATGCGTAGCTAACGCACCCCTTTGGCCGCAAAACTCTAAATCTAGGCGCAAGACAGGCAAAATCCTACACATAATAAATAGTGCAATAGAAATCAATCACAAAATAGAATACACAGTATAAATAACACCCCATAGAAAAATACAGTACAAAAACACCCTGTTAAGAAATACACTGCAATAACATCACATTGTCCATACTACCATCCTCCTAATAAATTGACCTTAGGCAAAATGTCAATAGCAGTGATTGAAAAGATGGATATTTCCATAGGGGGAGCATCAATCATTGCAGCAGTACCTGCCCAGCACTACCAGCGCTAATGATATGCTACATCCATCCAAAGAAAACAGCCAGGGGCGCGATCCGATATATGGCGCAGGTTTCGGCGCAAGCATGGAAACCTGCGCCGCCCGTAGTTTCATCTCGCACATCGACCTATCACATATACGGTGCCGACAGTTGCTAAAGTGCCGTAAGTCTGACAAGCTAGCGATGTCCAGAAATAAGCGTAAGTACAAATTTCTGGAGTCGCCAGTGACTTACGGCACTTTAGAAACTGCTGCCACCTAAAAAAACTAACTAAAATATTAAATCTCCCGTTACTGTCTAACACGCCTCCCAAAAATAGCCCGACACATATACCCCTCTATCCTAACAATAAATGTATTAACCCCTAAACCGCCGCTCCCGGACCCTGCCGCTACCTATATTATATGTATTACCCCCTAATCTGACCCTTCTACACCGCCGCCACCTATATTATATGTATTAACCCTTAATCTAATCCCCCTACACCGCCGCCACCTATATTATATGTATTAACCCCTAATCTAATCCCCCTACACCGCTGCCACCTATATTATATGTATTAACCCCTAATCTAATCCCCCTACACCGCCGCCACCTATATTATATGTATTAACCCCTAATCTAATCCCCCTACACCGCCGCCACCTATATTATATGTATTAACCACTAATCTAATCCCCCTACACCGTCGCCACCTATATTATATGTATTAACCCCTAATCTAACCCCCCTACACCGCCGCCACCTATATTAAATGTATTAACCCCTAATCTAATCCCCCTACACCACCTATTTTAAATATATTAACCCCTAAACCTAAGTCTAACCCTAACACCCCCTAACAATTATTATTGAAATAAATCTAAATAATATTAATATTAAATAAATTATTCCTATTTAAAACTAAATACTTACCTATAAAATAAACCCTAAGATAGCTACAATATAATTAATAATTACATTGTAGCTAGCCTAGGGTTTATATTTATTTTACAGGTAACTTTGTATTTCTTTTAACTAGGTACAATAGCTATTAAATAGTTAATAACTATTTAATAGCTACCTAGTTAAAATAATTACCAAATTACCTGTAAAATAAATCCTAATCTAAGTTACCATTACACCTAACACTACACTATCAATAAATTAATTAAATAAACTACAATTATCTAAACTAAAATACAATTAAATACACTAAACTATATTACAATAACAAACACTAAATTACAAAAAATAAAAAAGATTACAAGAATTTTAAGCTAATTACACCTAATCTAAGCCCCCTAATAAAATAAAAAAGCCCTCCAAAATAATAAAATTTCCCTACCCTAAACTAAATTAAAAATGTAATCAGCTCTATTACCAGCCCTTAAAAGGGCCATTTGCGGGGCATTGTCCCAAAGTAATCAGCTCTTTTACCTGTAAAAAAAAGAACACCCCCCCATTACAACCCACCACCCACACACCCCTACTATTAAACCCACCCGATTCCCCCTTAAAAAACCTAAGTCTAACCCCCAAGTGGTCCTTACCAGTCCTGAAGACGGTCCTGTTCCAGGCGGAGAAGTCTTCTTCCAGGCGGCGACCTCTTCTTCTTCCAGGAACCAGCCGGCGCAGAGCGGAGGAGTTGAAGACCGATGACCGCGGAGCTGAAGACCGTCCACTCTGGAACTGAAGACCGGCGATGCTGGAACTGAAGATCGGCAACACTGGAACTGAAGACCGGAGCCATGGAGCGTGGAGGATCCTCTTCATACGATCTCCGCCGTACACTGAATAGGAATTCAAGGTACGCGATTAAAAAAGGGCGTCCCTTGAATTCCTATTGGCTGATTTGAGCCTTCAAATTCAAATCAGCCAATCGGATGAGAGCTACTTTAATTCTATTGGCTGATTTGAATAGCCAATAGAATAAGAGCTACTGTAATTCTATTGGCTGATTAGAATAGCTAATAGAATTACGGTAGCTCTTATTCTATTGGCTATTCAAATCAGCCAATAGAATTAAAGTAGCTCTAATCCGATTGGCTGATTTGAAGGCTCAAATCAGCCAATAGGAATTCAAGGGACGCCATTTTTAGTCGCGTACCTTGAATTCCTATTCAGTGTACGGCGGAGATTGTATGAAGAGGATCCTCCACACTCCATGGCTCCGGTCTTCAGTTCCAGTGTCCACGATCTTCAGTTCCAGCATCGCCGGTCTTCAGTTCCAGAGTGGACAGTCTTCAGCTCCGCGGTCATCGGTCTTCAGCTCCTCCGCTCCGCGCCGGCTGGTTCCTGGAAGAAGAAGAGGTCGCCGCCTGGAAGAAGACTTCTCCGCCTGGAACAGGACCTTCTCCGCCGGTCTTCAGGACAGGTAAGGACCACTTGGGGGTTAGACTTAGGTTTTTTTAAGGGGGGATCGGGTGGGTTTAAGAGTAGGGGTGTGTGGGTGGTGGGTTGTAATGGGGGGGTTGTTCTTTTTTTTACAGGTAAAAGAGCTGATTACTTTGGGGCAATGCCCCGCAAAAGGCACTTTTAAGGGCTGGTAATAGAGCTGATTATGTTTTAATTTAGTTTAGGGTAGGGACATTTTATTATTTTGGGGGGCTATTTTATTTTATTAGGGGGCTTAGATTAGGTGTAATTAGCTTAAAATTCTTGTAATCTTTTTTTATTTTTTGTAATTTAGTGTTTGTTTTTTTGTAATATAGTTTAGTGTATTTAATTGTATTTTAGTTTAGATAATTGTAGTTTATTTAATTAATTTATTGATAGTGTAGTGTTAGGTGTAATGGTAACTTAGGTTAGGATTTATTTTACAGGTAATTTTGTAGTTATTTTAGCTAGGTAGCTATTAAATCGTTATTACCTATTTAATAGCTATTGTGCCTAGTTAAAATAAATACAAAGTTACCTGTAAAATAAATATAAACCCTAGGCTAGCTACAATGGAATTATTAATTATATTGTAGCTATCTTAGGGTTTATTTTATAGGTAAGTATTCAGTTTTAAATAGGAATAATTTAGTTAATAATATTAATATTATTTAGATTTATTTCAATAATAATTAAGTTAGGGGGTGTTACGGTTAGGGTTAGACTTAGGTTTAGGGGTTAATATATTTAAAATAGGTGGCAGAGGCTTAGGGGGATTAGATTAGGGGTTAATAAATGTAATATAGGTGGCGGCAGTGTAGGGGGCTCACATTAGGGGTTAATAAATTTAATATAGGTGGCGGCGGTGTAGGGGGCTCACATTAGGGGTTAATACATTTAATATAGGTGGCGGCGGTGTAAGGGGTTCAGATTAGGGGGTAGTACATATAATATAGGTGGCGGCGGTGTAGGGGGATCGGATTAGGGGGTAATAAATTTAATATAGGTGGCGGCGGTGTAGGGGGGTCAGATTAGGGGGTAATACATATAATGTAGGTGGCGGCAGGGTCTGGGAGCAGCGGTTTAGAGGTTACAAGACTTTATTAGGTATTGCGGCGAGGGATTGCGGTTGACAGGTAGATAGACATTGCGCATGCGTTAGGTGTTAGATTTTATTTTGCAGGTAGTTTAGGGAGTTACGGGGCTCCAATACTCAGCGTAAGGCTTACTATGCCTGCATTTTGTGGCGAGATGAAAATGGAGTAAGATTTCTCCATTTTCGCCACGTAAGTCCTCACGCTGTATATTGGATACCAAACTGCGCGGGTTTGGTATATCACTCTATGGGTCAAAAAACTACGGCCGAAGGGTGAAATATACAAGCGTAACTTCTATGTTACGCTGTATATGTGATACCAAACCAGCGCAAAATTTGGAGTCGCCGGCTTTTGCGGGAGATGCTGCATATCGGATCGGGCCCCAGGTGTGCAGGACATATCTACCTACAAATTGCCACAGCCAAGTCATGACCTGGCTCCCCCATAGTAGAGCTGACAATTTGTATTACCGAGCACACCTCCAATGCTGGCACACCTGGAAGGATAAAAACACTTATAGGTCAAGAATAGGGGCCCAGTGGCTCCTATATCAAAATGCTTAACTTTATTTCTATTTTTAAAATGACTTCATTATTTTGTTATTCTTTGTTAAAGAGCATACCTAGGTAGGCAGTGTGCACATGTCTGGAACAATACATGGTAGCATCTTTGCAAGAATGATTTTAAAGGGACAGTATGCTGTAAAATTGTTTTTCCCTTATTGTATTTCTAGTGACTTTTTATACCAGCTGCAGAGTATAATAAAATGTATGAAAAATTGCATTTTCTGTTTTTTTTGCGTATATGAACCTATTAACCGCAACCTATTAAAATGGGTTGAGCTTGCAGGAAAAATCAGATATCATTATTTTATCACTTAGTGTACACACACTTGCTTTCTTATCGCATATCTGTCCGTTAATGCCCAATACTTTGAGAACAATGAAATTAACATGTTATTACTTCTCTCTTCTACTCCCCACTGGGGATGTCATTTCTTCTCCTGGCTGTGTTTACATAGCTAATCAGTAGCCTATACTTTCAGTATAGGTGGGGATACCAAAGACTAAAGCAGCTATTTAAATACTGAAATAAGGGTAGAAGAGCTACGTGTAAAAAAATAATATATTCCAGTATGTAAATTGGATAATTGGGAACAAATTAAAGTGGAGTAAACTGTCCCTTTAAAAGTTTTTTATACACTGTGCAAACACTGCTGCCATCTAGTGTTTAAAAGTGTATAACATTGTTAAAAAACATAATTTATACTTAAATGATAAATTATTTTCTTTCCTGGCATGGAGAGTCCACAAATCCATTCAATTACTAGTGGGAATTCAACTCCTGGCCACCAGGTAGAGGCAAAGAACACCCCAGCAAAGCTTCAAGTTTCCTCCCTTTACCAACAATCCCCAGTCATTCAGCTGAGGAATTATGGAAAGAGAAGATACAAAGGGTATAGAGGTGCCTGAGGTTTAGAAAAATGACAGAAAGCCATCTTAAAAATAAGGGCGTGTCGTGGACTCTCCATGCCAGGAAAGAAAATAATTTATCAGGTAAGTATAACATAACATAACATAACATAGTAACATATTAATATAGTAGATGAGGTTGAAAAAAGACCGAAGTCCATCGAGTTCAACCTATACAAATCTAAAATATATACAAAAAGCTCCAGTTAAGATTAAATAATCCCACTAAAAGGAGACCCATTTAATACTAGCAATCATATCCATGAATTTTGTTTATAGACAGAAATGTATCCAAATAATTTTTAAATGTATCTAGGGTATTAGCATTCACTACCTCCTTTGGTAATGAGTTCCACAATTTTATTGCTCTTACAGTGAAAAAACGTTTCTGTTGCAAGAGATTAAATTTCCTTTCCTCCAACCTTAAATTGGGACCTCTGGTCACAAACAATTTTCTTGGAATAAACAGAGCTTCTGCCATCTCTGTGTATGGGCCTTGAATATATTTATATAAAGTAATCATGTCACCTCTTAAGCGCCTTTTTTCTAAAGAAAACAGATCCAGTTTGGCTAGCCTCTCCTCATAGGTTAAATTCTCCAATCCCCTTATTAGCTTTGTGGCCCTTCTCTGAACTTTTTCTAGTTCTGCAATATCTTTTTTTGCGATTGGTCCCCAGAACTGCACTCCATACTCAAGGTGAGGTCTTACCAGGGCTTTATATAGTGACAGAATTATGCTTTCCTCCCTTGAGTCAATGCCTCTTTTAATACATGCTAGTATCTTATTAGCCTTTGAAGCTGCTGCCCTGCATTGTGCTTGTTATCTATTACTACCCCCAATCCCTTTCCTCCTGTGTTTGGCTAAGTCTTGTCCCATTTAAATAATACGTAGCCTGCTTATTTTTACTTCCAAAATGTAGAACCTTGCATTTTCCCGTATTAAATCTCATTTTCCATTTACCTGCCCATACTTCAAATTTTTGCAGGTCCCTTTGTAACGAAAGTTCATCCTGCTCTGACCTAATGACCTTACTTAATTTAGTATCATCTGCAAAAATAGAGATGTCGCTATTTAATCCTAGCTCCAAGTCATTTATAAAAATATTAAAAAGAATAGGGCCCAGCACTGATCCCTGGGGTATTCCACTGATTACCTTTGTCCAATCTGAGTATGATCCATTTACTACTACTCGTTGCTCCCTATCTTTTATCCAGTTATTTATCCACAAACTAACATTTTCAGCTATTCCCAGTCCCTTAATTTTGTGCATTAATCTCTCATGTGGCACTGTATCAAACGCCTTTGCAAAATCCAAGTATATCACATCAACTGATTCCCCTTTATCTATATTTTTACTTACTTCCTCATAGAATCTAATTAGATTAGTTTGACATGATCTATTTATCATAAAACCATGCTGATTAGAACTCATAATCTTGTTTACACGAATATGCTCATCAATATAATCCCTTATAATCCCTTCAAATATCTTCCCCACTATTGATGTCATACTAACTAGTCTATAGCTTTCTGGATCATCCCTACTTCCCTTTTTGAAGAGTGGCACCACATCAGCTTTACGCCAATCCTTGGGTACCATGCCTGAGGATAATGAGTCTTGAAAAATTAAGAGTAGAGGTTTGTCTATAACAGTGCTAAATTCCCTTAACACCCATGGGTGTATTCCATCTGGGCCTGGAGTTTTATTTACCTTAATATTATCCAATTTGTTACTGATATCCTCTATACATAACCCAATTAATGGTATGGGCTGGCATGTTCTATTTTGTTCCCAAGTATCATCCAATGGTTCCTCTCTTGTGTATACTGAAGAAAAAAACTGGTTTAGTATCTCAGCCTTCTCCCTTTCACTGTTAATTATGCTACCCTCCACGCAGTTTAATGTTACTATATTGTCTTTCTTAGATTTTTTGCTATTTATGTACTTAAAGAACCTTTTAGGGTTAGATTTAGAATCCTTTGCAATTAATTTTTCATTTTCAATTTTGGCTAATTTGATTACTTTTTTGCATGCTTTGTTACATTCCTTATAAATATGGAATTTTGAGTCTGTACTATTTTCTTTGAATAATTTAAATGCCCTACGTTTTTTCCTAATTTCTCTTAACACATTTATATTCAGCCACATTGGCTTGGATTTTTTTTTTTTTTTATAACCATATGGTATTTGTTGATATGTATATTTATTTAACAAAGTTTTAAATGTTATCCATTTATCCTCTGTATTTTTTTTTTATTATGATTTTTATTGAAAGTTTCAAAGTTACAATAACAAACAAAGTTCAATTTCAAAAGGAAAGAGATACAATTCCCTGTTCAACAAATACAAAGTCTGTTACCACAATACATAGAAAAGTAATAAGTTTAAGATACTACCGGGAACCCGGATGAACAGGTCAAAATCAACAGAACAAAAGGTGATCATTAATGTGGCAACATATGTAAGAATGATGATGAGTGGGGACTGAAAAGAAGTTGAGCCCCACTCCCCTTGGAAACACTGTTTAATTAGCTAGGTATATTAAAGTACAGAAAGGAGATAGTAGAAAGAATTGCGAGAAGAAGGGGAAGAAGGAGAGAGAGTAAAAAAAGAAAAGAAAATTTTTATATATATATATATATTTAGTGGAGGGAAGGGGAATGGGAAAAAGGGGGGGGGGGGATAATGAAGGGGGACAAGAGGATAATATGGTAGTGTTACTGACCGTTAAAATAATATAGTGGGCCCGTACTCATGTATTTAAATGTGATGCTGCTTCACTGGCGTATGTGTTCTAGGGAAGTTTTTATCTTAAAGTTAAATGTATGTAGAGAAGTTTATATGTTCACGAGGAAGGAGTATTACGAGAATGTTCATTGTCATTTTATGAGTCTCCCGTCATGGTGTGTGTTTGGCAAAGTTTGAGAACTGTATCGTTCCCAAGTCTCGGTCAACAGACAGTGCAGATCTAAGTTATTCGTTTTCATGAAGTGGTATCGCACAAGGGTAAGTAGGTCAGACATCTGAGTGCGCCAGTCATTTACAGTTGGGGAGTCACAGATTTCCAAAACTTAGGGATGAGCATTTTAGCTCCATTAATCATCATCAAGAGTAGAGACCTTGTGGCCTTGTTTTGGAGTTTGGCGAGATTTTGAAACATTAACATTTGCACTTGGGGTGTCAGGGCAATTTCAATTATTTCTGATATAGCAGGAAACACAGCCCCCCAGTAAGCAGTTATCACTGGGCAAGTCCACCAGATGTGATACATTGTCCCTCTTTGGCCGCATCCCCTCCAACATGAGTCAGTAATTTGTGGGTTTGTTCTATGTAATCTAGTGGGGGTGAGATACCACCTACTCAGAAACTTAAAGTGCATTTCCTGTATATTAGCAGATGAGGATGCTTTAGTTGCTGTCTGAAATGCCCTCTCCACTCGGAGGGATGTGTGTCAGAATCTATCTCTCTATCCCATGCCTGTGTATAGGCAGGAAGTAAATGGTCATCACTTATCAGCAGTAACTTATAGAGAAGGGATATGGTACATCTCGGAGGGGTCTGTTGAACACATAGAAGTTCGAAAGGGGTGAGTTCCCTGTTCAGCTCGCTTTTATGTCTGTGAGTGATGACAAAATGTTTAATTTGGGAACGCGCAAACCAAGACGAAAACAAGATCTCGTCCCATTGCTGGAAAAATTCCAATGGTGCAATATCCCCCTGTCTAATGCAAAATGTAAGATCACATCCCTCAGTTTGTATGGTTGCCTATGTGCTATTCTATGATGTGTCAGTGGGATCCCAGGGTGTTCTCTCAAGGGTAAAAGCGGAGAGTAGGGTGTGGAGATGTTACCGGAGGTAGAGATGGTTTTATCCCATTCTCTGAGTGTTTCCTGCGTGATAGAGTAAAACTTCAGAATCGAGGGGCTATGGCGTGATTCAATACAAGACATAGTTGCTGTATTACCCTTAGAAAAGATTTGGTTGTCTAATTGGACCCATGCCTTCTGTGTAGTATTGTGACTCCAGTCTACTATGTGTTGTAGTATTATTGCCCTGCGGTACAATTTAAGATTGGGGAGTCCCAGCCCCCCTCTGTGCTTAGGTAAGTATAGTGTTTGTCTACTTATCCTGCTCCTCTTCCCCTGCCATATATAGTTATCAACGTTTTTTTTGTAGTTGGGTAAGATAAGTAGAAGGCAGAGGGATAGGAAGGGCCTGAAAGAGGTACAGAATTAGCGGGAGGATGTTCATCTTTATGATTCCTATCTTA
The DNA here is from genome assembly GCF_027579735.1 of Bombina bombina. Taxonomy (NCBI): domain Eukaryota; kingdom Metazoa; phylum Chordata; class Amphibia; order Anura; family Bombinatoridae; genus Bombina; species Bombina bombina. The sequence continues at coordinate 275,770,511 of NC_069503.1, read as the reverse complement.
CCTAGCCAGGATATAGGTTTATTGCTCCATAGTTGGAGATCACTTGCTATCTCATTCTTAAGCTTTTGATAGTTATACAGAAAGATGTCATTGTCCTTATTTGCCAGGTTGATCCCTAGATACTTCATTTTCTTTTTTGCTATTTGTATATGGAGGGTTTTCTCCATATGAGAGATGGTTTGTGAAGGGGCAGATATGTTGAGAAGTTCGGATTTTGTGACATTAAGGTGGAAATTGGAAACCTGACCATATCTATGCAGTTCCACTAAGATGTTAGGGAGTGTAGTTTCTGTATTAGAAATGGTAAATAGTATATCATCTGCATACATAATCATTTTGTGTTCCTTTTCTCCTATTTTAACGCCTGTTATATTTTGATTAAGCTGTATAGAAACAGCAAGCACCTCAATAGAAAGCACAAAAAGCAGTGGAGAAAGGGGACACCCCTGACGTGTACCATTGGAGATGACAAATGGGTCTGATAGTGTACTGTTGGTCCTAATTTTGGCATTTGGGTTAGAATATAGGGAGAAAACCAGATTGAGGAAGGGGGTACTGAAATTCATCTTGAGCATTACCTCTCTAAGGAACTGCCAGTCCACTCTGTCGAACGCCTTTTCGGCGTCCGGCGAAAATAGTGTTAACGGAATAGATTTTTGCTTAGCATGGTTGATTAATTGGAGGACTCTCAGGGTATTGTCCCTTGCTTCACGGCCTGGTACAAATCCCGCCTGATCGGTAGATACAAGGTCTGGAAGAAATGTATTGAGTCTGGTTGCTAACACTTTTGCCAAGATTTTTACGTCAGTGTTTAATAAGGATATGGGCCTAAAATTCCCTGGTTTGTCTGGCGTTTTACCGGGTTTCGGCATGACCATTATATGAGTCTCAAGCATTGATGGAGGGAGGGATTTGGTTTCTGTTAGTTCGTTGAATAAAGCTTGTATATGGGGGACCAGGATATCTTTAAAAGTTTTGTAGTATTTAGGTGTGAGATCATCTGGGCCCGGACTCTTTCCCGTAGGGAGGTCTTTTATTGCCTTATCAATTTCTTCTGAGGTAATGGGTGTGTCTAGTGAGCTAGAATCTTCTGGCGTGAGTCTCGCTAGCGGTAAGTTTGATATGTAAGCATTAGTGAGTAGGTCTCTTGCATATTGGTTTCCCTGTGTATCAGGCGCTAGTGTTGGAGGGTCTAAGTTGTATAGATTGTTATAGTAATTTCGTAATATATTTGCTATCCCCCTACTATCCTGTGCTATCACACCATCTGTGTTCGTTAGGGTATGAATGATGGTTTTGAGTCTTTTGCATTTTATTGACCTAGCCAAAAGTTTGCCAGGTTTATTCCCCTGGTCAAAGTACATCTGTCTCAAGTATAGGGCTTGTTTTTGTGACTCATCTGTCAGTAGGTCCCTAAGGTCGTTTTTGGCCTGTTGTAGGTTGAGTGAGACGTTAGGGTCTTGTGGATTCGTTTTATGTATATTCTCTAGTTTGAGTATAGTGGAGTGAACTTGTTCGTATCTAATCCGCCTTTCCTTCAGTTTTTTGGCTTTTAAATTTAATAATTCACCTCTGATGATGCATTTGTGCACTTTCCAGTCTGTGGAGAGGGAGGTGTCAGTGTGAGAGTTGAAAGAGAAGTACTTTGTCAGGGCAGTGTCCAGGGAGGTCACTACAGTCGGGTCTGACAATAGGTGGTCGTCCAGTCTCCATATGTAATCAATCAGAGGGGCTTCAGGCCAGACTATATCACATATTACCAGGGCGTGGTCTGTCCATGTGATTGGGCCTATATGACAGGAATGCACTACAGGGAGACTAATTGAGTCTGTGAACCAGTAATCAATGCGAGAATATTTGTGAAAAACATTGGAAAGATAGGTGTAATCCCTACCCGTAGGATGGAATGTTCTCCATATATCGTGAAGGTTTAAATCTGCTAATGACGTTTTGATAGATTTCAATATTGTTTTGGGGACACTAGATCCTGAGTTGGATGTGTCGAGTGCTGGATGCAATGGGACGTTAAAGTCACCGCCCAACAGTACTGTGCCCTTTGTGTGATCTAACAGTAACCTAGCAATTTTTAAATAAAAACGATGTTGCTGCGAGTTAGGGGCGTATACATTAAGGAGTGTAATTGGTCTTCCAAAAAGGAGGCCTACCAACAGTAAATACCTGCCGTCCGGGACTCTATGCAGTGATGACAATTGAAAGGCTATGGAGTTGTGCATTAAAATGCCCACTCCGTTCTTTTTTTGGGGGCCAGACGCAAAGAAGGCAGTGGGGTATCTCTGAGTAAGCCATTTTGGCTCTCTGCCTCGTTGAAAGTGTGTCTCCTGTAAGAAGACAATAGAGCTATGGTGTTTAGATAAGTCTCGTAATGCGATGGAGCGTTTCCCAGGGCTATTCAAGCCGTGCGCATTAATTGTCGTTAATGTCAGAGTATGGTCCCGTTTACGGGAATAGGGAGTATTCATTGTGAGGGGGAAAAAAAAAAGGGAAAAAGGAGGGGGAGGAAGAGAAATAAAGAAAGTGTGAAAGAGAGTATTTATAGATAATAGATTGAAGAAAGTAAAAGTTACGGTTAGGATCTAGTCCGATTAACTAGTAGATGCTGTTGTTGTTTAGGTTAGCTGACGAATCAGTCAGACCAGAGTAGATGTTTTAGGAAAATAGAGATAAAAAAGAGAAATAGAAAATCTCCCTGCAGGAGTGTACAGTAGAAAGGTGGTACACTAATGGGGATGTGTCCTGGCGAAGGTAGAAGGCCGCCATATGAAGTATCACTTTTGTGAAACGAGTGGCTGCTTGCACTCGTCCCATAATTATTTATAGCATGTAACTTGATTTGACTAGGATATGAGATCTATCATCAGGTATGCATGCTATGTGTATGCTATCCTATCTGCGGGTGTGGGTGATGTGGTGTCAATGAAATCTAATGAGTGTGAATAAGTGGCTGAGTGGGTTTGAGAGTATTTGCCTCCTAAGTTTGAGGGGAGTTATAACAATTAGGGAAAAGGGAACAAAGTCATAATGCATTACTCACGACCATACTCATTATTTAGCACATTATTTAAACAGTACAAGATGTAACATATAAAACAATGCAAATAACATATTTATTACTTTCTGATATAACTAATCTCTTGCTTATCCTGTCTTTCGGATAAGAGAGGTGACCGGGTTATATTGCCATATGCCGTCCATGGCCTCGCTTCCATTGAGTCGTTAAAAATGGAGCCGTAAGCTACTGAAGCGGCCGACAGCTAAAAGTAATTTACGGCTCCATTTTAGTACCAGGTTTCCATTGAAATATTTTGCGGATAGCATGCAGTCGCTCTTTTCGTGTAGCTGTAAGTTAACGTTGTGTTAACGCTTCCATCTGATGTCGGATTTCTTGAAAATCAATTAGTTGCTAAGGTAACCCGACCTTACACTATAGAATTTACATTTAACGTCCGTGCTCCTTACCGGTGATCACCTCTCAAGAAAAATAAAGAAACACTTATCCATATTTTTAATAATCAAATACTATTTTCTAATATAATTATATTTAACACTTCATAAATATAAGTAATTTTTATTGCTGCCCTAGGCATAGGTCTAGTTTGCATTCTGTAGATATGTTCTTGCATATATTATTATATTTAAATATATACTGATATTTCTATTAGAATATAAGTTCAACTATTTCTATACATGAGACAACAATAAATATTACTTATAACAATTTATTTCTACATTAAAACACTTGCATTATTTGCAAGTTTTATAATTTCAATAGAAAATAGGTCTCAAAAAGCACAATTTTCCTCTTTTACACCTAGTTGAGCTGGGGGTAATATTTCTCAATGTATCGACAGCCTCCGACAGTGTATTAACGGTTAGCGCTTTCATTGGAAACCTGGTATAATTTATCGATTAACGGCTTCTATTACTTTCTATGGGACGCGAAGATCTTTTCGGCAGCCGAAGTCCGGCTGCCGATATTGAGGTATAACGCGCCATTGGAAACAGTCGATAAACGATATTGCTTCCGACAGCATATTTATCGGTTTGCGAGTGCACGCAAACTGAATTACGACTCAATGGAAGCGAGGCCCATGTTTATTAGGCTCTCTTTTATGTTGTCTATTGTTAGTAGACAAGTAGCATGAAAGTGTAACCTAATTCTTATGTGTAGTGTCTTTAAGCTGTGTCTATTAAGCTGGAAACAAACAGGTCAAAGTACATATTTCAAAAATACTTGCACTTCCAGTGTAAAGTTGGAGTTCTCCAAAAGGCAATCTTTAGTGGTACTTAGGAGTTCCAGAGTCTCTAACCTACCTCAGTCCCCTGTTTCTGCAGAGTTACTTGTGACTTGTGTGGTTAGGCCTATTTCTTCTCGCGCCACATCGTGTGCGCTGTGTGTTGTTTCGTCTGCCATCTGCAGGTGTGCTGGTACATCTATAGAGTGTTGAGTGCAGAACTGGGCAAGGTCTTCTTCATTTTTATAAATCGCAGTCTTATTATCCTTAGTTGCAATTATGGATACAGGGAATCCCCATCTGTAAGGTATTTTATTTGTCTGCGAGATGGACGTTAGGAATGATAGTGATCTACGTTTTTGCAAAGTAATGGGGCTGATGTCACTGAAAATTTGTATATTTATTCCTGCATGGCGAATTGGCTGTTTTGCTCTTGAGTTTCTCAGGATGTCTTCTTTGTCTGGAAAGTGGAGTAGTTTTACAATAATGTCTCTGGGGGAGCCTTAGGTGGAGGTTTGGTTCTAAGTGCCCTATGAGCACTTTCAATGGGGACGTCAGGAGCACCAGGTGTCCCTTTAATGGTCCGGAACAAATCTTGTAAGTATCCTGTGATCGCAGAGGGGGCAATTGACTCCGGTGCCCCCCTAATCCGCAAGTTGTTACGGCGGCTGCGATTTTCTAAGTCCTCTATTTTCTCATTTAGTGCCTCAATAGAGCTCTCTTGTGATGTGACCCTGATAGTGAGCTGTTTTAATCTAGTTGCAACTGAGGAAGTTTGCTCCTCTACTGATGTGATTCTACTTTTGAGTGTGGATACATCCTTATGGAGATCTTTATATAGGGCTCTGACCTCATGCATAGCTACTTTAATATCTTCCTTAGATGACAATAAACTCAAATCAGCCTTAGTGACATAGTCTGTTGGTAGCTGATCAGATGCATGTACTTGGGCTGCTGTTGTTGTCTGTCTATCTTCTGAGGTGTAAGGTTGAGAGGACATAGTATGATCAATTGGTTTCAAGTAGTGCCCCATTGTTTTATTGGAAGTGCCCTTCTCCATTTTTTGTTTTTTCTTATGGGGCATATCTATGTAGAAAACACCCTTCTTTGCTGAATAAAAAGTAGCTCTCAGGAACCAAGAGGGACTTATTCCCTATGAAAGATATTTATATGTGTAAATGGGGACTGTTTTTTTTTTTTAAAAAAACTATCTTCTGTCCCCTGAAAGCAATCTCCACTGTTATTTTCGTTTAGCCTTAACCCCCTTTAAAGTGTCTGAGCATGTATATATAGCAGGGTATAGGTCAGGTACATCAGCCCCCACAGTCCGGAATTACCCTGTAGTTTGCTAAGTGTAAAGCGTGATCCGCACTCACTGCTCACCTAAGTTAATCTGAGCTCTGATGTCCGTTGTTCCGGAGGTCCAGGGAACGCTGCATGTAGCAGCTTCATGTTTCGCAAGCTGTCTCCTGCTTTTATCTTAGCTCAGCAGTTCGATCACCCCCGCAGTGATCCTTATTCGTGTCGCACTTGGAGTAGTTAGGCAGTTTGTATTCTGTGGTTACGTGGGGTGCCGATGTTGGCAGCAGGCCCCAGAAAGGGAGAGTCTTTTCACTCACCGCTCCTCTGCAAATCTAGACTCCTGGAGTTTCCCTCTGTATCTTGTTGCCACACGTTCTGTTACAGACACCTAGGCAGATTTTTAAGCCACAGTTACATGCTCTAAGAACGCCAGGCCTAGGAGCTCTAACTTTATGTTGCCATTCAGCTCTGTGGCTAGGCTCCGCCCCCTATCCTCTTTATTTTTATTATTATGTTATTTAATGATTTCCTTAAATCGTTGAATTTTGCTTTCTTAAAATTTAAAGTCTTGGTTAAACCTTTAAGACACTGCTTATGAAAAGAAATTTCAAATGTGACCATGTTATGATCACTGTTACCCAAATGTTCTTTGACTTCTATGTTTGATATTATATCTGTATTATTTGATAGCACTAAATCCAATATAGCGTTACTCCTAGTTGGCTCCTCTATTAATTGTGACATGAAGTTATCCCTGAGAACATTTATAAATCTATCCCCCTTAGCTGAATTACTAGTTTCATTGGCCCAGTTTATATCAGGGTAGTTAAAATCTCCCATAATTACAGCACTGTTATCAGCAGCCTTACCTAATTGTATTAGTAGTTGAGTTTCATCCAGGTCACTAATGTTGGGGGGCTTGTAGCATGTTCCTAGTAATATATTTTTAGGATTTTTCCCCCCACTCTTTATTTCCACCCACAGGGTCTCTACATTGTTGCCTGTATCAGAAATATCTTCCCTTATTGTAGGTTAGAGGTTAGGTTTAATATACATGCAGATTCCTCCACCCCTTTTTTTTATTTCTGTCCCTAAATAAAGTATACCCCTCTAAGTTAACTGCCCAGTCATGTGAATCATCCCACCAAGTTTAAGTTATACTGATAACATCATAGTCCTCTTCTGCAACTAAGAGCATCAGCTCCCCCATTTTACCTATCATGCTTCTTGCATTTGTCGTCATACATTAAATTTTCATGTGCTTTCTGATGATACTTGGTGTGCTTTCCTCCATACTTTCTAATGTAACATTTCTGAAGTCATCTCTTCCTTGAGATATCAAAGGACTGACAGATTCACAGACTGATATCTCTATTCTATTGTGTTCTAACTGACCCTCCTCCCCTTTGCCTAGTTTAAAAGATTCTCTAAATTTGCTACCATCCTTTCCCCCAACACACCTGCACCCATGTCATTCAGATGCAACCCATCCTTACTTTACAAATTGTACCCAAGTGAAAAGTCAGCCCAGTGCTCTAAAAAGTCAAACCCCTCATTTTTACACCATGTTTTTAACCATGAATTAACAGACCTTAGCTCCTTCTGCCTTACTGAATTAGCACACTGCACTGGTAATATCTCAAATATTACTTTGGAGGTCCTTGCTTTAAGCTTACTACCTAACTCCCTGAAGTCATTTTTTAGGACTCTCCATCTCCCGCTGATTCCTTCATTAGTACCAATATGTACCATGACTGCAGGATCAGACCCACATCCCTCTAACAATCTATCAATACGCACAATATGCCTAACATGAGCCCCTGGAAGACAGCAAACTGTTCTATTTAAAGGGTCTGGATGACAAATTACCCTATCAACCTTCCTAATAATAGAGTCTCCTACCACCAACATCTGTCTCAGACCCTGACTTGTATGCCCCTCTTCCATGACTGAAGGACTGTTAACTATAGTATGCCCCTCTACCATTACTGAAGGACTGTCCACCATAGTATGCTGCTCTTCCACAACCAAAGGACTGTTCACTATACTAGGCAACACAGCCCTCTCTGACACTGCCACCCCTGAACTGATATCCCCAACATCTTCACTTAATCTGGCAAATCTGTTGGGGTGTACCAGCTTAGAACTGGCCTGTCTCTTCCGCTTACCTTTACCTCGCCCTCTAACTGTGACCCAGCTACATCCTGGAGTCTCCTCATCAGAATTCTCCCCATTCCCACTGCTAGAACCATTTACAAAGGCAATGTTTTCTTTCCAAAGGCACGGCGAGTCCACAAATCCATTCAATTAATAGTGGGAACCAATACCAAAGCTAGAGTCCACAGAATGGAAGGGAAGGATGCACAAGACATGCAAACCTAAACAGAAGGCACCACCACTTGAAGAACTTTCCTCCCAAAAGAAGCCTCAGCTGAGGCAAAAACATCAAATTTGGAAAATTTGGAAAAAGTATGCAATGATGACCAAGTGCCCGCCTTGCAAATTTGTTCCATAGAAGCATCTTTTTTTAAGGCCCAAGAGGAAGCGACAGCCCCAGTGGAGTGACACGTAATTTTCTCTGGAGGCTGCTGTCTAGCTGTCTCATAAGCAAATCAAAAAACACTTCTTAACCAGAGAGAGTAGAAGTGGCCTTCTGACCTTTCTATTTACCAGAAAAGACAACAAAAAAGAGCAGAAGATTGATTAAAATCTTTCATAGCCTGTAAATAGAACTTCAAAGGACACACAACATCCAGATTGTGCAACAACCGCTCCTTCTTAGAGGAAGGATTAGGACAAAATGAATTAACAATAATTTTTTGGTTAAAGGGACAGTCTACACCAGAATTTTTATTGTTTTAAAAGATAGATAATCCCTTTATTACCCATTCCCCAGTTTTGCATAACCAACACAGTTATAATAATATACTTTTAACCTCTGTGATTATCTTGTATCTAAGCCTCTGCAAACTGCCCCTTTATTTCAGTTCTTTTAACAGACTTGCAGTCTAGTCAATCAATGCCTGCTCCCAGATAACTTCACGTGCATGAGCACAGTGTTATCTATATGAAATATGTGAACTAACACCCTCTAGTGGTGAAAAACTGTTAAAATGCAATCTGAAAAGAGGTGGCCTTCAAGGTCTAAGAAATTAGGATATGAATCACCTAGGTTAAGCTTTCAACTAAGAATACCAAGAGAACAAAGCAAAATTGGTGATAAAAGTAAATTGGAAAATTGTTTAAAATTACATGCTCTATCTGAATCATGAAAAATTATTTTGGCCTAGACTGTCCCTTTAATATTGCATTCCGAAACCACCTTAGGTCGAAATCCTAATTTATTATGGAGAACTGCCTTATCCGCATGAAGAATAAGATAAGGAGAATCACATTGTAGAGCTGAAAGCTCTGAAACTCTACGGGCAGAGGAAATTGCCAGCAGAAACAAAACCTTCCAAGACAATAACTTAATCTCAACAGAATGCATAGGCTCAAATGGAGCCTGCTGCACAACCTTAAGAACCAGATTAAGACTCCAAGTAAGAGCAATTGACCTAAACACAGGTCTGATTCTAACCAAAGCCTGGACAAAAGATTAAACATCTGTGTCAAAATTGCCAGATGCTTCTGAAGAAGAATCGACAGAGCCAAAATCTGACCCTTCTCCAGGCCCTCCTAAAGAAAGGACAGAATACAGGGAATTCTCACCTGACTCCAAGAAAAACCCCTAGATCTGCACCAATGAAGGTATTTAAGCCATACCTTATAATAAATCTTGCGAGTATCAGGCTTTCAAGCCTGAATAATAGTCTCAATAACTTTGACAGAAAAACCTTGTCTGGACAAGACTAAGCATTCAATCTCCAAGCAGTCAGCTTCAGAGAGACTAAGTTCGGATGGAGGAAGGGACCCTGAAGTAGAAGATCCTTCCTCACAGGCAAATTTCCAGAGGGGAAATTACGACATCCTCACTAGGTCTGCAAACCAAGTTCTGCAAGGCCACGCTGGAGCTATTAGAATCACCGAAGCAAGCTCCTGTTTGATACGAGCTATCACCCGAGGAAGGAAGGTAACCAGAGAAAACAGATAAATTAGACAAAAATCCCATGGCATTGCTAGGGCATCTACAAGAGCTGCTTTAAGATCTCTTGATCTTGTTCCATATCTTGGAAACTTGGTGTTTAGATGAGATGCCATCAGATCCAGCTCTGGAACTCCCCACTTGAGGGTTAACATTGAGAAAACTTCTGGATGGAGAGCCCATTCCCCTGGATGAAACGTCTGCCTGCTCAGATAATCCGCTTCCCAGTTGTTCACCTCTGGGATATGAATAGCAGAGAGATGACAATTGTGAGACTCTGCCCACTGAAGAATGCGAGTCACCTCCTTCATAGCTAACAAGCTCAGATTTCCTCCTTGGGGGTTGATATATTCCACTGAAGTGATGTCCGATTCAAATCTGATAAACCGGACTAAACTCAATTGAGGCAAAGCTGATAGAGCATTGAGAATTGCTCTCAATTCTAGGATATTTATAGGGAGGGCAGACTCCTGCTGAGTCCAAAGTCCCTTAGCTCTTAGGGACCCCAAACTGCTCCCTAGCCTAACAGGGTGGCATCCGTGGTCACAATCTCCCAAGAATGTCTCAGAAAACAAGTTTCCTGAGACAAATGGTCCTGGGAGATCGACCAAGACAGAGACATCCTTGTCTGAGAGTCTAAAACTATCCTATGAGAGAGATCCGAGTGGTCTCCGTTCCATTGATTGAGCATACATAAATGTAGAGGTCTCAGATGGAAGCGAGCAAACAGAATAATGTCCATGGATGTCACCATGAGACCAATTACTTCCATGGATACAGCCACCGATGGACACACAGAGGACTAAAGAGAATGACAAGCCTCCCGAAACTTGAATTTTCTGACCTCCGTTAAAAAAATCTTCATAGATACTGAGTCTATGATTGTCCCCAGAAAACATACTCTGGCACTTGGCACCATGGAACCTTTTCCCTAGATTCACCTTCCACCTGTAAGAGCAGAGAATAGCTAACAGAGAATCTGTATGGGATCTTGCTAACTGAAAAAATGGCGCCTGGACCAAGATATCATCCAGGTAAGGAGCCACCACAATCCCTAGAGGTCTGACCACAGCCAAAAGTGCCCCTAGAACTTTGGAAAAGATTTGAGGAGCAGTGGCGAGGCCGAAAGGCAGGGCTACAAATTGGAAATGTTGATCCAAAAAAGCAAACCTCAAGAACTTGAAGTGTTCCCTGTGGATAGGCACATGAAGATACGCATCCTTTAGATCTATAGTGGTCATAAACTGACCCTCCTGAACAAGAGGGAGAATAGAACGAATAGTCTCCATTTTGAAGGACAGGATCTTGAAAAACTTGTTGAGAGACTTTAGGTCTAGAATCGGTCGAAAATTTCCCTCCTTTTTTGGAGCTACAAAAAGATTTGAATAACATCCCTGACCCTGTTCTGCAAGAGGAACTAGGATAATCACTCCCAGAGAGGACAAATACCTGACGCAGTTTAAGAAGGCCTCTTTCTTTACCTGGTTTACAGATAATCTTGATAATAGAAATCTGTCCCTGGGGGACAAGACTTGAATCCTATACTGTATCCCTGGGAAACTACATACACTGCTCAAGGATCTGGAAAAAGGAAAGCCTGCCTCCTACCTGATCCAGAACTGGATCTGGGCGGCCCCTTCATGCTGGCTTAGCCTCAGCGGAAGGCTTTCTGAATTGCTTACCCTTGTTCCAGGGCTGGCTAGCTCTCCAAAAAGTCTTAGCCTGCTCAGATTTAAAAGAGGAGGAAGATCTCTGCTGTCCCTTGAAGTTACGAAAGGAACAAAAATTAGAAGTCTGACGACCCTTGGGTCTATTCTTCTTATCCTATGGTAAAAAAACTCCCTTTCCACCAGAAATTATCCCTGCCAGACCAGGACCAAATAAAGTCTTACCCCTAAAAGGTAGAGACAGAAGCTTGAATTTAGAAGTCAATTTCGCAGACCAAGACTTTAACCAAAGGGCTCTTCGGGCTAGTATCGCAAAACTATAAATCTTGGCTCCCAGTCTAACAACTTGCATACTGGCATCACACATAAAAGTATTAGCCAGCTTTAGAGCCTTGATCCTATCTAGGATCTCCTATATAGTAGTCTCTTCTGAAATTAGATCAGACAAAGAGTCACACCAATAAGAGGCTGCACCAGCAACTGTTGCAATACTAGCAACTGGTTGCTACTGCAAACCCTGATGAAGAAACTTTTTTTAAATAACCCTTCAGTTTCTTATCCATAGGGTCTCTAAAAGAGGAACTATCCTCGAGAGGAATAGTAGTTCTCTTGGCTAAGGAAGATATAGCACCCTCTACTCTATGAACAGTACGCCACAGATCTCACACTGAATCAGCCACAGGAAACATCTTTTTAAACACAGGAGACAGGTTGAAAGGAACACCCGGCTTCTCCCATTTCTGAGATATAATGTCAGACAGGTGATCTGGAGCAGGAAAAACCTTCACAGATTTAGATTTGACATCAAAAACTCTATTCAGTTTATTGGCCTTTTTAGGAGCCTCTGCAACAGTATCAGAGTCATCCAAAGTAGCTTAAACCTCCTTGAAAAGTAAACCGAGATGCTCCAGTTTAAATCTAAACTTAACTTTCTCTGAATCTATTGTAATAGGAACTGCAGATTCTGAATCAGAGATCTCGCCCTCAGAAGCTGCTGAGGAATGATCCTCACTAGATGACGGAGAAAGACTAACCAAATCAGTCTTGGCGGAATCAGAACCCATAGAAATGTTGTTAGATTTCCTCTTCCTTTTACCAGAACTAAGTAAAACCATTAGAGCTGCAGAAACTGCAGAAGTCAACTGTGCAGCAAAATCCTTAGGCAAACAAACACTCCCAGAGACTGAGAGGAACCGTATGTCACTGAATGTGAATCTGTCAAAGACTTGGAAATGTTAGCAGAAGGCTGAGACAACCACTGAACAACATTATCCTGAGAAAAAGAAGGCTCACATAAGGAATCCTTATCCGGGGAAGAAAATGGCACAGGAGGTATAATCTGGGCATCTGCACAATAAAAACATTTATCAAATGACAGAGAAAGCTTGGGATCGGCTTCCATAATAAATAGAATAGCCCTTATTTCCCTTATACTCTAATTTCAACACAAAAAATTTGAATAAAATTCTAAGCATAGATAAATAATTATTAAAACCGGCACCTCTACACCCCAGCCACGCTGAAGAGACTCACCCAACCGGTAACCAGGAATTCAATCCACACCAGCAGATAAATCATGTTCAAACTGCAGATCCTAGAAAGCTGCAAACATCAGAGAGAAGCTACAGGCAGGAAAAAAAAGTAAGATGCAGTCCAACAACTTTCTTAAAGAGATATTAACAAAAATAAATAAAAGGTAAACTTGTACAAACAAATCCCCATAGCTAAATTTAAAAAAAGCCTTCAAATGACAGAACAGTGCCCTGAACTGCTGCTCAAATAATTCACAACCTTTAAAGGGGATATTCAGTCCCATAAGGATCCACCTTGTTCTTTAAGTATCCTTTTTTTCTCTTTTTTTTAATAACAAGGAACTCCTAAGTGCTGCATCCTTCTCAACTAGAAGGTAAAAACACTTATCTGTGGATCCGCTGTAGGGCATGTACAGCAAAAAGGTGTGAAAGAATCCTTACTGACATAGACCTGTAGATAAAGAAAAAACAGAGTAACCAACCCTGGTTTTCTATATAGGGTAGCAAAAATGTTGGAAGGTAAGCAAAGACCACCTCGCCATCTTACAACTGCTAAAAGCCACCATTACTCTTGGACACAGCATAACCCCAATCCATGCTTGCAGGGATAAGTACCCATTAAAGGATTAACAATTTGATTTCTTCAGACACCTTCTTCGCACATCAACTACAATGTTACACAGGCAAAAAATGACTGGGGATTGTGGGTAGTGGGAGGATATTTGAAGCTTTGCTGGGGTATTCTTTGCCTCCACCTAGGGCGCGATCCGATATAGGTCGTAGTTTTCGGCGCAAGCGAGGGAACCCGCGCCGCCCGTAATTTCACCTTGCAACTCAACCTATCCAATATACTGCACCGTCAGATGCTAAACTGGCGTAAGTAGGAAAAACCTGCGATCAACTAAAATGTGCGCAAATACACATTTTAGTCGTCGCAAGTACTTACGCCAGTATTTTGTTCACGTAAAGTCTCAATAAAGTGTAGTTTTATGCAAATTAGCCTACGAATTGTAAAAAACAACGGCCAATTCTAAAAGATGCGCCACGTAATTACGCCATTCAAAATTCATACATGAACCCATGCACAGCGGCGATTTTCTTTAGTGTGTTTGGTTGGTTCTTGGAGCTACAGCACACTACAGTGAGTAGAGAGATTAGTGGTAAGAGTAGTGAGAGAGGAGCATTTTATTAAGTTAGTTAGGTCGGATTGTTGGATTGGTAAGCCTGTACATTTATTTACACTTTTTTTTTACATATTGCACACATTTTGCATACACACATATACAAAATACACAGCATTTTTTTTTCTAACACCTCACACATTTTATTTATCTTTTACAGTGTGATAGGCTGAGTGTTTGGTTGTGATTGTGTGTGATTGAAGTGGAAGTGAGTGTGAGTGTGTGTAGTTTGAGGATGACAGGGAGAGCTAGGGCGGGGGGGAGGGATGGGTAGTTGCAGGGAGAGGATTATGGACAGGAGGAGCAGCAGGGTCCCCGTCAGGGAGTGAGTGGAGGGGGGAGAGTTAGAAGGGAGGATGGGAGTGGGGTTGCCCCAAGGTCAGGCACACTCAGAAGAGGGACAGAGGGTGCACATGGGCTAGAAGGGGGGAGGAGGGAGAGGATAGGGAGGAACCCACACCAGGGACATCCTAGGGAGGGAGCCAGGCGGCCCAGGACGAGGAGCGCATGAGGTACCCCAACTTCTCTTTTGCAGAAAACCTTGCGCTAGTCCAGGCCGTCCTGGAGAACCACACCGCCCTCTTTGGCCAAGAGAAGGGCAAAGGAGTTGCCCGAAGGCAGAAAGATACATGGCTGAGGGTCGAGGAGGCAGTCAATGTCGTGACCCAGCAGAGGAGGAATGTGAATGGGCTCAAGAAAAGGTGGAATGACTGCAAGAGGCGGGTCAAGGAGAACATGGGCCAAGAAGCCATGCAGCTGAGAGGAACAGGCGGTGGTCCTCACCATGAGGCGGAATATAATGAGTGGCAGGAGCTCATTCGCAGGTCCCTGAGCCTCACAGCAGTCCGTGGACTTCCAGGGGCTCGTGACTCAGGGACTGCAACATCAGCACAGCATGCTGGTGAGTAACAGCCCACACACCAGTATTATATGTATTTGAGATATAACATCCTTTAATGTCACACATTCATGTACACAATGAGGAGCATGGTATTTGGCCTACTAACAAAAACATCTACAATTAGATTTCACATTAAAGGGACATTAAACCAAAGCTTTTTATGTCATTATTCAGATAGAGAATACAGTTTTAAACAACATCCCAATTTACTTCTATTATGTAATTTGCTTCATTATTTTGTTATTCTTTGTTTATTAAATATCAATGCACATGGGTGAGCCAATCACATGAGGCACTGATGTGCAGCCACCAATCAGCAGCTTCTGAGCCTATCTAGATATGCTTTTCAGCTAAGAATATCAAGAGAATGAAGCAAATTAGGTAATGGAAGTAAATTACAAAGTTGTTTAAAATTGCATGCTCTAGCTGAATCATGAAAGAATACAAATGGGTTTAATATCCATTTAATGCTACTTAACACATTGAAATTCATGATATGAGGTGGAATAGAGAAATACTAACATGTCTCGGAGTAACACAGGCCACAAGCCACATGTAGAGTTTTCAGTAAATGGACACTATAGCCATCACAATACTTTTAGCTCAAGAAAGCACGTTATGTGCCTACATCAGGCTAAAGGAAATTGTGTGACCAAAGTGTCACTTAAAGAACACATTTTCTCCATCACTGACATGTACACAGAACTATTGTATGTAACACATACATGTATACTTTGCATATTCAAATCCCTCATATCACAAATCACAATGTGCCCATGCATGTTATAGAGTTTGACATGAGAATGAGTATAGGCCCTAGCATGTATCAATGTACATTGTATGCCCACATGGATATATATATGATTGTACTAATACCTCTCATCATTTGACTCCTCCACAGAACCTCCTGTCACCAGGGTGCAAACGGCCATGCATCCACCGCAACCACCAGGCCAGAGGATGGCTCCAGCACAACCAGCAGGCCAGAGGATGGCTCCACCACAACAACCAGGCCAGAGGATGGCTCCACCACAACAACCAGGCCAGAGAATACCTCAACAGTATGCTCCCAGGCATGAGGTGGGTTGGATTGCCTCTGTTGAGGACCCATATGTCATGCCACCAAGATTTGAAGAGGAGCCCTGGCAGGAGCCCTGGCCGGAGAACTATTCATTTGGTTATGAGGGGCATCATGCCATATATCATGCCAGTCAGGACTTTTACCACCAGGACATACAAACTGGTCGCACACCAGCCGTCAATGGGACTACCAGTCCACCTGGAGAGCTCCACCATCCACTTCCCTTGGAAGAGCTCCAGCATATGAAGAGGAGCATATAGCTGTGGTATTTCCTCCTGAGGCACCAGCCAGCATAGTTCCTCCTGAGGCACCAGCCAGCATAGTTCCTCCTGAGGCACCAGCCAGCATAGTTCCTGAGGAGGGACCAGCCAGCATAGTTCCTGATGAGGCACCAGCCAGCATAGTTCCTGATGAGGCACCAGCCAGCATTGTTCCTGATGAGGCACCAGCCAGCATTGTTCCAGATGCAACAGCAGCTACAGTTGAACCTGCGCCTAGAATCCCTGCTGGTGAAGAGCCTTTAGATCCTCTGACTTCCGCCCTAGGCGACGAATACATTGCCCTCCAGAGGAGGCAAACATCAATCAACCTGCGAGAGGCTCACATCAACCTGCGAGAGAATGCAGAGAGACCAACGCAGATTTTACAGGAGCCAACAGACTTTACTACAGCGTTCCATTGAGCTGCAACGGGATATGGCAGCATCTTTAAGTGGTATCGTCCAGAACCAATCTCAGATGCTGAGAGTTATTTCGGACATGCAGATGCAGAGTGACAACAGATGGCGGGAACAAAACCAACTGTTGGGTGTGTTGGTGGAGCATTTCACACACCAGCAGGACATTGCCTCGAGCCTCTCATCTGTGGCCAGCACTCCTGCAGAATCCTCTGAATCCACACAACCCAGGAGAGACAGGAGAGCCACTCCAGGCACCTCAGCCCCCTCATCTAAGAAGCCAAAAAAAAAAAAATATTGTTATATTTCATCCTAAATATTGTCCTCTGTTATTTACCATATAATTGTCATCCACATCCATGTGAGGGGTGTTTTAGTACACTAATATTTTTGAAAAATATAATAAGGCCTGTGTGGAAATGGCCCAGAAAAGGTAATATCATCATGTTTATGACATATTCATGTTCTCTAAACCACATCACATAGTTGTGTATGAAGGGTACATATAGTGACATTCACTTTTAAGATGTAAATCAAGGTTTCTAACATCCAATAGAAATTAACCCATGTGCAGGGATAGGCACGAGCCAAGGCTGTGGCGGACATTTTCTAAGGTAAAGACTTTTAGTGAAGGACACCTTGCCTATCCCTGCACATGGGTATATATATCTAAATAATAATGTTTTTACAGAAGGTGTGAACATAAGGTATAAACATCCATTTTCGTTCCTCTAAATGATAGTCAATAAATCATAGTGACCAAAACATGAATTGAACTAATGATATATTTTCAGTAATTAGGGTGGTTAAGGGAATGGGGGTGGGATGTAGTAGTTTCACTTACATGCAGTGGAACTCCGCAGTATGTAATTCGATGACCAGCTGCAGCAGGGGCAGCACCATCACCATGGACCTCAGCAGCAACTATAGAATCAGCATGTGTAGACAGAACAACAGGGGATTGTAGGGCTTCCAGCACCCCTTGTACCCCATGATGACCCCTTGTGCCCCATGATGCACCCCTTGTGCCCCATGATGACCCCTTGTGCCCCATGATGCACCCATTGTGCCCCATGATGACCCCTTGTGCCCCATGATGCACCCCTTGTGCCCTATGATGCACCCCTTGTGCCCCATGATGACCCCTTGTGCCCCATGATGCACCCCTTGTGCCCCATGATGCACCCCTTGTGCCCCATGATGACCCCTTTGTGATTGGTTTGACAAACTTGCAGGGGCAGGAATAATAAATGCTTTGAAGAGGTTAACTATTTGTGATCAAGCTGCTAATATGTATGTTGTTAAGCATGCACTTGTTAGGCCTTCAGAGAGTTACGTTGGTTTCTAAGTCAGTGCAAGCGTTGCAGCGCCTTCAATTTGTGGCGAGATGAGAATGGAGTAGATTTTCTGAAATCTGCGCACGCAAGTCCTTACGCCGTATATTGGATACCAAACTGCGCGTGTTTTGTATGTCAGTCTATGGGCCAAAAAACGACGGGCGAAGGCAGAAATATACGCACGTAACTTCTAAGTTATGCCGTATATAGGATACCAAACCCGCGCAAATATTGGCGTCGCCGGCTTTTGCGGGCGACGATTTTTATCGGATCGGTCCCCTAGTGGCCAGGAGTTGAATTCCCACTAGTAATTGAATAGATTTGTGGAATCTCCGTGCCATTGGTAAGAAACATTCTTAAATAAATGCTGCCATATAAACATTAGACATGAGCATTCGTTTTTTTAACAATCAAAGAAAATATTGAAAATACCATTTTCGTAATTTCTTTGCATTACCGAAAACTTGAAAAAAAAATTTAAGAAAACTAAATAGAAAAGAAAAACGCTTTCTTTTAAAATTTTCATTTTTAGTTGGTGCAAGCTGTTTTTTATGGTGCAAAGGCTTTATCCAATAATTGAAAACCTGGAAGCAACAGTAGAATAGATTGAACGTTTTTCTCAGCCTGTCAGTGGAAGCCTGTGGTGTTTTCTAGCCAACCAGCATTCTCAGAAAGTGAAAAATTGTTGTTTTTTTTTCTTATTGCAGAATTGCTCTCAAATCTTTGGAGGAACTGGAGGAAACTATGGACATTTGGACATGGATTGGACAAACATAATGTCATCTGGTAGTTTTGTCACAGTAGCACCATGCTGCACAACACATATTTAGCAGTCACCAAAGAGACAAATGTATTAGGCAGACTTAGAAGAACTATGAAATCATAAAAGATAAATGTAGAGACTTAGCAGTGGAGAATGGAGAGGAGATTGAGAAGAGAACTTAGATGATTTAGAACGAGTATGCAATTTAAAACAACTTTCCAATTTACTTCTATTATCTAATTTGCTTAATTCTCTTGATATCCTTTGTTGAAAATCAGATCTAAATAGGTTCAGTAGTTACCGATTGCTGGCTGCACATAGATGCCTCATGTGATTGGCTCAGCCATGTTCTTTGTCATTTCTTCAACAAAGGATATCTAAAGAATGAAGCAAATTAGATAATAGAAGTAAATTGCAATGCTGTTTAAAATTGTATTTTCTATCTGAATCATGAAGAAAAATTGGATTTCATGTCCCTTTAAATGGATACTAAACATTAAATTACTCATTGCTTGAATGATGTATTCAGATTAGCCTGAGAATATTTTGCACATGTATTTTTAAAAATTATATTAGCTTTAATGGCCATAAAGTAGTGGGTGCTGCCATATTGTAACTTAGGTTACCTTTTCTGCTGAGGCCAATTAGAATGGTTATAAATGGATTACTAGAGTGTGCAACCAATGAATGATGGATTACAGCTGCGTCTGCACTTCATATTTAAATAAATTGGAAAGCCCACAATATTTAGAATTAAATTACAGGAAGGAATACAAAATAAATAATTAAAGTATAATACAAAGTTGTTTTACTACATGTAGTTATACAATTTATATTATATTTATATTAATTATATTATATTTATATTAATATATTGAGGTGTTTAATGTCCCTTTAAAAAAAAATGGTTGCTGCCGGCATAGATATTTTTAAAATAGTAAAATTAAAATAGTACTATAATAGCCAGCAGCCGCATAGCTAATACTATGCAAGAAATGGTTAAAGTGTGCAACTGGGCATGTGAGAGTGTGTGTGCACTGTGTGGTTGTTGTTTGATGCAAAAGGTGTTACTGACGCTGCAAGAGTAAAAGTACATTGCGCTAATTCAACCGATGACAAGTATGTGTGGTCATATGGGATTGTGAAGACACAGTAAAATGGTTGACACAATAATATGGTGTTACTGACTGACACTGCAGGAGTAACACCACATTGCGCTAATTCAACCGACAAGTATGTGTGGTATGGAAAATGAGTGTGTAATTATGTATGTGACTGTGTATTGTGTGTTGTAATTTTTCTTTGTTTTAATCAATTGTATCCTACAAAAAAATAGAAAGTAATTAATATTAAAGGGACATGAAACCCCTAATTTTTCTTTTCATGATTCAGATAGAACATACATTTTTAAACAACTTTTCAATTTACTTCTCTTATCAACTTTGCTTCATTCTTTTGATATCCTTTATTGAAGGAGCAACAGTTCACTACTGGGAGCAAGCTGAACACACTGGTAATACAATGACAAGAGGCATGTATGTGCAGCCACTAGTGATGTCGCGAATAGTTCGCCCGCTAATAGTTCCCGGCAAACATAGCATGTTCGCGTTCGCCGCGGCGGGCGAACATATGCAATGTTCGATCCGCCCCCTATTCGTCATCATTGAGTAAACTTTGACCCTGTACCTCACAGTCAGCAGGCACATTCCAGCCAATCAGCAGCAGACCCTCCCTCCCAGACCCTCCCACCACCTGGACAGCATCCATTTTAGATTCATTCGGAAGCTGCATTCTTAGGGAGAGGAGGGACAGTGTAGCTGCTGCTGATTAATAGGGAAATCGATAGCTAGGCTAGTGTATTCAGTGTCCACTACAGTCCTGAAGGACTCATCTGATCTCTGCTGTAAGGACAGCACCCCAAAAAGCCCTTTTTAGGGCTAGAACATCAGTCTGCTTTTTTTTTTTTTCCCTGTGTAATCTAATTGCAGTTGCCTGCCTGCCAGCGTGTGTGTTAGGCTCACAGCGTATACTGTGCCCACTTGCCCAGTGCCACCACTCATATCTGGTGTAACAGTAGTGTACATTTAAAAAAAAACAACACTTTTTTGACTGTGAAATAATAGCAGACAGCTGCCAGTACCCAAGATGGCCACCAATAAGGCAGATGGGGAGGGTTAGAGAGCTGTTTTGCGGGGGATCAGGGAGGTTGGGAGCTAAGGGGGGATGCTACACCAAAGCATATGTAAATATGCTAAAAAAATTACAAAAAATGTAAAAACCTTTTATTTTAGTACTGGCAGACTTTCTGCCAGTACTTAAGATGGCGGGGACAATTGTGGGGTGGGGGAGGGAAGGGAGCTGTTTGGGAGGGATCAGGGGGTCTGATGTGTCAGGTGGGAGGCTGATCTCTAGACTAAAGCTAAAATTAACCCTGCAAGCTCCCTACCAACTACCTAATTAACCTCTTCACTGCTAGCCATAATACACGTGTGGTGCGCAGCAGCATTTAGCGGCCTTCTAATTACCAGAAAACAACGCCAAAGTCATATATGTCTGCTATTTCTGAACAAAGGGGATCCCAGAGAAGCATTTACAACCATTTGTGCCATAATTGCACAAGCTGTTTGTAAATCATTTCTGTGAGAAACCTAAAATTGCGAAAAAATTTAAGTTTTTTTAAATTTGATCGCATTTGGCAGTGAAATGGTGGCATGAAATATACCAAAATGGGCCTAGATCAATACTTTGGGTTGTCTACTACACTACAAGCTCCCTACATGCTCCCTAATTAACCCCTTCACTGCTGGGCATAAAATACATGTGGTGCGCAGTGGCATTTAGCAGCCTTCTAATTACCAAAAAGCAACGCCAAAGCCATATAAGTCTGCTATTTCTGAACAAAGGGGATCCAAGAGAAGCATTTACAACCATTTGTGCCATAATTGCATAAGTTGTTTGTAAATAACTTCTGTGAGAAACCTAAAGTTTGTGAAAAAGTGAACAATTTTTTTTTTTTTTTATCGCATTTGGCGGTGAAATGGTGGCATGAAATATACCAAAATGGACCTAGATCAATACTTTGGGATGTCTTCTAAAAAAATATATATACATGTCAAGGGATATTCAGGTATTCCTGACAGATATCAGGGTTCCAATGTAACTAGCGCTCATTTTGAAAAAAAGTGGTTTTGAAATAGCAAAGTGCTACTTGTATTTATTTCCCTATAACTTGCAAAAAAAGCAAAGAACATGTTAACATTGGGTATTTCTAAACTCAGGACAAAATTTAGAAACTATTTAGCATGGGTGTGTTTTGGTGGTTGTAGATGTGTAACAGATTTTGGGGGTCAAAGTTAGAAAAAGTGTGTTTTTTTCCATTTTTTCCTCATATTTTATAATGTTAGGTGATTTATGCCCTTTATGGATTAAAACCAGACTCTGCATCAACTATGTAATTTTCCATGGGAGTTTTGCCATGGATCCCCCTCCGGCATGCCACAGTCCAGGTGTTAGTCCCCTTGAAACAAGTTTTCCATCACTATTGTGGCCAGAAAGAGTCCCTGTGGGTTTTAAAATTCGCCTGCCTATTGAAGTCTATGGAGGTTCGCCCGGTTCGCCCGTTCGCGAACATTTGTAGAAGTTCGCGTTCGCTGTTCGCGAATGCAAAATTTTAGGTTCGCGACATCACTAGCAGCCACCAATCAGCAGCTAGCTCCCAGTTCTTGGGCCAATCTAGATATGCTTGTCAGGGATTATCTATCTTTTTAAACAATAAAAAATCTGGAGTAGACTGTCCCTTTAAGCCAATGACAAGAGGCATATATGTGTAAACAATTATCTGCTATCTCCCTTCCTGCTTCTGAACCTCAGCCTACCTGTAGGTATTCTTTTCAACTAAGGATACCAAGAAAAAGAAGCAAATTAGAATAAAAAATAAGTATACTGAAAAGTTGTTAAAAAGTGCATGCTCTATCTGCAGCGTGAATTATAAAAATGTTTCATGTCCCTTTAAGAATAGACACTTTCACTTCAATATACTAGTCTGTACTTTTTAGTTTTACCAAAATGCAGTACACAAGAATTAGATGATTAAATGATAAAAGAATAAATTTAAATGGAAAGGAAAGACAAAATTAAACTTGCAAGAATCAGATAGAGCATGCAATTTTAAGACACTTTTAAGATCACTTCTGTTTTCAATTGTTCTTTGTTCTCTTGGTATCCATTGTTGAAAATGAATAGGCACTATCCTACACTAGTGAGAGCTAGCTGGTGATTGGTGCCTGTATACATTTGCCTCTTGTGTGGCTAGATGTGTTCAGTGCAATACTGTTCCTTCAGCAAAAGGATAACAAGAAAATGAAGCACTACAATAAAAGTAAATTTGAAAGTTGTTTAAAATAGTATATAGTTACTGTACCTTTAAGTCATTTTTTTAGTTTCCCCAAAAATGCAGTGCAGAAAAATTAGATGTATAAATAAAAGAACAAGTTTAAAAATGACATATAATGACAAAACTGAAGCTAATATAGCTGATTACCGCGTCAAAATGGTAAAAATCTGCACTGTAGCTATAAACAAAAATTTTAGGCAAAACGAAAATTTGGAAAGAAAATCATTTGAAACAAAATGAAAATTTCTGAAGAAATGAAAACTTTTGGCGTGCACATGTCTAATAGACGTTACCTAACTAGCTATATTCTTCAAAGAAGACCTTAACAACAAAGTTCATTTGATAATAGAAGTAAATTGGATTTTTAAACAAACTGTATGACCCATGTGAACCATGGCAGAAACAAATGTGGGCTTCATGTCCCTTTAAAATTAAATAAAAAAAATAAAAAAATCAAAGCTGCACAGCAATGCTTTCTGTATTTCACACCTCCTATTTATTTCACTTTTTCCCTATTCTCCTTAGAACTGAAAACCATAGGTTTCATAAACATTTATAGAAATTGTCTCCTTAGGTTCAATAGTGCATAGTATTTAAATTAAGATAAACACAGGTCACACCGTGTTGTAAAGTAAAGAATTGCAAATTATTCATTCTTCAGGGAATGCTAAATTATCATTAGCATAAATTAAATCATGATTCAGATTATTTGTAATAGAAGCAAAATACCTGCGGGCTTGTATGCTAATAAACATCTTATTGTTTTTATATACCAGAATCCAGTTTTGAAGTTTAAAAACATTTATTGAGTGTTTGGAGACCTGCCATTGAATTTTATTAGAATTAACCTAGCAAGCCCATTGCTAAGAATTTTCCATTCTTAATTAATCCAATACGTGTTGAATATTCGTAAGACATTGCTTTAATACTTTTGGGGACATTCATTGATTTACGTTTTTGAAGTGTATGTTACTCATTTGTATTTGTCATTTGTAATTCTATTTTAATCACATAACTCAGACCACTTATGTTTATTTTTGTTTTTGTGTTTTTTTTAAGAAATAGATAAACGTATTGTTTATAGATGCTTGTAATACTGAAAAGAACACATGCAAGTACTTAAGTGTTTCGATCATATCACGATGCATAAATATATTAATATTAAAAGAACACACACATATGTAAACTCTGGTTTTGGTTAAAAATATACGTTGTTTTTCTAATTCACTTCAGAGCATAACAGATACCATTAGAAATATTAAAGAATATGTTTATTTCTGCAAAAATCTTTCTGTTAAAGGTTATGGCTATTAGAGTGGTCAGCTAACACACATAATGTGCTTTCTAAACTTAGTTGTGCATTCCCACTGCTCAGCTAGCTGTGTATTTAAAATACTAAGGCCTAGATTTGGAGTTTGGCGGTAGCCGTGAAAACCAGCGTTAGAGGCTCCTAACGCTGGTTTTAGGCTACCGCCGGTATTTGGAGTCATTCAAAAAAGGGTCTAACGCTCACTTTTCAGCCGCGACTTTTCCATACCGCAGATCCCCTTACGTCAATTGCGTATCCTATCTTTTCAATGGGATCTTTCTAACTCCGGTATTTAGAGTCGTGGCTGAAGTGAGCGTTAGAATTCTAACGACAAAACTCCAGCCGCAGAAAAAAGTCAGTAGTTAAGAGCTTTCTGGGCTAACGCCGGTTCATAAAGCTCTTAACTACTGTGCTCTAAAGTACACTAACACCCATAAACTACCTATGTACCCCTAAACCGAGGTCCCCCCACATCGCCGACACTCGATTACATTTTTTCTAACCCCTAATCTGCCGACCGCCACCTACGTTATACTTATGTACCCCTAATCTGCTGCCCCTAACACCGCCGACCCCTATATTATATTTATTAACCCCTAACCTGCCCCCCACAACGTCGCAGCCAGCTACCTACAATAATTAACCCCTAATCTGCCGACCGCAAAGAGCCGCCACCTACATTATAGCTATGTACCCCTAATCTGCTGCCCCTAACACCGCCGACCCCTATATTATATTTATTAACCCCTAATCTGCCCCCCACAACGTCGCCTCCACCTGCCTACACTTATTAACCCCTAATCTGCAGAGCGGACCGCACCGCTATTATTATAAAGTTAATAACCCCTAATCCGCCTCACTAACCCTATAATAAATAGTATTAACCCCTAATCTGCCCTCCCTAACATCGCCGACACCTAACTTCAATTATTAACCCCTAATATGCCGACTGGAGCTCACCGCTATTCTAATAAATGTATTAACCCCTAAAGCTAAGTCTAACCCTAACACTAACACCCCCCCTAAATTAAATATAATTTTAATCTAACGAAATTAATTAACTCTTATTAAATAAATTATTCCTATTTAAAGATAAATACTTACCTGTAAAATAAATACTAATATAGCTACAATATAAATTATAATTATATTATAGCTATTTTAGGATTAATATTTATTTTACAGGTAACTTTGTAATTATTTTAACCAGGTACAATAGCTATTAAATAGTTAAGAACTATTTAATAGCTAAAATAGTTAAAATAATTACAAATTTACCTGTAAAATAAATCCTAACCTAAGTTATAATTAAACCTAACACTACACTATTAATAAATTAATTAAATACAATACCTATAATTATCTACAATTAAACCTAACACTACACTATCAATAAATTAAATACAATTCCTACAAATAAATACAATGAAATAAACTAACTAAAGTACAAAAAATAAAAAAGAACTAAGTTACAAAAAATAAAAAAATATTTACAAAGATTAGAAATATATTACAACAATTTTAAACTAATTACACCTACTCTAAGCCCCCTAATAAAATAACAAATCCCCCCAAAGTAAAAAAATGCCCTACCCTATTCTAAATTACTACAGTTCAAAGCTCTTTTACCTTACCAGCCCTGAACAGGGCCCTTTGCGGGGCATGCCCCAAGAAGTTCAGCTCTTTTGCCTGTAAAAAAAAACATACAATACCCCCCCCAACATTACAACCCACCACCCACATACCCCTAATCTAACCCAAACCCCCCTTAAATAAACCTAACACTAAGCCCCTGAAGATCTCCCTACCTTGAGTCGTCTTCACCCAGCCGAGCCAAATTCTTCATCCAAGCGGAGCAAGAAGAGGTCCTCCATCCGGTAGAAGTCTTCATCCAAGCGGGGCAGAAGAGTTCTTCCATCCGATTGAAGTCTTCATCCAAGAGGCATCTTCTATCGTCATTCATCCGGAGCGGAGCGGCAGCATCCTGAAGACCTCCGACGCAGAACATCCATCCTGGCCGACGACTGAACGACGAATGACGGTTCTTTTAAATGACGTCATCCAAGATGGCATCCCTCGAATTCCGATTGGCTGATAGGATTCTATCAGCCAATCGGAATTAAGGTATGAATATTCTGATTGGCTGATGGAATCAGCCAATCAGAATCAAGTTCAATCCGATTGGCTGATCCAATCAGCCAATCAGATTGAGCTCGCATTCTATTGGCTGTTCCGATCAGCCAATAGAATGCGAGCTCAATCTGATTGGCTGATTCAATCAGCCAATCAGATTTTTCCTACCTTAATTCCGTCATTCGTCGTTCAGTCGTTGGCCAGGATGGATGTTCCGCGTCAGAGGTCTTCAGGATGCTGCCGCTCCGCTCCGGATGGATGACGATAGAAGATGCCTCTTGGATGAAGACTTCAATCGGATGGAAGAACTCTTCTGCCCCGCTTGGATGAAGACTTCTACCGGATGGAGGACCTCTTCTTGCTCCGCTTGGATGAAGAATTTGGCTCGGCTGGGTGAAGACGACTCAAGGTAGGGAGATCTTCAGGGGCTTAGTGTTAGGTTTATTTAAGGGGGGTTTGGGTTAGATTAGGGGTATGTGGGTGGTGGGTTGTAATGTTGTGGGGGGGTATTGTATGTTTTTTTTTACAGGCAACAGGGCTGAACTTCTTGGGGCATGCCCCGCAAAGGGCCCTGTTCAGGGCTGGTAAGGTAAAAGAGCTTTGAACTTTAGTAATTTAGAATAGGGTAGGGCATTTTTTTATTTTGGGGGGCTTTGTTATTTTATTAGGGGGCTTAGAGTAGGTGTAATTAGTTTAAAATTGTTGTAATATATTTCTAATGTTTGTAAATATTTTTTTATTTTTTGTAACTTAGTTCTTTTTTATTTTTTGTACTTTAGTTAGTTTATTTCATTGCATTTATTTGTAGGAATTGTATTTAATTTATTTATTGATAGTGTAGTGTTAGGTTTAATTGTAGATAATTATAGGTATTTTATTTAATTAATTTATTGATAGTGTAGTGTTAGGTTTAATTGTAACTTAGGTTAGGATTTATTTTACAGGTAAATTTTTAATTATTTTAACTATTTTAGCTATTAAATAGTTCTTAATTATTTAATAGCTATTGTACCTGGTTAAAATAATTACAAAGTTACCTGTAAAATAAATATTAATCCTAAAATAGCTATAATATAATTATAATTTATATTGTAGCTATATTAGGATTTATTTTACAGGTAAGTATTTATCTTTAAATAGGAATAATTTATTTAATAAGAGTTAATTAATTTCGTTAGATTAAAATTATATTTAATTTAGGGGGGTGTTAGTGTTAGGGTTAGACTTAGCTTTAGGGGTTAATACATTTATTAGAATAGCGGTGTCGGCGATGTTAGGGAGGGCAGATTAGGGGTTAATACTATTTATTATAGGGTTAGTGAGGTGGATTAGGGGTTAATAACTTTATAATAATAGCGGTGCGGTCCGCTCGGCAGATTAGGGGTTAATAAGTGTAGGCAGGTGGAGGCGACGTTGTGGGGGGCAGATTAGGGGTTAATAAATATAATATAGGGGTCGGCGGTGTTAGGGGCAGCAGATTAGGGGTACATAGCTATAATGTAGGTGGCGGCTCTTTGCGGTCGGCAGATTAGGGGTTAATTATTGTAGGTAGCTGGCTGCGACGTTGTGGGGGGCAGGTTAGGGGTTAATAAATATAATATAGGGGTCGGCGGTGTTAGGGGCAGCAGATTAGGGGTACATAAGTATAACGTAGGTGGCGGTCGGCAGATTAGGGGTTAAAAAAATTTAGATTCAAATTATATTTAATTTAGGGGGGTGTTAGTGTTAGGGTTAGACTTAGCTTTAGGGGTTAATACATTTATTAGAATAGCGGTGAGCTCCAGTCGGCAGATTAGGGGTTAATAATTGAAGTTAGGTGTCGGCGATGTTAGGGAGGACAGATTAGGGGTTAATACTATTTATTATAGGGTTAGTGAGGCGGATTAGGGGTTAATAACTTTATTATAGTAGCTCTCAGGTCCGGTCGGCAGATTAGGGGTTAATAAGTGTAGGCAGGTGGAGGCGACGTTGTGGGGGGCAGATTAGGGGTTAATAAATATAATATAGGGGTCGGCGGTGTTAGGGGCAGCAGATTAGGGGTACATAGGGATAATGTAAGTAGCGGCGGTTTACGGAGCGGCAGATTAGGGGTTAAAAATAATATACAGGGGTCAGCAATAGCGGGGGTGGCAGAATAGGGGTTAATAAGTGTAAGGTTAGGGGTGTTTAGACTCGGGGTACATGTTAGAGTGTTAGGTGCAGACGTAGGAAGTGTTTCCCCATAGCAAACAATGGGGCTGCGTTAGGAGCTGAACGCGGCTTTTTTGCAGGTGTTAGGTTTTTTTTCAGCTCAAACTGTCCCATTGTTTCCTATGGAGGAATCGTGCACGAGCACGTATTTGAGGCTGGCCGCGTCCGTAAGCAACTCTGGTATCGAGAGTTGCAGTAGCATTAAATATGCTGTACGCTCCTTTTTTGTAGCCTAACGCAGCCATTCTGTGGACTCTCAATACCAGAGTTATTTTAAAGGTGCGGCCAGAAAAAAGCCAGCGTTAGATACGCGGGTCATTACCGACAAAACTCTAAATCTAGCCGTAATAGAATGTCCCTTTATGTTATTCAAAACATTTTAAAGGTTGATAAGTTTTATTTGTGTATATACTAATGGATAAGTTATAGAGATTTGGTCTAAGTGTATGGCAGGGGGTTAGGACATACGTCCCTATAATCTCAGAATTTGCATGATAAACCTAAATTAGGAGTATATCTTTAATTTATCTATTTATGTCCCGGTTTGTCTATGAGAAACATAAATCCTCCCAGGGATCGCAATAGAATCCTCCCCCCCCCCCCCATCTATATCATTTAAACCCAACCCCAATGCTTCCTTTTTGGGCTTTTTGCTGCCTTCCAGAGAACGAGACAGCACAATTCCAAGGTCACAATTAAACACAGCCACCGTAGTAAATGTTAGTCAATATTGAACAAGTAGTTACTGAGAAATGTTGAATGTATTACTTGGGATATCATATAGCACTTTGGCTTCCACTACCCCCCCCCCCCCCCCCTACTTTTCAGTAGTGTAGATTTGTTAGCTAGGGTAGGGCAAGAGATAACAGATGAATCCCAACCAGTAATACCTTATGGTTTGGCATCTTCATTCTACACCTTTCTTAACATTCACACCTGCCTGCAATTTACCCTCTTAGATGCAAAATCTCTGTGGACCACTTCTAATAGTAAATGCAATTTCAACACAATAGACTGCCTATTTTGTATTGAGGGACCCTTATAACAGTGGCGGTTGTTTGACTCAGGTTCTCAGGTTGGTCACGTGTCTACATCTCAGAAGGTTCATTAAGCCAGTGATTACAATTAAAGGGAAGATTGCTACTGTGTAAAATGCAGTGAACATGAATACTAGTTATAAGTGTCTTTTCATATGTATTTTTATAAAGGGCAATAAACAAAATCTGGCCTACACATCAAATGTCAATTGTACTCCAGCAATCATATAACCAAATCAGTAAACATGTGTAAGAAAGTATCATATGTAGCATCTCAGATATACAACTCTGGAACCACTATGCATAGCAATACTTGTATGTTCACTGATTGCTGGTTGCTTAATTATAGTAAAAGTGTATAGAGTAATAGGCAAAAAAAAAAGCCTGAAAAAATGGCATCAAAATATTTTAGGAAACATACTGATGTATTTTTCAGGGATTCAATGGGAAGGATGATTGTGAACTCGCAAAATGCTATCGTAGTTGTTAATTTTGAGATCTTGTGGTGTTGTTACTGGTAGTTACATGTCCCTTAAGTTACAAAATCTCTTCTTCTATCTATCTATCTATCTATCTATCTATCTATATATCTATCTATCTATCTATCTATCTATTGGGTACTTATAGAGTGCAAACTAATCACCCGTGAGGGTCTTAAGGTGCTAAGGGAAAGCAGGTAGGAGGAGGTGGGGGGGATGGGCATTCAGTCGAAGAGCCAGGTTTTGAGTTCCTTTCTGAAGCAATGTCTTTGCTGCCATGTGGGAGAAGGATCTTCCGCCCACTGTGGATTTGCTGATGCGGGGGATGACTGCAAGTGCTTGGTCGGACGATCGGAGTTCTCTGGCAGGGGTGTAGAAATTTACACAGTGGTTGATGTATTCGGGTCCGATGTTGTGTAGGGCCTTAAACGCGTGGGTAAGGAGCTTGAAGGTGATTCTCTTGTTGATGCGGAGCCAGTGAAGGTTCCTTAGGTGTTTGGTGATGTGGCATTGGATAGGGATGTCGAGGATGAGTCTGACTGAGGCGTTCTTGATACGTTGAAGTCTCTTTTGGAGTTTG
Source organism: Bombina bombina (assembly GCF_027579735.1). NCBI lineage: Eukaryota > Metazoa > Chordata > Amphibia > Anura > Bombinatoridae > Bombina > Bombina bombina. The sequence continues at coordinate 275,739,613 of NC_069503.1, read as the reverse complement.
ATGGTGGAGCCAGCATAGAGTGTGTTGCCGTAGTCCAACCAGCTGCTGACGAGGGCGTGGGTGACTGTTTTCTTGGTTTCGGTAGGTATTCACTTGAAGATTTTTCATAGCAGGTGGAGAATGTGGAAGCATGTTGAGTTGATGGCAATGATTTGTCAGTCCATGGAGAGTGAGGAGTCCAGGATGAAGCCTAGATTTTGTGCATGGTAAGTTGGGGTTGGAGGGTGACCAAGGTTTCGTCCCATGCGGATTTATTGGGTCCGAGGAGGAGGGCTTTGGTTTTGTCTGTGTTCAGTTTGAGCAGGTTGTCATTCATCCAGGTGGTGACTGCTGTCAGGCCTTCAAGGATGTTCTTTTTGGCAGTGGTGGGATCTCGGGTGAGTGAGATGATTAACTGGGTGTCGTCAGCGTAGGAGACAATGTTGAGGTCATGGTGTCGGACGATGGCAGTGAGTGGGGCCATGTAGATGTTGAAGAAGGTGGGGCTCAGCGAAGAGCCTTGCGGTACACCGCAGTTGATTGGTTTGGATTTGAAGGAGAAGGGTGGGAGTCTGACTTTCTGGGTTCTGCCCATGAAGAAGGAGGTGATCCATTCCAGGGCTTTGTTGCAGATGCTGGTGTCGTGTAGGTGGGTGTGGAGGGTATTGTGGTTGACAGTGTCAAAAGCTGCTGAGTGGTCTAGGAGGATAAGGACGGTGGTTTCTCCTCGGTCGAGCATGGTGCGGATGTCATCTGTGGCGGTGAGGAGGGCAGTCTCGGTGCTGTGGTTGCATCTGAAACCGGATTGTGAGTGGTCCAGGGTGTGGTAGGCCTCAATGTGGTCAATAAGTTGCGGGTTGAGGGACTTCTCTATGACTTTGGCCGGAAAGGGGAGTAGTGAGATGGTGCGGCGGAGTTTAGGGGCAATGGTGTCACTTGCTTTGTTGAATATGTGATGGGGGCAAGGGTCTGAGGGTGCACCGGAGTGGATGGATTTCATGATTCTGAGGGTGTCCTCTGTAATGACGGGGCTCCATATAGTCCGTGTGTGGTGTGGGGGGGGGCGAATTTGGGATGGGTGTCATTGGATGTAGGGGAGTGGGTGGTGGAGGTTGAGTTATGAGGCGTAAAACTGTCATGGATATCGAGGATCTTGCGGTGGAAGTGTGCAGCGAGGGTATTGCAGAGGTCCTGGGAGGGTGGGATGTTGGTGGTGTCGCTGTTGGGTTTAGAGAATTCCTTAATGACTGAGAACTCCTTGCTGTTGTGTGCATTAGAGTTGATTCTGTCTTGGATGGCTGTTTTTTTGGTGGTTTTTATGAGTTGGTGGTGGGTGGTGATTGCTTCTTGTGACACATGAATATGATGCTTTTCACCCTGATCACACAAGTATGATGTAATCTCCCACTGTAACAGGGAAGAAAATATCTGCAGTCTTCTCCTACTTACAGCTCACTCATTCTCACTGTGAGAAACAGTGCCAGCTACATTAGCAGCACCTGAGAAACAGAGCTGATCTGTGACTGTGTCTTGAAGACCTTGTGATTTTAGGTTGTGAGGGGTTATTTTTTTCTGGTGTGTTCATTAGTTAGTATAAAAGTTTTACTTTGGTAAATTTTATTATGCACAACCAAAGGCCTGGTGCCTAAAGTCAGTTTATGGCCCCAATACGTCAACAGCAGAGTGACAGAAAACAGTGTCTTTATCAAGGCACAGGCCTTAGGTCAATTAAAGGTAACACTCTAGGATATCTTAAGACATGTTTTATTCACATTTATGTTTTGTATCAAACTAATCCTCATGATGTTACAAGGGGAATACTTATAAGGGTATATGTACTGAATATATGTAACTAGAAATTATAAGTTATCCTATAACTCAAGCCAGGGTTTGCACTAAGGTTTATGTTGTGCAATAAAAGAGGGTGTGGCTACCTTCCTTTCCCACTCTAGAAGAGGCCTGATCAGAACCGTGACCTCAGGGAAAAAAATTATTTAACTATTTCAGCAAAATTATGTTTTCATTCTACATAAGAAGCTGCAGGCAAAAGAGTGTCTGACAATTTCCCTGGAGAAGAAGCTATTCTTCCGGTAACGTTATAGGTTCTGTTATATATTCTCCATTTTATTTTAAAACTATTTTGCTTTTTTGTAATTGTGTTTAACTCATTTTTTATATAAATTCACTATGACACTTTTTTGTTCATAATAAATGTTCCTTTATTAAGTTTTTTTATTTTGTCTAATATTTGAACCACGTTACCAAAGAGACGGGTAATAATAGTACTGTGATAGATTTTTTTTGCTAAATTGTGTTTTGGGATATTTTATCTGTAGTCTGGGTTTTTCCTTAGGATTTCCCATATAATAATCTTAAAGTGGTGGCAGCAGAGATGGTTTAGCGTAGATGGTATTAAAGAGGAGTTTGGTCATTTTTCTAGGTCTAGTATAGACTAGAGGGTATTTTTAAACCCTTGCACCCACTGAACTAAGCCTCAGGCTTGGTTATAATGGCTAGACTGTAGCAAACATTGAGATGGAAAGGGTCTTTTAACCCTTTCTGTGACAAACTAGTAACAGTTGCATGGTTGTTTAACACTGTATGTCACATACTGGTCAAGAGCTGATTTGCTAAACTAATCACAGCCCTGTTTGCCAGAAACTGGAACTGCATTCTCAACAGCATGAGCTGCCCCACTGTCTAATGTAGAGAAGGTATGGACAGAATTTTGGGGGGGCATATTTATGTGTATGGGTTGAGAAATGTTTATATTCTATGACAGAGGGTATATACTAATTGTTTATTTTTTTTGTCAGTTATGCATGTATAGTATGTGTGTGCAATGACAGGAGGAAAGAATGATATTTGTCTCTGAATTTAACACTAACAGTCCTAATGTACAGAAAATTATTCGGCGGCATTGGCATATTATTAAGAATTGTAATCCAGAAATTAAGATTTTTAAAGATCCCCCAATGCCAGCATATACACGTCCATACAACTTGAGGGAAATGTTAGTCAGGGTTGATGAAGGTAGTCTTAAGAGAGACTCAATTAGTTACCTTAGTGCACAAAAGAAAGGCACTTTTCCATGTCTAGGTTGCTCTAGCTGCAATAGTGTTATTAAAGGTGATAGTTTCTCTCACCCTACAACAGGTAAAAGGTTTAAAATTAAGGGGTACTTTACCTGTAATGCCACTTTTGTTGTGTACCTTATTAAATGCCTGTGTGCCAAAATTTACATCAGTGAAACGACACAAAGGGTAAGAGACAGAATGGTGCAACACAAATCTGGCATTAGAAGGAATGACACAGAGGCCCATGTGGCCTGCCACATTTTAGAGACAGGCCACAATATTTCACAGTTAAGCTTTCAAGTTATAGACTGGGTCCCTGTCCCCAAGAGAGGGGGTGATAGGGAACTGCTGTTGAAAAGAAAAGAACTATTCTGGATATATACCCTAGATTCTTTAAACCCAAAGGGTATGTACAGAGATTTTGACTTGGGTATATTTCTGTAATTTATAGAAAAGTTTATATATTTTCCCATTAGGAATTCTGTAATAGGCTAACCTGCTAGATATCTGTATATGCATTTGTGTATTTTGTTTTATTTTATATATTTAAGCTCTACTCCTCTGCCAATAGGGGGAGCTGGATTGACCCAAAATGTAATAGATAAGAAAGCGTTAAAGGGGAGGAGCTAGTTCACCTGGTTAAGGTATTTAAAGTTGTTGTGTTGCACTTTTGTAATTGACATGGCTAAGGGTATGTGACCCGAAACGTAGTCATTTGTACCTGCTCCTACATAGGAAATAAAGAAGATTTCTGCATACTAAAGGTGGTGCTGTCAGTTTATTATTTTTCTATTGCTTAAGGTTTTTGCAGTAACCTGTTGGCGTGCACACCTGTCTGCCTGTTGTGCTGGATTTGATTGAACTTTACCTAACACTACAATATAATTAAATAAATTAAATAAATTAAATACAATTACCTAAATTAAATTAGCTAAAGTACAAAAAAAAACAACACTAAATTACAGAAAATAATAAACAAATTACAGATATTTAAACTAATTACACCTAATCTAATAGCCCTATTAAAATAAAAAGCCCCCCCAAAATAAAAAAAAAAAACCTAGCCTAAACTAAACTAGCAATAGCCCTTAAAAGAGCCTTTTGCGGGGCATTGCCCAAAGTAATCAGCTCTTTTACCTGTAAAAAAAAATACAAACAGCCCCCCCAACAGTAAAACCCACCACCCACACAACCAACCCCCCAAATAAAATACTATCTAAAAAAACCTAAGCTCCCCATTGCCCTGAAAAGGGCATTTGGATGGGCATTGCCCTTAAAAGGGCAGTTAGCTCTTTTGCCGCCCAAACCCTAACCTAAAAATAAAACCCACCCAATACACCCTTAAAAAAAACCTAACACTAACCCCCTGAAGATCGACTTACCAGGAGACGTCTTCATCCAAGCTGGGCCGAAATCCTTAACGATGCCGGGAGAAGTCTTCATCCAAGCCAGGCGAAGTGGTCTTCCAGACGGGCAGAAGTCTTCATCCAGACGGCATCTTCTATCTTCATCCATCCAGCGTGGAGCAGGTCCATTTTCAAGACATCCGACGCAGAGCATCCTCTTCATCTGACGACTAAAGCGGAATGAAGGTACCTTTAAGTGACGTCATCCAAGATGGCGTCCCTTAGATTCCGATTGGCTGATAGAATTCTATCAGCCAATCGGAATTAAGGTAGAAAAAATCCTATTGGCTGGTTCAATGCCCCGCAAAAGGCCTTTTTAAGGGCTATTGGTAGTTTAGTTTAGGCTAGTGGTTTTTTATTTTGGGGGGGCTTTTTTATTTTAATAGGGCTATTAGATTAGGTGTAATTAGTTTAAATATCTGTAATTTGTTTAATATTTTCTGTAATTTAGTGTTTTGTTTTTTTTGTACTTTAGCCAATTTAATTTAATTTAATTTAAGTAATTGTATTTAATTTAGTTAATTTATTTAATTATATTGTTGTGTTAGGTGTTAGTGTAACTTAGATTAGGTTTTATTTTACAGGTAAATTTGTATTTATTTTAGCTAGGTAGTTATTAAATAGTTAATAACTATTTAATAACTATTCTACCTAGTTAAAATAAATACAAACTTGCCTGTAAAATAAAAATAAACCCTAAGATAGCTACAATGTAACTATTAGTTATATTGTAGCTATCTTAGGGTTTATTTTATAGGTAAGTATTTAGTTTTAAATAGTAATAATTTAGTTAATGATAGGAATATTTATTTAGATTTATTTAAATTATATTTAAGTTAGTGGGTGTTAGGTTTTGGGTTAGACTTAGGTTTAGGGGTTAATAACTTTAATATAGTGGCAGCGACGTTGGGGGCAGCAGATTAGGGGTTAATAAATGTAGGTAAGTGGGGGCGATGTTAGGGACGGCAGATTAGGGGTTAATAATATTTAACTAATGTTTGCAGGGCAAGAGTGCGGCGGTTTAGGGGTTAATATGTTTATTATAGTGGCGGCGACGTTGGGGCGGCAGATTAGGGGTTAATAAATGTAGGTAGGTTGCAGCGACTTGGGGGCGGCAGATTAGGGGTTAATAAATATAATGTAGTATCGGCGATGTTGGGGGCAGCAGATTACGGGTTCATAACTATAATGTAGGTGGCGGCGGTGTCCGGAGCCGCAGATTAGGGGTTAATAATATAATGTAGGTATCGGCGATGTCGGGGGTGGCAGATTAGGGGTTAATAAGTGTAAGATTAGGGGTGTTTAGACTCGGGTTCATGTTAGGGTGTTAGGTGTAGAGATAACTTTTATTTCCCCATAGGAATCAATGGGGCTGAGTTAGGGAGCTTTACGCTGCTTTTTTGTAGGTGTTAGACTTTTTTTCAGCCGGCTCTCCCCGTTGATTCCTATGGGGAAATCATGCACGAGCACGTACGACCAGCTCACCGCTGACTTAAGCAGCGCTGGTATTGGAGTGCGGTAATGAGCAAAATTTTGCTCAACGCTCACTTCTTGTCTTTTAACGATGGGTTTCGCGGTGAGTGAAAACTGCTCATTAGCACCGCACAGCCTCTAACGTAAAACTTGTAATCTAGGCCATTGAGTTCCACACTGAATAGTGCCAAATTTACCAACTCTAACAAATAACAGCATGTTATTTTTTGTACTTATATGTCCCTTTAATTTGAATAAAAAATAACGGTATAGAAATGAACGTATCTGTGCATTATTTGATGGATTCTCATTTTAATGCTGCCCACTGTTGGGTTATAGGTTAATGTACATCTTTGTTATGTTTGGATTGTATCCTTTTCTCAATTCCTAAATAATTTCTTATAATATCCTCTGACTGCTTATTGTTAACCATCCAAAATAAACTCTTGTATAAAGCCACAAAAAGCCTGAGACTTTGAGTCCTAGAAGAGATTGTTGATTTTAGTCATGGGAGGCATTCAGACACTAGACTTAATCCAAACCTTATTTAGATGCTGAGAACATTCTATATGCTGTAGTCACCAACATTTACTATAGCAACAATACACTAATGCCAAGGTGATCACTTGTCTACAGGGGGTTTAAGAGACTGTAACGTACCTCAACTTTCCCATCATTTTCAAAGGAAATCTCAAAGACTAAAAGTATTATATTTTTAATATGTTTTCTTTGTAAAGTTATCTGATAAATGATTGTGTGTATTTGTGTTTTCTTTTAATTGTGTTTATTTAATTTCTTTTTCTGCATAAGGAAGGCTTGATCTGTGGAGATTGGTGGCATAAACTTCAATCAGACTTTCTTTAAAAAGTATTTGCACTGACCACCCAGGAGAAAACGAATCAGGTTTCATGATGTAGACTCATTATTGTGCATTGTTCTATATTTGAGAGGGTGGAATAATATTTAATTTTAAAATGCTAGTGCAGGGCGGGGGGGGGGGGGGGGTTATCCATTGGAGACCTGTTCTTCACTTGTTTGAACCTGAAGTTACTGCCAGTGTAATTTTGATACATTGAAGTATTATGATTTGGTAACGGTAACATTCTACAAATTAAAATATACACATACTACACTTTTAATGGAGTATGTATTTAGAGAATAGACACAGATGGGCTACTTCATTCTTATAGATGTGTTAATACCTTTGATGCACAGAAGTAGCAGTTTATTTGTACATTAAAATAAGTTTATATGTGCATAGCATATTGACAATTAAGCACTGCAATTGCAAAAGTTCTGTATATAATTATTGTTATTATCCTGTATTCATAGCATGCCAACAGATTCTGTAGCAATATTAATAAATGTTTTAAAAATAATTTCATTCCCTTTTTTTTGCAGTTCAAACATATACGCCTTGAAAAACCTCTTGGGTATGTTTAGTGTATCTTAGCAATGTAGCACGTTGCAGGGCCAGATGTCTGTAGTCTGCAATACCCATCTCTGGCCCAAATCACAAGTGGAGCGCTAATGCTAGCTCAGACCTTAATATCCCAGACATCACAAAAATTAGCATGCAAATTCATATTACAAGTATATGGTCTTCCACTCACGCGCTGGCTTTTTACTTTCAACTTGTAATTCCAAAGCTTACATGGGAGCACTATTAATTTACCTTAAGCACTGTTAAAAAAAATGAAGACAATGGCATCTATTTATTAAGCCGTCAACTTACTTGCATTCAACGGCACCAATATGCCCGCCTAAATTCACCTAACATTGCTACCGCGCACCTGAATACGTTCTCCAAAATTATCAAAAAAGCTGTCAAAAAGCCACGCACCAAGTACGGGGCGATGAGCAGCGGACTGTTGTTAACTAACAGTCATCAATCTCCCTGCTCTTCGGCTTTTTCCCAGCTTTACTGCTACCCTGTCACTAAACACCCACACTATACTACACTGTTTTTCCCCCTAAACCGCCGCTCCCGGAGCCCACTGCAACTCTAATAAATGTATTAACCCCTAAACCGCTGCTCCCGGAGCCCACCGCAACTCTAATAAATGTATTAACGCCTAAACCACCACTCACGGACCCCGCCACAACTAAATCAAGTGTTTAACCCCTAAACCGCTGCTCCCAGAGCCCACCGCCACCTACATTATACTTATTAACCCGTAATCTGCCGCCCCTTACACCGCCGCCACCTATATTATATTTATTAACCCCTAATCTGCCCCCCCTACACCACGGCCACCTACATTATATTTATTAACCCCTAATCTGCCCCCCCTACACAGCCGCCACTATATTAAATTTATTAACCCCTAAACCTAAATCTAACACTAACCCTAACACCCACTAACTTAAATATAATTTAAATAAAAATAAATAAATAATCCTATCATTAAATAAATTATTTCTATTTAAAACTAAATATTTACCTATAAAATAAACCCTAAGCTAGCTACATTGTAGCTATCTTAGGGTTTATTTTTTTTCCTTTAATATCTTTTTATTGAGGGTCTTTCGAGAGTATAACAAAGAAAAATGATTACATTACACAAATTACAAAACACCTTTACACTAGTAAAAGGTTATATAAAGGTAATAACAACAATAGTTCACTTTTGCACTGATACATCTTAACACGAATAGGACATCCTCACTTAAGATACAGTACAGATTGGTAGTTTGAGATCCTCATTTTATATTAATTACTCGGTTATAATCAGCTTAATATATAAACAAACATTCAGCTCCTTCGTTAAATTAAAAGATACAGTAGGCCTTTAGTATAAATTCTGTAATATAAGCTCTATATCTACACAACAAACTTGTATGACATACATTAGAATAACTGTACAGCTTCTATACCACGAATTCCAAAGAAGCATTAACTTAGAATGTGCCTTTATGATTTAAATGGGACAACAAAATCTGGCAGGCCGTGAGGTTTTGGAGAGGCCGAATATTTATTATTATTAGTATAGAATCTTAAAACAGACTAAAATTTGAGCACATAGAAGTAGGGGTAGTAGTGGGGGATAGTCAGCGGGTAAGCACCGCTTAAAGTTTAGGGGTATAAATTTAGCTATAATTCGAAAATATATAATCTGATGGTTAAGTAATTGGAGCCGTCTGTGAAGGGGGGTGTACAGCTCGCTTTTACATGAAATAGTAATGAAGAGAGTTAGAAGGCACTTTAAAGAGGGAGGTGATTGCAAAAAGGGGAAGAAAGGTAGGATGAACAGTAGCAATAAAGGAGAGGGGAACATGGCCAAGGAGATAGAGCAAACTGATTGGGTAAGCAAAAATAACTTAACAACTAATAAATACATAGAAAGGAGACAGGACTGTCCCCAATTCAGTAACGATAAACAGTAAGTAAACCATAAAGAAGCTGCTGAAGGAAGTGCAGCTTAATAATTAATAACAAGGCTAACAAAACATAAAGTACTTAATGTATACCTTGATAAAGTATTTTCTAGGATCTCCAACCTCTATTATTTCGGTCACTAAAATATCACTTCCTTCTTCCTCGTATTAGGTCCATAGAGAGAGCAAAAGACTGTTGGTGGTACTCTATATATGGAAGTCTATTAGCCCATTCCTACGTAATTCTATGTTACTCTGAAACACTATGACATACATCTATCTTAAATAGTTAGAACCATAAGCTTTTAGATATTTGTAGATTGTGTACAATGGAGGATCATATAGCCATTAATCCTACTTTTATCCTTACATCTGTGTAATAGTATAGCTTAATGCTGTGCAGTGGGACTGTTCTAGAATAGCGGTGTATAATTAATTCCCATGGTAGCGCAGTACATGGCAAGGTTCGGTGTCGGTGGTAGATAAAAGGGTTAAGATGCAATTATTGTTAATCTCACACTGACTTAAATGCTATAAAATCATGATAAGATTGCCCAGGTACACCTAATATTGAATAGGAAATAAGCTGTACTACATATATCTGCTTTGATCCTTATATCTGCCTGTAGGCTATGTTCTTTTTCGGCCTTTGTAGTTTAGCCAAAACTGGGGGCCACACATCCATTGACCCCAATCTTGTCATACCTACGGGACAGAGAAACCTTATGGGAATTAAAAAGAGAGAAAGGGGAGTTGACTATTAAGCTTTGTGTGTAATATAGTTTACTCTCTGTTTCCTAGGGTAAGTCAGATCAAGCAGATGAAGTTGCGAAGCAATAGTAGTCACACATTACTGATTTTGATTAGTACTCATAGTATTAAGATACATGTCAAGGTTGTATTCAGATGATATATAAATGAATTGGCATAAAACTAGGGTTAGGCTGTAAAAAGTAACAGGAATGCATATATCTTTTGCTTAAGTATAAACATTATTGCATAATAAATAGGAGTTATTGCATAGTAGTTATATAGTCCACCAGTCAATGTTCAATCTGTAAGGAGGAAAGAAGACAACCTAAAAAGAGAAGTACATAGAACAAAAAGGATACGTGAAGCAGATGGCTGATTCTCCGGACATCAAGGATACAGGCTTGCATCGGCATTGCAAGGGACATCATGGTGCACAATTATACAGTTAGCTGTTCAGAGGTCCTGTTGGTTGACGTTGCGCCTCTTAGAAGCAGGAGATGAACGTCTTGGTTTTGGAGTCCATTCGGAGACGGCTATCCTGAGAGAAGTAGAGTTCAATTGTGAAGAGGCTTAAGTGATGATCTCTCGTTGGAGAGGTACTGTATCCCGCTGAACAGAGGGCTCAGTAGAAGCAATTTGCAGCAATTTCAAATTACTTAACAACTCCATTCCTTGTTGTAGGTTGGTTATGGTCTAAGATATGTCCTCATGCTGGAAGAAAAGTTTCACAGGAAACCCCCACCTATACTTAATTGAATGCTTGCGTAGACACTGGGTTATAGGTCGGAAAGATCTTCTCTTAGCTAATGTATGGGTTGATAAGTCTGGGAAGAATAGCACCTCTTTGTAGGGATCTGGCAAGTCTTTATTAGTGAAGGCCGCCTTCAGTAGTTTCTCCTTATAGGTGTAATAGTGAAGTCTGACGATGACATCCCTTGGCTGAGATTGGTTGGAATTCCTGGGCCTGATTGCTCTATGAGCTCTGTCTATTTTAGCCTCGGGGTCTTGAGGATTGCTTAGTAGGATACCAAATAGATCAGAGAGGTATGTAGGGAGGTCGGCAGCAGCTATACTTTCAGGTATTCCCCTGAGTCTCACATTGTTGCGCCTTGACCTGTCTTCAAGGTCAGCTAGTTTGATCTCAAGGTCTGAAATCAACTCTGCAAGAGTTTGGGAATATGCAAGGAGATTCGAATGATCTGTTAGTAGGTTTTCGTGCTTGCGTTCCAGATTATCGGTCCTCTCTCCCAACGTGGAGATATCTCTTTTAAGGTCAGCAACTGAGGTTCTAATTTCCTGCTTCAAAGAAGTATGGTGTGAGTCCATTTTAGCAGAGAGGGAATTAATGAGGGCCTTGAGAGAGGCATCTTCAGAACTGCAGGTAACTTTTTTACCTAAAGGGTGCGTTTATCTTTTCTTTGCTCAGATGGAGAGTCTCTGGAATCATCGTCTGACATATCTCTCTCTACCAAGAATTTACTATGAAAGTGGTCTGTCACAGTCCTTTTAGGGCCTACATTATGCTTGTTATTATTTTTCTTTCTGTTTGAGTGCGACATGTTTTCCTGTTACCACTTCTCAAGTTGCCCGCTATGTGTCGCCAAAAATCTTTACAATCCCGCTTCTTATAGTATGAATGAATTGGGGTGAGGTCCCACCTCCAATTTAATATCTTAGCCTCTCATTCTGGGGTAAAGGTCAACACAGTAGAGAAAAAGAGGAGGCTCACTTCCCAAGCAAATTACAATGGATTTGCCTATGCACCACTTCTCGGGGAGGCTGCCCTCACAGGGCGATCACGGAAAAATGCACTTTGGGTATGACCCACTGCCACAAAGGACAGCAGGAAAAGGGAGAGAAGGGTGCACTGCAATTAAACTTAGCCCGTGATAGAGTGTTTGTGCAATACTGTTAATACCTACACAGTGCAGTGAGTAAGTGCTTGTTTACTAACTTACAGGAGGATGCAGTTGATAATACAATGTTACATAGCAATAAGTTCTGTAATGGAACTTAAGTGAAACTTATGAAGAGGGAGTGAAGACTTTCACTGTATTAGTAGAGCTCCTCTGATATCTTCAAAGTACTGCAGTTAAGGGCCTGCTTGCCAAGTAACAGAAAGATATAGTTGCTAGTGCCACAACGATTAGTGATGCATTCCACAGTTAATATTAATGTCAATACATGAACACTGCAATCGCAGAGATTCTATGTTTCAAATTGAGGTCATATATGCGCAGTATTTTATCCCATTTGTCTGTAAGTAAGTTGCAATTGTTCAGGCAGCAGCCTGAATTCTAACAAATATAGGAGAGAAGCCAGACCCCAAGGTGTTAACTTAGAGATGGAGCCTTTAGATGAATGCTGAAATTCCCCTGACAGTCCAGCTCACCAAAAATGTGTTTCTAGGCAGAGTGTAATGACAGCAAGCCCAAACCTGCAATTTTATATTGAAATACAAGCAAAACAAAATTGGCTTAGAGAATCTAGTGTCCCAAAACAATATAAGGGTGCTTAGGTAGATAGAGCAGGGGCCGGTATGTTGTGAGCTATTTTTATAGTGAAAGATTGTGCAACTGTTAGTATAGCTCCGATCTATTCATGTAAAATGATGCCTACATTAGAGAGGGCAAATTGTGTAGTAGATCGACATGGTTGTGTCTTACCCTCCTCTCTGTATGTTGAATGGAAGTCGGCACTGGTATACTTCTCCTAGGGCCCAGCAGTATGTCACTGGTCTAGGCCGCAAAATGGCGATGGTTCGCGCCAAAATGAGTGGCGCAGTGCTATGTCCTTGCCTCTCTGAGGGGCCCCTGTGAGAGCCGGCAAAAACTGGGCTGGGACCGGACTGATCCCCAATTCGATCTGCTCCACAGAAGAGAAGGTAGGTCCTAGGAAAAGGGTAATCCCTCAGGGGAGTAGCTCTCTACCGCTGTACTTAGTCAAACTGTTGTGCGTCACTAAGCTGCTGCTCCGGAGCGGAGCCCCGACCCTCCGGGCAGCAGTGGTGTGCAAGCAAGGGGATGGATAAAGTTTAGTCCGGAGATAAGTAGTAATTGTGGTAGCCTGAGCTCAATAAGCTTTTACCTCCAGTTCCTGCAAGGCTCTGCCGCCATAACTGTACCGGGTCTGACAAAAGTGACACATTGACAGTAGTACTATCTGTCAGCAAATGGTCTTATGTGGAATAAATTAATATATTCACAGTAAGGTATGCACCTTATATAAACTACATTAATCTTAATAGGAAAGAGCTCCCTCAATGTGCGTCTCTCTAGTTTGCTGGCTAGCTCTGCCCCCCCCCCCTTAGGGTTTATTTTTATTTTACAGGCAAGTTTGTATTTATTTTAACTAGGTACAATAGTTATTAAATAGTTATTAACTATTTAATAACTTCCTAGTTAAAATAAATACAAATTTACCTGTAAAATAAAACCTAACCTACGTTACAATTACACCTAACACTACACTATAATTAAATTAATTCCCTAAACTAAATACAAATAAATACAATTAAGTAAAATTATCTAAAGTACAAAAAAACACTAAATTACAGAAAATAAAAAACAAATTACAAGATTTTTAAACTAATTACACCTAATCTAATCCCCCTAACAAAATAAAAAAGCCCCCCCAAAATAAAAAAGCCCTACCCTACACTAAATTACAAATAGCCCTTAAAGGGCCTTTTGCGGGGCATTGCCCCAAAGTAATCAGCTCTTTTACCTGTAAAAAATAATTACAACCCCCCCAGCATTAAAACCCACCACCCATACAACCAACCCTACTCTAAAACCCACCCAATCCCCCTTAAAAAAACAAACACTAACCCCTTGAAGATCATCTTACCGGGAGACGTCTTCACCCAACCAGGCAGAAGTGGTCCTCCAGATGGGCAGAAGTCTTCATCCAAGCCGGGCAGAAGAGGTTAGGTTTTTTAAGGGGGTATTGGGTGGGTTTTAGAGTAGGATTGGTTGTGTGGGTGGTAGGTTTTAATGTTGGGGGGGTTTGTAATTTGTTTTACAGGTAAAAGAGCTGATTACTTTGGGACAATGCCCCGCAAAAGGCCCTTTTAAGGGCTATTTGTAATGTAGTGTAGGGTAGGGCTTTTTTTATTTTGGGGGGCTTTTTTATTTTGTTAGGGGGATTAGATTAGGTGTAATTAGTTTATAAATCTTGTAATTTGTTTTTTATTTTCTGTAATTTAGTGTTTGTTTGTTTTTTGTACTTTAGATAATTTTATTTAATTGTATTTAATTGTATTTAGTTTAGGGAATTAATTTAATTATAGTGTAGTGTAAGGTTTAATTGTAACATAGGTTAGGTTTTATTTTACAGGCATATTTGTATTTATTTTAACTAGGAAGTTATTAAATAGTTAATAACTATTTAATAACTATTGTACCTAGTTAAAATAAATACAAACTTGCCTGTAAAATAAAAATAAACCCTAAGATAGATACAATGTAACTATTAGTTATATTGTAGCTAGCTTAGGGTTTACTTTATAGGTAAGTATTTAGTTTTAAATAGGAATAATTTATTTAATGATAGGAATAGATTTATTTAAATTATATTTAAGTTAGTGGGTGTTAGGGTTAGTGTTTGACTTAGGTTTAGGGGTTAAAAAATTTAATATAGTGGTGGCGGTGTAGGGGAGGCAGATTAGGGGCTAAAACATTTATGTAGGTGGCGGCAGTGTAGGGGGGGCAGATTAGGGGTTAATAAATATAATGTAGGTGGCAGCGGTGTAGGGGGGCAGATTAGGGGTTAATAAATATAATGTAGGTGGCGGCAGTGTGGTGGGGCAGATTAGGGGTTAATAAATATAATGTAGGTGGTGGCGGTGTAGGGGGGGGGCAGATTAGGGGTTAATAAGTATAATGTA